>NC_081439.1:73591008-74191974 GCF_949786415.1 Peromyscus eremicus | reverse complement strand
AAAAAAGAATTGTGATACACAATTATGCACCTTCATTTAAAAAGCACAAATAAACATATTTGTTTTATTTTTTAATACTCCTACTATATTTTTCTACTATATTTTTATTCTGTGGCTTATATGTACACTGACATCTCATTTTACTGCACTTGTGTTTTTCAGCTGTTGTGTGTTAAAATTGAAGGTGGGTTGAACAAATATATTCATGTATTTTTAGCTCAAACAATGCTCATTTCATGTCCTTGTCATATTTGCCAATTCTCACAATTTTTAATCATCATTATTATTGCATCTTTTATGATGAACTGTGATTGGCAATCTTCTGTTTTTGGGGAACAAAATTCATACATATATAAGATGTGTGTGTGTGTGTGTGTGTGTGTGTGTATTGTTGTTGTTGTTTTGCATTCAATACAGTGGCTGCACCTTAAGCAACTGCTGTCTCAACTAGCAGGGGTTCAGCTACATGGGCCACAGCCAGGTGGGAATTCTGTTCTATCACAGCTGCTAAAGGGAACTTTATCTAAATCTCTATCCTTCTGTACAACTCAGGATTCAAAGTTTGAGGTGAAATCTTGCTAGCTCAGAGAGGCTGAATAGCAAGTAGCTAACCTCTCCTTGCTAGTTTCTCCCGGAAAGGGGGCATCTTTCTGCTTAGCACCTCTTAAGGAACCATCACGACATTTAGTTCCTCCCTACCACTTCCTGTGAGCTAGTTGACACAGCCTCCTGACCCAGGTTAATTTTATTTAATCAAATAAATGTAACACCTTTGTATCTTTAACAAAAGCAGCATTAACAAATGTAACACACCTTTACACAGTTAAAATAATGTTCTATATTTGTGTGTGTGTGTGTGAGTATGTGTGTGTCTGTGTGTGTGTGTGTGTGTGTGTGTGTGTGTGTGTGTGTGTGTGTGTGTGTATGTTCTGACTGGTTCATAGACCAGGGAGTCTCCCTGTCTCTCTAGTTCTGTATAGAGTCTGCTCTACTGCCTGATGAAAAAAAAATATTAAAATTAGGCCAGTTAATAACACTATAGTAGCTTCTGGTTGTTAAGTGAAACACAAATCTCTCATAATAAATCAAAGCCAAGAAATGATTAAAGTTAGTGAGCAAGGCATGATGACAGTAGATACAGGATGAAAGCTAGGAAGGGTTCTTGTGTCAACTTATGAACTAAATCATAAGAAAAGAGAGGTTCAGAAAGGCAATGAAACCCACATCTTAGAGCACAAAACAGCATTATTGATGAAGTAGGGCAACATTTAGTACTCTGAATAGACAATAAAACTAGCAACAGTGTTTTCCTTAACCAGAGACTAAACTAGAACAAGATACTGACTCACTTCCTTTCTGGGAAAAGTCAGAAGCCTTCAGAAGAAAAGTTTGAAACAAGGCAGAGTTTGGTTCAAGAGGTTTACAGGAAGAAGTTATTTCTGCAACAAAAAGAGACCGAAGTGAAGCACCAAGTGCTGAGGTAATAGCTGCAGGGAATTTAGATAGATCTACTGAAGACAACAGCAGAAGGAAGTTGCTTACTGTAAGCAACAGATTTGCCAGTAAAGAGCAGCCTAGAAGTTGGTATCTAGAACTTCCATAACTAGGAAGTAAAAGTCAACGCTGAGCTTCAAACCTTCAAAAAATTGGCTGACTCTGGATATGGCTAGATTAAATTGAAACCAATGTTTGTTTTTCATCTCTCTGATGCTAGAGCCATTAAGAATTATAGTGAATTTACCTTTATTATATTCTATACAACAAGCATCAAATCCATAAGAAGAGTCTACATGCTAACAATGTGATTTTATTCAATATTTAGAGTCAGTTGTTGAGACCAAATTGCTGGAAAAATATTCTTTTCAAAATATCACTGTGTACCTGAAGTTTTCCTTTGTCCCTGCCTGCCGGCAGTCAGGACAAATCTCTCCCACTCGTGTCTCCCAAGTAAACATACAGAGACTTATATTACTAATAAAATGTATGGCCATGACAGGCTTCTTGCTAACTGTTATATCTTAAATTAACCCATTTCTATTAATCTGTAAGTTGCCACGTGGCTCATGGCTTACCGGTATTTGAACATCTGCTTCTCATTATGGCAGCTAGCAACGTCCTCCTACAGCCTTCTTCAACCCAACATTCTCCTCTCTCCTTGTCCAACCTACACTATCCTTCCTGCCTGGCTACTGGCCAATCAGCATTTTATTTATCAAACAATCATAGCAACATATATTCACAGCATACAGGACATCACACAGCAACACTGTTTATTAATAAAGCATCAAACAATTCTAATGAAGATAGATAATATATTAGTCAATATTCTGTTGTTGTGATAAAAATGCTTTTTACCAAAAACAACTTAAGGGAGAAAGAGTTTATCTGGGATCTTGGTTCTAGATGGGCAAAGTCCATCATGGCAGAGATTGTATGGCATTGCAGCAGAAGAAGGGAAGTGACTGATCTCATTTTCAGCTGCACACAGAGAACAGAAAGAAAAAAAACAGAAAGCAAGATGAAAGATATTGTTAAGTCCATCCTCAGTGATATACTTCTACTAGCAAGGCTTCACCTTGTAAGTGTACCATAATTTCCCTAAATGGTGACACTAACTGAAAACTAACTATTCAAGTATGTAAGCCTATGGGGTACATTTTTTTATTCAAACTACAATAGATAATCAGATTTATTATTTTCCACAATTGCTACTCTAAAACAGACTTTGGAATTCATGAATTAAGGACTTTCAACTTTCAAGACTTATTAAGAAATATACTTTGTATTACTATAGTTGTCATAGATGGGGATTCCTCTGATTGATGTGGGAAAATTAACAGAAAGCCTCATGGAAATTATTTACTATATTAAATGCTAGTAGGAATATTTCTGACTTATGGGAGATTATCAAAATGTTGGCATCAACTGGAATTTGGAAGTTTATGATAACAAAAATGGTATTGAAAGGACTCAATATTTTTGTGAATAAAGTAACTGCAAATGTGGTAGAAAAGGCAAAAGAATGAGAATTAGAAACAACAGAGAGCTTAGAAACTCATGGAAGCTGAACTGGTCACTACTGAATGAAAACTCAGTCAAGACAGAAATTAAGAAAGTAAATACTTTCTGTAATTCAATGAAAATCAATACAGAACATTCCCATCACATGGGATACATTGAAGGCTGTTCTTAGAGGCAAGCTCAAAGCACTAAATGCCCATATTAAAAAAATAAAATATTGTATAGATCTCTTTCGAGTAACTTAACAGCACATTTGAAAGCTGTAGAACAAAATAAAGAAATATCAGTCAAAAGGAGTAGAGGGCAAAAAATAAACTCAGGGCTGAAATCAATGAAATATAAGCAAAAATATACAAAGAATCAATGAAAAAAATAGTTAGTTTTTTGAGAAAATCAGTATGATTTAAAAACCCTTATCCAAATTAACTAAATGATGAAGAGAATATGTGAATGAACAAAATGAGAAAATGAAGAACAGGACAGAACAACAGATGCTGACCACATAAAGACTCAAAATAGAAAGAGTTTTGAAGACTAATTTCTCTTATGTTCATATATGGAAATACTCTTAATAAAATATTTACAAACTGACTCCAAAAGGATATTAGAAAGATCATGTACCATGATCAAGTAGGCTTTATTCCAGAGATTCAGGGATTGTTTAGTATATATATATATATATATATATATATATATATATATATATACTAGTTAATGAAATCCACTATATAAACAAACAAAAAGACAAAATCATATGATCATCTCATTAGACTCAGGAAAGACCTTTGACAAAAATACAACACCGTTCATGATGAAAGTCCGGGAGAGGTTAAAGATACCATGGACATACCTCAACATAATAAAGCCGGATTACAGCAAGCAATAACCAACATCAAATTAAATGGAAAGAAACTCAAAGCAATTCCACTAAAATCAGGAACAAGACAAGGCTGTCCACTGTCTCCATACTGTTCAATATAGTACTTGAAGTCTTAGCTAGAGAAATAAGACAACTGAAGGTGATCAGGGGAATTTATCTTGGAAAGCTAAAAGTCAAAGTATCTAAATTTGCAGATGATATGATAGTATACATAAGTGACTCTAAAAATTCTACCTTGAAATTCATATAGCTGATAAACACTTTCTACAAAGTAGCAGGATACAAAATTAACTGACAAAAATCAGTAGCCCTCCTATATACAAATGACAAATGGACTGAGAAATAAATCATGGAAACACCACTTTCACAATAACCACAATTAATATAAAATATTTTGGGGTAACTTTAACCAAGCAGGTGAAAGACTTGTATAATAAAAACTTTAAGATATTGAAGTAAGAAACTAAAGATGTAAAGAGCTCCCATGCTCATAGATCAGTAGGATTAGTAAAGTAAACATTGCCATCTTACAAAAAGAAATATAAAGATTTAATGCAACCTCTATCAAAATTCCAACACAATTCTTCATAGATCTCAAAAAGACAGTTTTTAGCTCTGCATTGAACACACACACACACACACACACACACACACACACACACACATACTCACAAGCCCAGAATAGCTAAAACAACTCAGTTGTTTTACACGAGTAATAAAAGAACTCCTAGAAATATGACCATCCCCTACCTCAAATTTTGTCCAATTCCAATATATTAGTTTTTGTTTTATCTAATTATATTTTATTATTATCCCCTATATGCCTGTTTGTTTACTACTGAGTGACAGAAAGGGAGTGGAACTGGTTGAGGAGGAAGGTCTTGAGGAACTAGAAGGAGTAGAGGAAGGTGAAAGCATAATCAGGAAATATTATGTGAGAAAATATCTATTTTAATAAAAGGAAAAATAAGTAAAATAGCAAGTAAGCATCCATAATATTGCATGAACTTTTAATTGATAAAGCAGCAGTACAGTTTGAAAGGACTTAGCCTGATTTTCAAAGAAATTCTACTGTGGTAAATATGCATCAAACAGCATCATATGTTTCAGGATATCTTTCATACCATGAAATTTAATCTGATTAATACAATGTATTAGCTACTTTTCTATTGCTTGGATAAAACACCATGATTAAGACAACATAAAAGAAACTGCTTAATTGAGCTTACAGTTCCAGAGGTCTAGAGTACATGATAGAAGAGAGTAGGCATTTCCAATCACAAACAGGCTAAAAGACTACTGGGCATGGCAGGATGCTTTGAAAGCCTCAAATCCTGTCCCTTTACACAACTCCTCCAGCAAATCTGCACCTCCTAATTATTCCCAAAGAGTATCACAAACTAGGGACTGAGTATTCAAACATATGAACCCATGGGAGTTATTCTCATTCAAATCACCACACACAATAAATCTCATTGCTCTTTTACCTTAAGAAAATTCCACAGCTACCTTACCCGGGGTAACCACTACTGTGATCAGTCAGTTGCCATTATAAGTAAGGAAAAGGCTCAGGCATCAAAATAGTTAAGAGTTACTGAAGGCTAAGGTGATATTTACATATTATAGGCTGCAATATGTGGTTTCATACTAACACAATGTTTTTTGTTTCTAAATTAAAAATCTCCATTTTTGTATTCTTGAATTTTTCTTGTCTCTTTTCTCTTAGATGAGAAATTATGTAAGAAATGCTTGCTCAATGGAGGGTGAAAAAAAATCAAAGAAATATAACTCACCCTTATTTATTTAATTAGATATATATTTATTTAATTCTGAATATGACACATTTTATGAATGGTGAAACATGAAATTTACTCTATTAATAAGTTATTTCAGGTGACAAATTCTAAAATCTCGGCATTTGTCTATTATGTTACCTTACCTCCTTCTTTTAAGACAGTTTCATAATGTTTTGACAACACTTTTAAATAAGAATGATGCTTATAAACTTAAAATATATAGAAAAGAAAGAAAAATACACTGTTACTGTCAAAATGATGCTTTGAGTTCTTGACAGGCTGTCGAAAAAACATTGCAGTATCAAGTGCTTCAAATCATACCAATCAGAATATTTTATTTATTTCACATGAAGACAGCCTTGGCTAATATTTAAAATCCATATGTAACAAGTTGGCATATTTAACAAGCTAAGTTTAGAAATATGATAGAAAGAAAAGTGTCTCCCAGTTATGCATACCTTACCTTGGCACCTGGGAATATGTTGTTTTAACAGTGTGATTTTTTTCCTTCTGGGTTCAAATGATCATCTCATTGTAGTTGGTTGTTTTTTCACTCTTTACTTGTTGGAGGCCCACCACCCAGTCACATGGAGTCTTATTATTACTTGTAAACTCCCAGCCTTAGATTGGCTTGTTTCTAGTCAGCTATTCTCAAATTATCCCATATATCTTTTGCCTCTGGGCTTTTACTTTTCTCTATTTTCATATATCTTTTCTTTCCTTCTTACTCCATGTCTGGCTGTGTGGCTGGGTGGCTGCCCCTTCTTTTTTCACTTCCTTGTCTTTTCTTCATAGATTTCTTCTCCTATTTATTCTCCATGCCTGCAAGCCCTGCCTATCCTTTCTTCTGCCTATCTATTGTCTGTTCAGCTCTTTATTAGACCAATCAGGTGTTTTAGACAGGCAAAGTAACAAAGCTTCACAGAACTAAACAAATGCAACATAAAAGATTACAACACATTTTTGCATCATTCCACAGCACAAACAAATGAAACACATCTTAAAATAATATTCCACAACATCCCATCACCATTTCAGAATAGAGATATTACCTTGGCTCACTTGTCATTGCAACAGAATAATCAGAACAATGATGTGGTAGGTTGGTCTATGGTAATAGTAATAGAGATGTTTAACATCTAGTTGAAGTAGACAAGAGTCACAAATGTCTTCATCATTAATTCCATCAGTTATTCCCTTTTTCTGTCATACCAGCTGCCAGTGATCTAGAGAGATGCTAGATTACATAGGAACTGGAATTTTGAATAAAGGAAAGAATTTCATGATGCTGCTTCCATGAGGTTTTTACTCATGATGGGATGGACTTCACAGTGATGTAACTTTTTTTTGAGTTAAGTTCTTTAAAATAACCCCACTCTTGTCTGTAAGTAACTCAATTAGTTTACCAAGCTAGACTTGGTAAAAGCATTACTCTTTCTGTCCTAGGTACTCTATCTGAAGTCCACAGGCATTCGTTTATATCTTCCTAGGAAAACATAACAGAGTCTTCCCTTGTAGTAAAAGAAACTTTGTACATGTAGTTAAGTAAACATTGCTAAATTAGCAATTATCTTTCATTGTATGAGATATGATGTGTATGAGTATGAGATATGAACGTAATCATTAAAAGTATTCCTTAAAACTAGAAGACAGAGGCAAAATAAAGAAAAGTTGATAACAAAAATAGAAGTCAGAGTGATGGTATTTCTGACTTTAAAGATGTAAGGAGCCATGAGCCAAACAGTAGAGGCAATTTCTAGAATAATAATGGTTAGGAACTCAATTATCTCCCAGAGACTTCTAAAATAATAGAGCCTTATCCATATCTAAGTTCCAAACCATAAAAATACACACTCAAATATTAGCATTTAAGCCAATAAGATAATAAATACATGTTTTAAAAATCATCTCTTTAGCATTGTTTTTTTTTCAGCAGCAGCTTCATTCCTTTAAACTGTCCCTTATGTTCTATTTCTAATTTTTCATGTTTTCCTTTTTCCTTTTATATTAAAGACTTTTCTTTGGGGTTTGGATCCATTATTCTGCACATAAATATGGTATTGGATCTTTTTGGTGAATTTTTGATTTCTATCACTGTATTTTATAATTCCTGAATGATTTATATTTGGTTTTTTAAACAATTTTGATACCTTTTAAGATTCTCTTTGGGATTATTGTTTTGTCTTTTTAAAACTTATTTGGGGTGGGTGTATTAATAGAAACTGGACCTGTAGTTTCATGCATGGTAGACAAGTATTCTACCACTCACCTACATTCCTAGCCTTTTCCTTAGTTTTTTAAACATAAAATTTAATAACTGACTTGAAGCATTTACTAAGTCCAAAATCCTGTTTATGTTCTGCATGTTTCTATCTGTTCATTCCCTCCCCAAGTATGGTATATTCTTGTTTCTTTACTGTTATGCAATATTATTTCAATGAGGCAAAGATGTATTACATTTGTTTATGCTGTGGAGTATCACTTTAAATGTGTAAAAGTGTGTTACAATTGTTTATGTTGCCTTTGCTAACTATGTAAAGATGTGTTACATTTATTTCACCTTGCCTAAGGAACCTGATTGGTCTAATAAAATGCTGAATGGCCTGTAGCCAAGCAGGGGAGGGCTAGGTGGGGTTGGTGGGCAGAAAGAATGAGTAAGAGGAGTCATCTAGGCTCGATAGAGAAAGGAGGAGGAGAGAATGAGAGAGAGAGAGGGACACGGCTGAGACCAGAACCTAGGCAGCTTCCAGCCAGACATGAAGACTACAGGAAAGTAAAATAGAAAGAAAGAGAGAAAGAAAGAAAGAGAGAGAGAGAGAGAGAGAGAGAGAGAGAGAGAGAGAGAGAGAGAGAGAGGGAGGGAGGGAGGGAGGGAGAGAAAGAGAGAGAGGGAGGAAGGTAAAAAACCCCAAGGCAAAATATACATTAAGAAAAACAGGTTAAGTTATAAGACAGCAAGAAACGAGCATAAGATAAGTCCGAGCATTCATAATTAAAAGTAAGTCTCCATGTCATGATTTGGGAGCTGGTTGGTGGCCTGAAGGAAATCCTGGTACACTTTACTCATCTTTTAGGGTTTTTTCCCCCCAGAACTAGATATTTCAGCTCACATTTAATATATCCTAATGCTGTTGGCATTGTTTTTTTGTATTGGTTACTTTTCTTACTCTTGTGACAAAATATCTGAACAAAACAACTTAGAGAAAATTATATTTTGTCTCACAGTTTGCAGGTACAGTCCATCATGGTGGGGAAGGCATGACCCTGAGAGCCTAAGAAAACAGATCCTATTATGCCCAATCATAAAACAGAATAAGTAGAATGGTGGTGTTCAGCTGACATTTTCTGTTTTTCCCCTTTTCATTCAATTAAGGACCCCCGCAATGGGATGGTGCCAAACACATTCAAGGTAGGTCTTCCATTTTCAGTTAAACTTCTCTGAAAGCACCCCCTAAACCTACTCAGAGTTGTTTTCCCTAGGTGGTTCCAAATCCAGTCAAGCAGACAACAACTATTGCTGTGGCCCCATGTACGTTCCTGGGATAATTTTCTAAATGTTCTTCTCGTTGACACATGACAATTTAGATTTCTATTATTTTTAAAACCTGTTCTTGTTTTTATTTTAAGACTGGATTCCTTAGTAGTCACACTTGTGTCATTATAAATTTAATGGTCAGCAACTGATTGTTCACAAGTTGTCCATAAATAACTTCTACCCTTTGCCAACAACATGTTTGTTAGAAGGCATGCTTTCACACGTTAAAGATTTGTAAAAAAAAAAAAAAATTACCTTTCATCTTTGGCTGTACAGGGTGATAAGGTCAGATTCAGGCAAGTGACTTGTGCCTTCTCATTGCAGGATATGTACATACTATTGCAAATGCATACAGCACTTTAAATTCCCAGGAATGTTTTGAAACTTTCCTGTGGTCTAGTGCTCTTGAGTTTACATTTAAATTCCTAGTCAGATACTTTTATGGCCCAACTGTAATCACAGCCTTAGGCAGCTGAGATTTTTCTCAGCAATTTGTGTTTATATTTTGGTTTGGCAAGGCTCTGTGCTATACTCAGCACATTTTCTCAGTAAGCTAAGCTGTGAGTCAAAAAGCTGCCATACTGAGACAGACTTTAAGGAAGCTGAAAGTTCAGAAAATGAACTGGCTTTTTGGAGCCCATTGCCTATGTTGGGACACCTTGCACCACCTTGATGCTGGGGGATGGGCTTAGAACTGTCTCAGATGAATGTGCAGGGCTTTGCTGACTCCTCATGGGAGGCCATACTTTTTCAGAGGAGGGGATGGGAGGTAGGCTGGGGGGGAAAGCTGAAGGGATGGGGCTGGAGGAGGGATGAGGGAGAGATCTGTGGTTGGTATGTGGAATGAATACATTTTTTCTTAATTGCAAAAAAAAAAAGAAAAAAATCTGTTCTCTTGACTTTGTGCTCTAACTCACCAAACTCCCTGTGTTGCCAAGATCTGAAGTCCTGCCCCTTCTTTGTACTATATGTTTTCCTCTCTGTGTTATTGTTCTCATTTTCTCATATAATTTCCTGGTAAGTCATTGGAAAATATTTCAAAATTACATCTTGATTTATTTTTATTATTGTTTTGAGACAGGGTCTCACTATGTAGCACTGCCTGGACATGAACTCAAAGAGCTACCAATTTCTGCCTCCAAAGTGCTAGCATCGAAGATTTGTGCTATCACACCTGGACTATTTTGCTGTGGATATTGCTCCGTATGCTGTGCATGTGTTGCTCTGATTGGTTGATAAATAAAACACTGATTAGCCAGTAACTAGGCAGGAAGTATAGGTGGGATAACAGACAAGAAGAATTCTGGGAAGAGGAAGGCTGAGTCAGGAGACACCAGCTGGCCGTACAGGGAGTACAATGTAATGGCACACAGGTAAAGCCATGGAAAATGTGGCGACATATAGATTAACAAAAATGGGCTGAGTTTAAGTGTAAGGGCTAGTCAGTTGTAAGCCGGAGCTAATGGCTGATCAGTTTTAATTAATATAGGCCTCTGTGTGTTTACTTGGGTCTGAGTGGCTGCAGACTGGGTGGGACACAGGAAAACTTTCAGCTACAAATGGCTACACTATTCATAGTGTCTTTTCAGTATATTGTTTTATGTTTCTTTTAGTGTTTTTGTAAGCATATAACAACATTATCTATCTATCTATCTATCTATCTATCTATCTATCTATCTATCTGCATATATTTACACTTTGATGAAATATAGAAATTTGCTTTAATTTAGGTCACATTATTTTCTATGTTTACTTAATATAATTACCTTATGTATTTTCTATATATTCACAAGGACAGCTGCACCAGGTAGCAGTACAGTTTTCTCCTGAATTATCAACTATGCTTTGAAAACTTACAAGCATAATCTATTATATTACATTGTAGATGGTGCATTTTCCTTTTGAAATTTCAAATTTTCTGTCTCATTCTCTCTAAAAAGTTTGTCCTTCATACCTGAAGGATACTTCTGCTGGATCTAAAATTTTGGTTTAGCAGTTTTGTACTTGTAACATTTGAAGGCACCAGTTCTTTTTGGCCTCTTTGGTTAAAAGTGGAGAACCTACTGTTACTCAAGTCATTATTCATTCTTAAGTAATGGTTTTCATTTTATCATTATTTTCAGGAGTTTTTCTTTGTCCTTAATCTTGAGCAATTAGATTATGGTATCTAGGCAAGGGGTTCTTTATAGTTTAAAATTTACTTGTAAATTTAAGGATTTACTTGAGTATTTGAATTCATGGCATTAATTGTATTTAGAAGGTTTTAGGCCACATTTTGTTGAATACTCTTAGGTCCACTCTTGTCTCTTGCTCTAAGTGCTTAATGATGGAGACACTAGAACTTCAATTATTTTCCTCAGGATCCTAAGGGGTTTACTCACTGTTTATGGTTTATCTTCTCTCCATGCTGATATTAGCTAAATTTTTATTTTCTAATTTTAAGCCTATTTATTCTTTTCCTTTCATCTTCAGAGTGTTGAGCCTATACATTGTGCTTTCATGTAAGTTAATGTAGTTTTCAAGTCTATGAATTCTACTTGTCTATTTTCATATACAATATTTGTTTATTGTATATTATAATATTCTAGGTTAGCATGAAGCATAAATATAATTAATCTTATAAATATAAACCAGGAGTCAGATATCGGGGTAAAACCTGAAAAGACCTGAGAAGCAAGGGAGCAGCCACAGTTACTTCCTACCTCTCTAGATCCTCCAACCAAAAAGGGCCAAAATCTTGTCTCCACCTCACCTTCTCACTTCCTGTTTCTGTTTGTACAGACATTCAGACCTCTATGATTAACTAGTGGCTAGCTCTAACCTTTGACTCCAAGCAAACTTTGTCAGAACACAAAATATCATAGAACATCAGCATACAGGGTACTGTACTTCACTCCAATATTTTCATGCCTATTTGCTATTATATTTTGTTTTTAAACACTAGCCACCCCTACTATGATATCTCTTCTCTTCTAAGTGGTTCCCTCTCCTCCAAGTCAATCCTCCATTCTACTTTCTTTTACATGCATTCTATTATGTTCATTTCCTATTTCCTTTAAGATCTTTTCCCCTTTCTAATTTTGTGACCTACAAATATACATATATAGAAACTTAGACACATTTCTGTATATATTTTTATTTAGATTCCATATATGAGAAACATGTGGTATCTATAATTCTGAGACTGGCTTATGTCACTTAGCATAATGACTTCCATTTAATTCACATTTCTGAAATTCTAGGATTTCATTTTTTATAGCTGCATAAAATTTCAGTATGTACATATATTATTTTGTTATTCATCTGTTGAAGTATATTGTTTAAGTTACTCTTATATTTCTGTGAAGACCAAAGCAACTTATAGAAGGGAGAATTGAATTGGGGAGGCAGGGCTTGCTTACAGTTCCAAAGGGTTAGAGTCCATGACTATCATGATAGGAAACAAGAAAGCAGTCAGGAAGGCATGGTGTTGGAGCAGTATCTGAGAGCTTGCATCTTACTCAAAAGCAGCAGGCAGAAGCAGAGACACAGGGCCAAGTGTGGGCTTTTAGAACCCCAAACCCACCCCCATTGATATAATTCCTCCAAGGCCACACCTCCTAATACTTCTTAACAACCTACCAATTGGGAACTAATAATTCAAATATATGGGCCTATGGGGGGCATTCTCATTCAAGCCACTACAGATGTACAGGCTCTATTACTTGACTATTTTTCTCTTAGGATTTTTGATTTTCCACTTGTTCAAAGATTATATCTGCTAGATATAAATAATCCTTTTCTGTAACTCCTTTTATACCATTTCCATTTACTCTTTTTTTTGTTTTTTTTTGTTTTTTTGTTTTTTTTAGTTAAGGGATAGACATATCTGACAGGATTAGACCACAGGTCCAAGTGCCGACCTTTCATCTGACAACCAAGCACTAGTAAGGTCAGAAATCACCTGTCTAGAGCATCTAGTGTTACTGGCAGGGGAAAAAACAATTATTTGTTTCTTGTTGCCTCTGCACTATCATTGTTACTAAGGGATGAAAATCTCACCATGATTCACATGCTTCTACCAGGGGTTGGGCGCTATTAGTAGACTCTGTTGTTTGTTTTTTACTCTTTACTTTTTGGGTGGCCCACCACCCAACTCCCAAATAAATACACACACAGAGTCTTATTATTTCTTATGAGTGCCTGGCCTTAGCTTGACTTCTTTCTAGCCAGCTGTTCTTAAATTATCCCTCTGGGCTTTAACTTTCTCTATTTCTGTAAATTTTTTCTTTCCTTCTTATTCTGTGCCTGGTTGTATGGCTGGGTGGCTAGCTCCTTCTTTTCTTGCTCTTTGCTCCTTCTCTTTTCAGATTTCTCTTCCTGTCTATTCTCTCTGCCTGCCAGCCTCACATGTCCTTTCTCCTGCCTTGCTGTTGGCCCTTCATCTCTTTATTAGACCAATAAGGAGTTTTAGACAGGCAAAGTAACACAGCTTCATTGTGTGTTGATATATTGTGTACCCTAATAAACTTTACCTGAAGATCAGAGAACAGAACAAGCCACTAGATTAAACCTAGATGTCAGGCAGAGATGGCACATACCTTTAATCTTAGTACTCAGGAGGCAGAGATCTGTCTGGATCTCTGTGAGTTCAAAGCCACAATGGACTACATGAGTTTGACTCAGTCTAGGAGAGAAACAGAGCCAGGCGATGGTGGCACACACCTTTAATCCCAGTAATTGGGAAGCACATACCATTCATCTTAGAACTTGAGATCTCATGCCTTTGCTTGGGAAGCACACACACATTTAATCCCATGACATGATGGCTGGGTAGAGAAAGTATATAAAGGCTTGAGGAAATAGGAACTAGATGGTTTTCAGGCTGAGGAATTGGTGACGTAAGAGGTGGTGGCTGTGGCTTGTTCCTTTGTCTCTCTGATCTTTCAGCATTTACCCAAATATCTGGTACCAGGTCGTTATTAAAAGATCATTTAGTAATTTTAGTAATATCTGGCATCCAACTTGTGGGGCATAAATTAATGAAAAAGTTGCTTGCCTGTGGCCTTGCAGTCCCTGGCTCTAGCCAGAGCTACACATGGCTGGAATCTTTGCCGTACCTGGGCCAGGAGTCCCTACCCTGCTGGCTAAGTTTTTGTTGCAGCCTCTCTGCAGCAAACTCGATAGGTTTTTGGGCTCTAAAATCCACAGGAGTTAGCTACTTTCATACACTTCCCCTGTGCAGATGGCTAAATCGTTCACTTCTTCCCTCTGCTGGTAGGTTTTGGCCTTCTCTAGGCACCCTCCTCAGGCTGCTGCCACACCATCATCTGAATCATCACTGTCAGCAGATTTGGTGAGTCAATTGGGATTTCTTAAAGGGAGGAATTAGTTAAAAGAATTTTTTCCCACATTAAAAAATGGGAAAAATTTTTATAGTGGAAGGCATTTGGTCTATGACTATACATTACACTGTCTGAAAATGGAACAATTAAATGAGAGGATAATTAATGTTGATGGGATAGATGTAATGTCAATTATAAATGTTATTTGTTTGATCATTTTTGTTTTATCATTAAAAATGTTGGTTAATATGAGTGCCAAGATAAACATTTTAGAAAAACTTGTTAAAACAGATCATAGAGATATTGAGACCCAGACAGAAGAATTTAAAGGAGAACCAATCTCAACATTGCATTATAAGTTTACAGAGAAATAGCCTAAGGTTTTCAAACAGCCAACCTTAATCTGTCCAGTAACTTTACAGGAACTAGCCAGTGATAGGTATCCTCAAGACAGTGTAAGAGCTGACTGGACTCCTGTGCAAATGTTAGATTTGAGGAGATTCAAAGAAGAAATAGTCTCATATGGAATCCATTCATCTTTTGTGAAGCAGATGTTAAATTCATGGTCAACTTGTAATAGAATTATCTCTCAAGACTGGCGAGATTTGGTTACAGCAGTCTTAGAGGCTGGTCCCAAATTACAATGGGAGAACTGCTGGACAGATGAGGCTAATACTATTGAACAACAGAATAGGGCTAGAATTATTGAAATTTGCCAAGATCAACTTCTTGAAGAAGGAAATTATGCTGATATACAAAGACAATCTTTATATGATGACCACACCCTAGCATTGTGCATGGCACAATGCTTGGGACGGAAGTGAAGAAATAGGAAAGAAAATTGAGTCATTTACAAAAGTTATACAGGGCCCAAAAGAAACCGTCACGGATTTCTTACAAAGATTGACTTTAGCAGTGAATAGAATGATACCAAACTCAGAAGCTAGACAGACAATAATCAAATCTCTGGCTGTTGAAAATGCCAGTGGACAATGGTAATTAGGCCATTAAAGGTAACATCAGCACCCTTGGAGGAATGGATCCCAGATATAATTAATATTGAATCTCCTGACCGTGATGGTGCTTGGATAGGAGAGGTGATTTCTAGAGTTTTGAAGAAAAATAGTAATGTCAAATATTTCAATTGCAGTAAACAAGGTCACCTAAAAGGGACTATAAACATATTCCTAGAAACAATGTTTTTGCTAAGAATAATATGAACAGAATGCCCCTCCTTTCTAGATTATGTAGAAGCTGTGGTAAAGGCAGACATTGGACTAAAGAATGTAGATCAACAAGGGACAGACAAGGTAATCTTTTGCCTTTGCTGTAGGAAAACATCCTGAGGAGCCTACTGCAGGCCTCCATGTAAAATTTTGTTCAGTCCTTTCCTGTAATTATGGAAGAAACTCCTTCACAGAACAATTAAGGAGCCTGCCTATTGACTATATTCCTCTGGATGATAGAACAAAAATAGAAGAGAGAACAAAGAATCAGGAGAAACCATAAACAAAATATGGTAAAGATTAGATTTGGAAACTTCCCCAAAGTTCGGGGTGGGGAAGGTTTTGTTTTTGTTTTTCAGGAAAATGAAGGCATTCAGATAAGGAACCTGAAGAACACTGGACAAATGAGACATTTGAAGAGAAAGGATGAATCATCCAGAAAACTTGTCCCAAGAAAAAGATTTTCTGTAGTGAACCAATACCACACTTAACAGTGCCCTTTGAAGTATCCAAAAAGATGATGGGACCACACAACAATGATTTCATCAGGATAATAATAACACCATTAAGCTGACAAACACCACCCAAAGATCAGCTTTGGACTACAGACTGCTCAGGACATTTATCAAGATGGCTAATTGAGATGATACAGCCTCAGACTACTCCAATCAGGACTTGACCATAACCTAAATTTTATTTGTGTCCCCATAAGACTTCCAGCACCCCCAATCAATAGGAAGTAGCCTAGAAAACTATGCCAACATGTCCAAAAAATGGATTATGGATGTTTGTCTTTGTTTTGAAGTTGGTTAAAAATTTTTATTGGTCATAGTCAATCTTTTTCTAGAAGAAGAAAGGGGGATATGATATAGAAGTATATTATATAGAAATGATAGACTAAAAGGTAGATTATTGAATCTACTCTGAACAAAAAAATACAAAAATAATAGGCTAACAGGGTAGATTATTGAATCTACTCTAAAAATAAAAGAGGGAGAATATAGATATGATAAGATAAAAAGGTTTTAAAAAGCAACTACTAGTTTTAAATATTTTATATTTGATTGGATTGTTGTATATTGTATTTGAGATTAATGTTACAATGTACTGTACATACACTTCTAATCTTGTTCAAGGTATTGTACCTATACAGTTCTTTTAACAATGTAATGCAATTTTCTAGTCCTTAAAAGTTATTATTACCAACCAACTAGGATATAAAGAAATGCAAATTAGTTGTTAGTCACCTATTACAATAGAACTTGAGGTCATATTGAGTATGTTTTCAAGGTCAAACATAGATATATTTTAGGTAGACAGGTCATCTTCAAATACTTCAGAGATCTACAGAAGATGACATGTTAAGATGTTTTAGTAACATAGATTTGTTTTTTATGACAATGAGACATGTCTGCTCCTGGCAGCACCAATATACTTTAGAGAAGATGATGGGCATCGAAGAAACTCCCTATTGAGTTTACTTTTGTTTTGACAAAAATTAGTCACTGGGCAAGAAAATCCCCTTGCCTTGACTGCTGATAGTATACTATCCAAAATGGACAAGCAGGACACAAAAAAAGGACCGCCTAACCTTGCCAAGACAGGGTAGGAAGGCTCTTCAGAAAATCCTGCTTCACAGAAAAGTCTGTCAGATGTGCTAAGCCTGTTGGCTGAAGATGATGCCCCAATGTTGCAGCCAACTGTTTCTGTCATTTCTCACAATTTTTGGAAGTCACTTTCTTGCACTTCCTGCTTACTCAGTGAATATAATTTCCTTTTCCGGTCTCTGAGGGAGTTGAAGATTAGATAGTTATAGTTATAGTTTTCCTTGTTAACAAATTCAGAAAAAAACTCACTAAAAGAGGTGTAAAGTGTATAAGTTTGAAAGACATCAAAAGATAGTTTAGTTTTGGGTTGGTAATACAAGTTAGGATAGAAAGTGAATTAGATACAACATTTTGGACTCACTAGAATAGGATAGATAATGGAATATTTTCTCTAAATCTGTCAAATGTTAATGGACTGGACATTGTTAATGTAATTCTAAGTGTATATATTATATATAGTTATTGTGTATAGTTTTTCTTATATTAATTATCACCTTCTTTTATTATTTTAGACAAAAATGAGGAAATGTGGTGATATATTTTGTACCCTAATAAAATTTCCCTGAAGATCAGGACAGAACAAGCCACTAGATTAAACATAGATGCCAGGCAGTCGTGGCACATACCTTTAATCCTAGCACTTAGGAGACAGATCTCTGAGAGTTCAAAGCCACCCTGGACTACATGATACTGACTTAGTCTAGGAGAGAAACAGAGCCAGACAGTGGGGGCACACACCTTTAATCCCAGTACATGGGAATCACATACCTTTATTCCCAGGATGTGATGCCTGGGTGGAGAAAGGTATATAAGGTGTGAAGAGACAGGAACTAGAGCCTTTTCAGCTGAGGAAGTTCATTCAGCTGAGACTTTTTAGACTGGATCTTTTCACGTGAGGACTCAAGAGGATTTGTGGAGTTGGTGAGGTGAGACATGGCAGTGGCTTTTTCTTTTGTCCCTCTGATCTTTCAGCATTTACCTCAATATCAGGCTTTAGCTTTTTTTATTATAAAACTTTTAGAAATTCGTGAGTTAAATAAATGCAACATAAAAGAATGCAACACATCTTTGCATCATTAAATAAGTATTCCACAACATAAACAAATGTAACACATCTTAAAATAATATTCTACAACAAGACTCCCTGATTTGTTTCTGATGTAAGACTAAAGGAATAAAGAGAGTATATTATTGCACTTTAAGCAATGGAATTCATTGCTCAAAATCTTTTTTGATGTTTCTGCATCAGATGAGACTAGATCATTCACATATTTGTCTGAAGTATCTTGGTTTTGTGAAAAGATTCCTAATAGGCTCTGGTGTCTCTTTTCTAGTCCAATGACAAAAGGGGACAGGTCTTTAAGTCTTTTAGTCTGAAACTACGCATGGTCTCATGTTCTCTAAAGGACATACAGAAATAGGGAGCATATGATAGCTAATCTTCATTGTCAACTTAACTGGATTTAGGAGCTAGAGGCACATCTCAGGAGGATGTCTGTAAAGTCACTTCTAGAGGACTATCTGAAAGAGAAGCTCTACCTGTTATGTTGGTGGCACCATTACATATGCTGGGGACCCCATCCAATATAAAATGGGAAAAGGAGAACTCTTAAGAATACCAATATCCCCCTTCTCTGAACTACACTGCCATTCTCTCCTCACCATGATGGAAAGAGCCCTTTAGAACTGTGATCCCAAATAAATCTTTCCTTTTGCTTCTGTTGGAATATTGACTGCAGTGATAGAAAATAATTAACAGGAAAAAATAAAAGAAACTCCAGTGTGTTCACTGTCTTTCCGGTGCTTGTGCCCAATGTTCCTTTGCTTGTCTATCTTTTTATAACCTTGCAATTGTCATTTATGCCTAGTTTTTGGTTAAGCAGGAATAGCAAGGGAAAGTTGGTCTTAAATCATCTTTTTTATACCTGGGAGTCACTATACTATTTCTGCGGGATTTAATACTTTAAAAATAATTTTGCAGCATATTTAATGTACATTCTTTGTTTAGAAGGCTAAATCAAGTTATGTCATTTACTACTAAAATTATTCTGTTTTTTCTTTCAAAGATATGAATTTGATCTCTTTTCAAATATGCTTGTCTTTTGTTTTTAGGTGTCCTATTATATTTTACTTTAACATTTTATAGTTAAACATATTATGTAATTTAAGTATACTTTCTAAAACTGGCTAGTTATTCCCATTTATTTTATATTTATTTTTAATAATTTAATATATGTTAACAATTAAATGTGATCATATCTACCCTAATTACCTCCTTCAACTTTCTCAATATTCTCCCATCATACCTTCTCACAACTTTATGTGATAAAACATAAAGTACAGTTAGTGCTGCCCTTAAGTGCATGTATTTGGAGCCATCCACTATAGCATGGAAAACACACAATTGTCTGTACACTTAAAAAAAGATTCTCCCTGCACCAACAACTATCCATTATCAATAACTCCATAGTAAGGGATAGAACTTGAAGATCATGCATCCCATCTGTGCTGGAATTTTTGCTTCCTTGATGTTGTGTATGTACAGATAGCCTCATGTGCTACGCGTTCATATCTGACAGCCATGTCACTCACCAAAGACAGCATTGCACAGTACTCCTCCTCATCTTCTAGTTATTAAATTCTTTCTGCTTCCTCTTCTGCAATGTTCTCTGAACCTTGGGGAAGTTAATATACATTGTTGCATTCAGAGCTGAGCTTGAGACTTACTCTCAGTGTTTTGAACAAGTTATGTGTCTTTCCATTGACTTCTGTTCACTGCAAAAAGAAGCTTCTGTGACTAAGATTGAGGGCAGCTCAACTCTATGTATATAAACATGCATATTTACAAGGTATTTTGACACCATTGCCATTTAGCAAATAATGATAGCATGTTTAGATTTGGGCCTTTAAGGGTTTTTATTTATTCTTTAAACATACTTAACAGTTATTTTATATTTGTAGCTTTTGAATCATTTGCAGATAAAATTTAGCTGTACTGCCTTTTCTGTTCCATTTTACTCATAGTTTCTTTTGTATATTTTGTGATCTTTTTCAACATTGTGCTCATATTTATTAGTGCTAGAAGCATATAAATTACTCTATAATTTTGATTAAGTTTTTAAAGACATATCTCAAATATCCCTCACTTCTCTAATGTTCTTTAACAAATAAAATACATTTTGGAAGAAATTAATTACTCATTAGTTTCAGTTATTCTCACAGGGAAGTTTGGTTAATATTAATACCCTAAGAATGTTATATAGTTATTAATCGGGTCTTGGTTTTTAAAAAAATTTCAGAATAACTTAGTCTGATTAGGAAATTTGCTTTTATTCTGAGATTAAAATCTAAAGTTAACATATATTTTACATTGTTTCTAAATAAAACAGTAACCTGGTATAAGATTCATTCAATCCAATCACTCCTCTCTTAATTTATGTTGCTGCACATAGTTTCTAATTGACAAAATATCTATATGTTAGGAAAAGAATCTTTCCAGGATTTCGAGATCCCACTATCAAGAATCCTTTAATTTTGTGACCCTACTTCACCAAAAAGTTTTGCAGAAGTGATTGAATTAAACAAGGATCTGGAGGTATGAATATCCTGCATTATCTGGACAGGCTCTAAAGGAAATCATAAGGATCTCAAAATATGACTAAGAGTCAAAATTATCAGAGCAGATATGATGACGCGAGTAGATAATAGAGTGTCAATACCAGTTCTGGTGATATATGAAAGGGTCATGATACAAGAACTATAGACTGCTTCTAGAGCAACAACAGCAAGGAAATAGGTTCATCCTTAGAGCATTTTGAAAGAAATGTAGCTCT
This sequence comes from Peromyscus eremicus, assembly GCF_949786415.1. Taxonomy (NCBI): domain Eukaryota; kingdom Metazoa; phylum Chordata; class Mammalia; order Rodentia; family Cricetidae; genus Peromyscus; species Peromyscus eremicus. The sequence continues at coordinate 74,170,752 of NC_081439.1, read as the reverse complement.
GTTAACAATGTGACTTCAGCGCATTTGATTTCTCACTTCTAGAACTATGAAATAACGAATTATTACATTAACGTACTAAATTTTCTCAATTTTATAGCAACCGTAGGAAAGTATTATTGTTCAAAATTAAGTTTTTGGTAAATTCTGATTTAGATTGTTTTCTATAGCTATAGGATGATGAAAAGTGTATTATTATGAATGCTATCATTACAGTTATATAAGTGTGTGTTATGTGTGTATGAGAGAGAATAGGTGTATGCATATCTGGGTGTGAGTGAAGGTCAGAGTACACCCTTCAGATGTTTTAGCCTTCCACCAAGGAATCTAGGAACATGCTCCATCTTGCTAGCCTTATTTTCCCCCCTTTTAAAAAGATTTATTTGTTTTTATTTTATGTGTGTAAGTGAGTGTCTCCATGTTTGTATGTGTAATATTTTCAAGTCTGGTTCCCTTAGAGAGAAGAAGAGGACAGATCCTCTGGATCTGTAACTGGAACTGTAGTTATATAGGATTGTGAGTTATCCTGTAGATTGTAGGACTTGAAACTGAATACTCTGTAAATAGCAAACAATCTTAACCATTGAGTCTTTTCTCCATTGTGTCATTTCTCCAATCTCTTGTTTTTTGTTTGTTCTGTTCTATTTAATTCTGTTTTCTAATCATGATGTGTGCATGCATGTGCATGTGTGTGTGTGTGTGTATGTGTGTGTGTTGTGACTGTGTATATGTATAAGCATGTGCTTTTGTGTGCATGCAGAGGTTAAGGGACAACTTTAGGCATTGGTCTTTGTCTTCTTCTTTGCTTGAGAGAGCCTCTCCTTGTTTGTCAATGTGTATGCCAGACTAGTTTGCCCATTACACTTTTGAGAATTCTCCTGTCTGTGCTTCACATCTTGCAGTAGGAGTGCTGGGATAACAGTACATTACAGATATGTGCTACCATGTCTGGCTTAAGTTCTGCAGATTCTAACTCAGATCTTGACTCTTTATTTATCCACTGCACTATATCCCCAACCTATAACAACAATTTTTTAAAGAAAATTCAATATTTCATGATAGAAAATAAGTATATACAGGGTTTCAGTGTGGACTTTCCAGATTCTCATTTGCCTGTACTATTTACAACTTATTTGTTCAAGTTTTTCAATTCCTAGATGGCTTTGTTTCTTTAAATATGGCTGCCGGTAATAATATTATGTAATGTGTATGTTTGTGAGGATGAAAAAAAAAAACTGATCTGTGCAATTCATTTATTTCAATACCTGGCACATAGTAAGCCCTTAACTATGATGTCAAGCATAATAGCACCAATGAGTAGACATAGTGCTAATGAGGTACCCCTGGACAGGCCACAGACTCCCCTTTGTATAATTCTCAAATGAACTGTATACTCTGTGTTGAATCAGAATGAAAAAGTAATTAAATCTACAATGAGAAGCATTCTTCAAACAACTGGTTCATATTATTCAAGAGTCAAAGTCATTAAAAATGAAAGACTGAGGAACAGTCCAAAGGGCATGACTACATGTGATATGGGATCCAGCATTACTTTTTGGAGCATATGTACTACATTAGCAGAAAAATAGTTAAATATAAATACAGGACACAGTTTAGCTAACTGTGTTCAATTGGTATGTTTTTTTTTTTTTTTTTAGTTTTGATGATCGTGTTCTGTTCCTGTAAGTTGAGGACAATGAAATGAAGCTAGGGTGAGTAAAGGGTTTGTGTAATACAATGAAATTTTACATTTTTCAGCTAGGATCATGTGTCTTCAAAGCTTGTATCCTAGGTTGACTACAAACTCCCTATATATTGAACCTTGAACTCTTAATCTTCCTTTTTCTACCTCCTAGTGCTGTGATTACAGGTTTTTGCCACCATGATTGGTTTATGTGAGGCAAGAATCCAGGACCATGCACATACTAGGTAAACATTTTTCCAAATAAACTACATCTCTAAACCATGCAACATTTAAAAAATAAGTTCATTTTAATTCAAAAGGCAAAATGAAAATATTACTTGAGATAGGAAGTATCTGTATGGTAAGCATTCACTCATTTATTCAAACAGACATGTATATCTTGTCTGATATGTATAGATAATATACTAGGTACAAGTCAAGCAAATATAATCATGACTTATTTTTCCACTGAGAATTTTTTCCATTGAAATAGAAAATTTTAAATTGTTAAAAATTATAGTTAGTGCTACTATTTTACCACTATAAGGCAAATGCCTTAGATGTTAGGTCATGATAAACTACACAATATATATATTTTGAAATATGTTACCCAATTTCTTTTGTTTAAAACTGTTGGAGCTTTTTACTAAAATTTTATTTGTTGAATCTCAGAATGTGATCGCATTTGAAGATAACATCTTTAAATACAGCAGATTTTCATTTCTTTGCTAAGAAATTTTTTTCTCCTTTTTTTATTAAGAGATTTTCTATTCATTTTACATATCAACCACATATTCCCCTGTCCTCCCTCCTCCCATCACCCAGCCTTCCTCCCTCAACCCACCCCCATTCCCACCTCCTCCAAGGCAAGGCCTCCCATGGGGAGTCAGCAGAGCCTGGTACATTCAGTTGAGGCAGGTCCAAGCCCCTCCTTCCTGCACCAAGGCTGCACTCAAAGTGTCTCACCATAGGTACTAGGTTCCAAAAAGCTGGCTCATGTACTAGGGACAGGTCCTGATCCCACTGCCTGGGGACCTCCTAAACAGTTCGAGTTAAACAACTGTCTAGCTTATTCAGAAGGTCTAGTCCAGTACTATGGGTGCCCCTCAGCTATTGGTTCACAGTTCACACATTTCCACTAGTTTGGCTAGTTGTCTCTGTACTTTTTCCAATCATGGTCTCGATAACTCTTGCTCATAGAATCCCTCCTCTCTCTCCTCAATTGGACTCCTGGAACTTCACCTGGGACCCAGCCATGGATCTTTTCATCTGCTTCCATCAGTCACTGGATGAGGGTACTATAATGATAGTTATGGTATTCAGCCATCCGATCACCAGAGTAGGTCAGCTCAGGCACCCTCTTGACCATTGCCAGTAGCCTATGGTGGAGTCATCTTTGTGGATTCCTGGGGACTTCCCTAGCACTCTGCGTCGCCCTATTCCCATGGTGCCTTCATTTATCATGGTATCTCTTTCCTTGTTCTCCCACTCTGTTCCTGATCCAGCTGGAACCTCCTGTTCTCCTAAGCTCTCATTCCCCTGTCCTTCTCCCTCCATTACCCCCCTCACCGCCAGTTTGCTCATGTAGATTTCATCCATTTCTCCATTGCTGGGCAATCCCTGTGTCTTTCCTAGGGTCCTCCTTACTAGCTAGCCTTCCTGGAGCTGTGGGTTGCAGTCTGGTTATCCTTTGCTTTACATCTAGTATCCACTTATGAGTGAGTACATAAGAAGAGAATTATAACGAAATTTCAACACACTAAAATTATGGGGAATGAACATTCTGATTAACATCTCCTTTGTCTATATGAATACCTTCTCTTATTTATTTTGTGTGTGACATGTGTATCTGCATATGATGTGAATGTATATGTGTGAGTACATAAGAAGAGCTTTATAACAAAATTTCAACACACTAAAATTATGGGGAATGAACACTCTGATTAACATGTCCTTTGTTTATATGAATACTTTCTCTTACTTATTTTGTCTGTGATATGTGTATCTACATATGATGTGAATGTATATGATGTGTGTATATACGACTTTGTGTCCTCTTTAAAAAAACTTAAAGGTCAAATTTTGCCTCCCATATGCTCTTGCATTTGAGGCCTCCCAATAGAGAATAGTTAACCTACCAAGGGTCACACTCATAAAGAAAACTTACTCTCAGTCTTCTAGCAGCTATCAATTGCCTTAACTATATGTAGAACTTCATGCCCTCCTCCCCTGATTAATCCTGGGAATTATCTAGATTTAGCTTACCAGGGTCTTGATATGGTGTCACAACTATTGTGAGTTCACATGTACAACTTTTCTATTGAATCTGGAAAACACTTTCACTGAAATCATCTACTACCTCTGGCTCTTACAATCTTTCTGTTCCTTCTTCTGAAATGATTTCCCAAGTGCTGGGAGATGAGGACTTGATAAAGATTTCCCATTTAGTGCTGAGAACTACACAGTGTCTTATTCTCTGCATGTTGACCAGCTGGGAGTCTCTGTATTAATTGCCATGAACTTCAAGAAGAATATTCTCTGATTACGGTTGAGAAATTTACTTATCTGTTTGTAGAAGGATAACTCATTAAGGGTCAGTTTAATACTATGTCAATTTACCAGAATAATAATAATTGGTTGTTTCTAGGGCCTGTGACTTATCTTACCTAGGGTTCATAGCCCCATTAATAATGCCAGGCATGAGTTCAGACTAGTGGGAATAACATGACAGGCCAGTGGTTGTTATAGCTTTCAGAATTTTAAGCTGAGTAAGACTGATGATAATTTTTCACCTGTGATAGGAAAAATAAAATCTCTGTACTGAGAAAGAAGAAATACAGATCAAGCTTCCAAGTTGATGCCATTTAAATTTCTTTTCATGTTCTATGAATCAGGTATGTGGTAACTTCAGAATAGAATAATAGAATTCTTATTAAGTTATGGAGAGTAACAGAAGTAATGGAAATAGCTTGTAATGTCTTGGTATCTATGGGACCCCATTGGCTAACAACTCCAAAAGAAATAAACCATTCTTGGTACTGGATTTTTTAATTTGTTACTGGAATTTTTATTTTAAATTGTTAATTTAATAGAGACATAGTAGAATTAATTCATTTAAATTTTTTCTACAGAATAGAAAAAATACACTACACATCTGACAGACAGTATCTAGAATATTTAAAATCTAGAAAAAATAAGTCAAAACCAAACAAAACCAAAATCCCACAAAACTAAACAGGAAGAAACCAAACAACCCATTCAAAAATTGTGGCATGGAGCTAACAGAAAATAACCAAATGATGAATACAAATGGCTATGAAATAGATTTTGATAAAAACTTAATAAAATATATGTATTTTAAAGTTCAGTTATCATGTAAATGTAAATCAGAATTACTTTGAGGTTCCATTTTACCCAATTAAGAATCATTAAGATCGAAAAGCAAATTATGAGAAATACTAACACGAGTGTGGGAAAAGGAGAACGTTTAGTTATTGCTGAAAGGAGTGCAAGTTGTTGCAGCCACTATGGAAATCAGTGTAGAGGTTCCTTAAATAGTTAGAAATAGATCTACCACATGACCCAAGTATATGAGTAGTTTAAAAGAAACCTTTTTCCCCTCTTTCTGTTGAAGTGTTTTACACATATATGAGTAATTAAGGTTTGGGGGTCATTAAGGGATTCTTAGGACATGAGGTCTGCTGCCATATGTGTAGGATTAACACTATAATTTCTATAGTTAAAGTATTTATTGTAGCCAAATCTCAAGTCAGAAATTAATTCATTTGCATTTTTGATGTACAAATATGATGTGTTGTATAAAGAAGTAGTATTTAGTAGTTTTGTAGTAAGTCTATTTCTTCTGTCTCAGTAATAATAATCACATAATTAATTTTTCAAATTTGTATCTATTGCAATCCATGAGAATCAGCCAATTAGTAGTTACAGTTAATTAACTATTCTTTTGAAATGAAGAGAAAACAGTGGTCTTTACCTATGTTTTGTTTGAGCAAATATGATGTTTTATATAAAGACATACAGTTCCAAGTCTAGATTTCTACTTGATGTAGACTGATATTCTGACTTCATATGTTTCATTCACATGTGGGAATGAGGCAAGAAAGTTAATATCTCTCTTGTGCCCAATCAGTGAGCATATAGAAGTGCAATATGGAAATCCTGAAAATCCAGTTGTTTAAATGCAAATGTCTAGTCTTCACAATCAAAGCTTGTCCTTTTGTCAGTATCTTTTCTTTGTACTTTGAAAATGAAATGTTGAAATTAGGAGAATTTGGACCCCCAAATGTCTATATACTCAAGTGGTTTACTAAATAAGAGATTATGCTTTTTAAAGCATGAAAACAATGTAGTATTAATGCTAAATATGTAAGCTCCGGAGAATGAAAACTTCATTCTGGAATCTGCTCAAATAATAATTCTGGATTTACCAGAGGCCCTCCTGTAAGTTTCCCAGGGCTGCTAAAATGATTTGCCACAAATATAGTGGCTTAAGCAACAGAAATTTATTCTCACAGTTCTAGAAGGTAGAAATCCAAAATCAGGATTACTGAGGTGAAAGCTGAGTCATCGTGACTGTGTTCCTTTATGAAGTCCCCAGAGGTGATTTTGAGCACTTGACCCTTCCGTCTTCTGATATCAGACAAACATATTAGGCTTTTGCTGCATTATTCATGTGTGCGTTTCTGGTTATGAAACATTCTCCTATGCTTGTTTCCAATCTGACTTTGCCTCCTTTTGGTCAGGAAACTAGTAATTGAATTTAGCGCTTACATGGATAGTAGAGTAATCTCCTTTTATCAAAGAATTTGAGGTTCTAACCACAACTACAAAGAGCCTATTTCTATATCAGATGTTAGGAACAAATTCCTGGGATAAAGGAGTCACACATATAGTATGAAACATATTTTGTTTCACAAGGCACATAAGCCTTGCTGTTCCTCCATTCTCTTCGCCTCCACAGCAATGTTATATTAGCAGCATCCACTTCATAGGCACATGTGGAAGATTAAAGTAATGAATGGATGAATTGCTATAAGTTCACTAGCAATACAAAGAGTTAACAGATATGTTAGCATGAGACTAATCTTTTGGATAATTAAAAAAAAACAAACATGGATTGGGCATATAGGTCAGTTGGTAGAGCACATACAAAGCGCTGGGTTTGATACTTAGTATCTCAGAAACTGGACCTCATGGCATACATACATAATCTCCAGCACTTGGGAAGTACACAAAGTAAAATCAGAAATTCACAACCATACTGGGTTACATAGAGTGGTTGATGCTAATTTGGAATATATAAGACTCTGTTTCAATAAACAAACAAAAGCAAACAACACATTCAGAAACAAGTTTGTCATTACGGCTAAACATTAGCATAGGAACTAAAAAAGTGTAGAGGAGACAGTAAAATACTGCTTCAGCAATTACATAAATTCTGAACAATGTCACCTATGTACTTTTAAAAAATGATTGTTTTAGATTATAGTATAATTAGAGCATTCTCTCCTCTTTCCTCCCTCAAAATCTTCCCATTAAAATACAGATGAGTACCATTTGATTTATTATAGTAAATTTTTACTATATGTTTTTGTAGAATATTATTTTAAGATGTGTTACATTTGTTTATGCTGTGAAACATTTGTTTAATGGTGCAAAGATGTGTTGTACTCTTTTTTATTGCATTTGTTTAACTCTGTGAAGCTGTGTTATTTTGGCTGTCTAAAATACCTGATGGTCTAATAAAGAGAAGAATGGCCAATAGCAAGGCAGGAGAAAGGATAGGTGGGGCTGGCAGGCAGAGAGAATAAATAGAAGGAGAAATCTGGGAGAAGAAAAGAAGCAAGAGAACAAGGAGAGGAGGATGCTAGGGGCCAGCCACCCAGCCATCCATGGAGCAAGAGTGAAAGTAAGATTTACAGTAGTAAGAGAAAGGTAAAAGCCCAGGAGCAATAGGTAGATGGGATAATTTAAAGTTAGGAAAAGCTGGCTAGAAAGAAGCCAAGCGAAGGCTAGGCATTTACAATTAAGAATAATCCTCCTTTTCTGATTTATTTGAGAACTAGGTTGTGGAACCCCAAAAGAAAAAGAGCAAAATAGTAAAACAACAACAACATGTCATATCTCTTAACTGCTTATAACTCAGCTATCATCTGTGTATCTGTCTGTCTATCTGTCTATCTATCTATCTATCTATCTATCTATCTATCTATCTATCTATCTATCTATCTTAACCTGTGATAAAATACAAGATTTGTCTTACTGCTAACTGGCTTATTTCAGTTAGTATATTGTCCTCACTGTTCACTAATGTTGTAACATGGATCAGAATTTCTTTCTGTAAGATTAAAGTTCCAACACATAGCTTCCATTAATTTTTAAGTTTGTATACATTAAAGAACATGCTTTAGCTTTAAATTTCTTTGAGATTTGAGAAATAAATAGTATTATACATATACTATTGTGATTTCATACAAGTAACTTCATTTTTTTAAATTTTACATCTTAAATAATTTATCAGTGAATATCATCCCTTTCTTTTAAATCCTAAGCAGAATTATGAAATTAATACCTAATATTACAAGTGTTTTGAGTAATGTAATTTGCAGAACTCATAAGAAGAATATAATCTTTATATTTCACAGTTTAAAAGGACACTTTGTAAATGTTTTCTCAACTGATACAACAGATATAGCAGAATAATGGTAAGGCAAATATTAATATCTTCATCTCAAAGAAAAGAAAGCTAAAACATTTATAGGTTCAAGAATTTTAAAATCAGATAGTCAAAATCAGGTGTTATAGGACCCAACACTTGGGAACTTTGTGCAGTATTGTCACATTTGTCTAATTTCCTGGGGAGAAGATATTTTCCTGTTTTTTTATTTTTTTTTTTGGTGGGTTTTTTTTTTTTTTGCTATGAAACCATATATTTGGGAACATGAAAGCATTTTCTTCTATGGTATTTTGTTTTAAAATTTTCATCTACTAACTTGGCCTAATCTGTTAACATTTCTACTGTAAGAAAACTATACAGGAGTTAGAGAGATGGCTCAGCTATCAGTAGCATCTATTGCTCTTGCAGAGAATCCAACATTCAGTTCCTAGCACCCAACTCCAGTGGCTCAAAACCACTTGTAACTCCAGCTTCAGGAAGCGTGATGCATCTGGCCTCTGTGGGCACCTGTGCTCACATGTACATGTCCCAGCACAGTTGTGTTTCCTCTCTCTCACATACACATAAAAGTAAAATAAACCTTGTAAGAAAAATAAAAAGCCTCTTTAAGTATGTCAGAATCCAATACTGCAGTGTGAAAATAAAGTTCCAAACAATTAAGTTAGAACAGTTAAAATTTGATAAGGGGAATGGATTAAACATATTAGTGTTTTGTCCTTTCTTTGTGACATTCCTTTAATATTTAGAGTCCTTTCTGACTGTAGCTGAAAACTTGAGCAAATGGGTGTCCCACAAAACTGAGGTAAACTAGAGTAAAAAATGAGAGTACAAGGTATAAATAGATTAAAAAATTGAGACTCTTAACACATTACATTATTGGTCTATGAAAATGATAGTGCTTATAAATGAATTTGGATATAAAGTTCATATTCTCAGCACTCTGACATTTTCTTATGGCTTTTAAATATATGTTTTTGCAATATGGTAGATATTTTCTGTATACTTCCTGTATTCCTGTATATTTATTGTTGATTGACAAATGTAGTAATCTTCATGACTTTTTTCTTTCAGGAAAATGGTGAGATTATATTTGGGATTTTTTCAAGCTTGACTGTGGCTGAATGGTCAGCCTCGCCAATGACTCCTACATGGAGGAATCAAGTTTCCATTCTAGGCCCAGTATTTAATTACTGTGAAAAGATAAATAATGCTTTCTTTTCTAGCATGGTCACTAGTAAAAATTGCAGACTGTGGTTAGTTTCTGTAAACTTTAATTCCTTGATGACTATAATGAGAAAAATTTCTACAAATTCATGATAGACATATAGTGTGAAAGACAAGTCTTTGCTACTGCATCACAGCTTAGGTGTTTCTGACTGTTGTAGACATCCATGTAACACCTAATTTAATCCTAGGACATGCAGAATCATTTATGCATTATTCACTGTATTTTTATGAGCCATATGATACTGTGTTAGGCTTCATTTAGGAAGGCTTATAAAACAGATTTAGTCTTCTCATTTAGATCATAGCTTATAAGAAGAGATGTATATGTAAAGATATAAATAAAACTTGACCAAAAAGAAATAAAAGGGTCTATATACAAAATGCTATGAAAAAATGAACTAGAGAATATTCAACTAAGCACAGGTAAAAGAAATCTTCTCAGAATGTAACATTTAATCTGTATCTTGAAAGATTAGTTTTTGTTTCTAGATAGAAATAGATGGGCAGAAGTATTCTAGGCAACAGGAATATGTTATGTAAATTATATAAGTAATTACGTCATTCAAGGAAGGGATATTTTTCTTTCCAGGCATCTGAGCAGTTTTGTTATTCAAAGCTAAAAATTATAAAAATACCATGACTAACTTGTAAGATAAAACATTTTTTTTTATTTTTTTAGTATTTTACATACATGCAGATTGAATTTCTTAATTCATATACCAAAATTCTCCAATATCCAATACTTTCTGATTGCTACACAATAGCACGTTCATAAAATTCTTTAACTGACCTCATATGATATAATGTAGTCCAAGTACAAGGACACTAAAAATATTGTTACAAAATTACCTTCAAGCTGTGCATACATGTTATATACAAACTGAATTTTATGTTCTTTTCTCCCATTAAAAAGCTATCTTATTATGTACAGGATAAATGAATATTCAAAAATCTCAAAACAAAAGAAATTCAAAATAATTCTGGTCCCAAATAATTTAGACAAGTGGTACTCAACCATATTATACTTAACACTTGTATATTTATGCTTATACAATATACCCTGAATTAAGCAATTTAATGTTTGATACTAAAGTGACATTAACATTTGTGATTATTTGACATATATCAGGTTAATGTCCCTGGGGTAGTTTGAAGGAAAATGAAAATGATCTCCAAAGGTTCATGTATTTGAGTGATTTGACCCCATTTGTTGGAACTGTTTAGGAAGGATTAAGAGGTATGGCCTTGTTGGAGGGGGTGTGTCACTGGGCAGGACTTTGAGGTATCAGAAGCCTATACCATTTCTCTCTCTCTCTCTCTCTCTCTCTCTCTCTCTCTCTCTCTCTGTAATCACTGTCTTTTAACATCTAAGCTCTCAGCTGCTGCCGTGTACCCACAATGATTTTCATGGTCTCTACAACCTTCTGGAATGGTGAGATCTTAGTTAAATGTTTTCTTTTATAAGTTGTCTCTTCACAGCAACAGAAAAGTAACATAAGGCAGTCCCTAATTTTTTTTCAAACAGATATGAATTGCTACTGTGCTCACAATGCTAAAACACATACTAACTGTTGAATAAAATACTATCTGTGATCCTTTATCTATCATTTAATCCATCATCTAATGTCAATTTTTATTAGTTTTTGAAATTCTCATACTTGTATACAATGTATCTTGGTGAAATTTTGCCCTTCTCCAAAAAAATATAGCTGTCTTTCCCTTATTAACTCCCATCAGCTCCTTTGTTAGGAATGAAGCACTGAGAGCTTTTCCTTTTTCCAGGTTGGAATTTTACTCTCTTGATCTTGCACAGATCTTCTGCAGGTGCAAAAAGCTGCCGTGAGTCCATATCTATAGCATTCATATTATATCAGTAGGCAGCTTTAAATAGTACTCCTCCTTTCCATCCTCTGAGTCTTCTGTTCTTCCCACTTCTCTGCTTCAGCGATGTTTTCTAATTTCTGTGTTTTAGGTGGTGATGACACAGAAGTTCCACCTATGGCAGAAAACTCACCACCTCTTATTCTCAGTAGTTTGAAAATTTAGGAGTCTCTGCATTAACTACTGTCTTCTATAATCAGAAGTTTTTCTGGCCAGAAATGAAACCATCATGAATCTGTTGGCACAGGGAGCTGGGCCCATGGCCCGTTTCTCTTTTAGAGTGACTTCAAGGCTCTTTATATCTCAAACTTTAAATTCTTTTTCAAAACCATCTACTTTGTGTTTCAGTTTCCTGACATAACCCACTGAAACATTATCCAAACAAAAATAGTTCCTCAGGGTTTACTTTCAGCACTTTTATATGATGTTATATTAAGAAATGAAGCTAGACACTTTGGATTTTTTAAATTCTGACAGCAAACATTCTTCTTAAGTACTTACATGGTATATAGTACATTTGATAAAAATCTTAGAAACTTAAGTTTGAAAAAGTGAGTGAAAAAGTCTTCACAGTTGCATAATTCAGATTCTTAAAGTTGTCTTAATGAACTTTTAGATTGATAGTTTTCCTCCCCACTACCTCTAGAATATTGGCTTGGCTCTAGCTTTAAAGAGTTCTAAAATGCATAATATCATTCTTTAATACTGTAAAATGAATAATTTTATTGTTGATTTGGATGGATCATGATTTCCAGATATTTGATAAAATATTATGGATATTTCTGTAGGGTGATTTTTGGAGGAGTTTAAAATTTAAATTGGCTTACTTCAAATAAAGTATTTTATCCTTTATAATGTGCATGGACTTCAGCCAATCATTAGGAAGCAATACTAGAACAATAAGAATGATTTCTCTACAGCAAATAGGAATTATGCCATCAGAATAACTTGTATTTGAACTGTACTCTTTCCTAGGCCCATTTCCTCCTATACTACTCTTCATATTTTAGACATCTGAAATATTCCTAAGCATGTGAATTAATTCCTTAATATATGTTTGTGAGAGCATTCATCATCCTGCATGTGTGGAAGTCATAGGAAAACTAGTGGATGTCGGTTCTCTCCTTCTGACATGTGGGTCCTGGGGATCCAACACAGGTCATCACACTAGCAATAATTGTTTTTACCCATAAGCCATCTCTCGAGTCATGGAATAGCTTAATGTTAATACATTTGGTGAAAATTCTTTAAGGATCAATACAGAAATCATGGCAGTATGCATATCATATCCTTAGAGATACCCAAACAAATAACATGTAATGAATTCATTTCACTCTTTTGCTTCACTCAGTAAAATATCTTCAAATTCTTCAGACCAGAAAAGAATAATAAAACTTTCACATATACATCCAGTTTACTGTGTGGTAGATTGTAAGTTGTATAATAGAAACATGCAGTAATTGTGTAGAAGATAGAAAAAATCTCATCTGTACAATATAGATAGAGTTACTGTGGGTCACAGCTGTCCTAGAAGGTATTAAATGTTAGTCTCATTCATAAATAATCATTATTTAGAGTTATTCAAGTAGGAATGGATAGATCCTAGGCAAAGAACACTGCCCTCAAGAGAATGCTTGATTTGGACTTGTTGACAAACTTTGCCAAGTCAATTTCAAGAATGCAGTAAGGAAGAGTGTAGCATTAAACTCATTAATTAGTTTTCTTGTATATTTCAGTAAGGGCAAAATGTCAGACCCACATAGTAATTAAAAGAGATTTTTAATTTTTCATTAAGTATAATTAATGTTGACTTTTCATGTTTCATTAACATTACTTCTGCTGACTTGGGAATTTATCAAAAGTACAGGAAGGATCATCATTATATGCCAGATAATGCATTCTGTGTATGGAAAGAAGGGTGAAACATTAGATTGTATTTTAATTCTAGAATCAAGTGAAGTTCAAGTAACCTCACCAGCAGGAAAATTGTAGGCCAAAAGAAAACATGGAAAATAAGCATCCCCTGCTCCTAGTTTTGGGAGGCATTACTGTTATTTTCTTTTTATTAGTCTAATGCCCTGTGGTTATTGAAGAATCCACCATCAATTTTCTCCAAAGCAAGAAGTGTAGGCTAATGTGTTTGCTTAATGGAAATCTCTCAGGTCAATATCTTTTTTAAAAATATTGAATGAGTGGATATTCCTACTCTACCTTCCTTAGTACAGAGAGAAACAATATAATTTATTGCTCGCCAGCAGTTGTTGCCGTAAACACACTAGATTGCATGGCTCCAGGGAAGGGTTAAGGATGAAAGCTCAAGGGAAAGGATAGATTAAGAACATAGGAAGACAATGAGCCTTTTGAAAATAAATGAATTACAACTAAAATTTATTGTACTATGACAAATCTCTAGGCATTGTGTTGGACTATTTACAAAAATACCTCACTTTATTATTACAACATTTGTTCCCATGATATAAGTAATACTATTACATACATTTTATAAATGAGAAAAGTATAGGATAGGTTTTTTATGATTTAAACCGTTTATTATTGGTATCAGTGATGTGAATGGAGTAGGGACAGCACCATTTACATGCATACTCAAATAAAATTTTATATACCTCCATTGTCAACTCTTCTGTAGAAAGTCTTCTCATACCTCAATAGGCTAATCCTGATGAGATTCAGGATTTTTAATAATGATATTAAATATTAGATTTAGTATTTGAATCCTGGATACAAATCTGGATGAAGTGCTGGCCATCCTTTCCACTGTCTAATGTAATAAATTCAAAATCTATATAAATGTTGGGGTTCAGGGAGAGTTCTAACAGAGTGAGATTATCTGTTTGGTAAAATATTTTAGATAAGGTTACTTTGAAGTACATATTAGAGAAACTAAATAACATTGAGAGTTGGAAAGAATCTTTTACACGTGAAAAAATTAGTTCAGATTAGTCATACAGGATACATCAAGGAATGTTGCATTAGTGTGAATCAATCAACTTGAATGAATATCACTAGATTCTGTTCCTACTCATGATATGTTCAATGTACACCTCTGCAATGATCACATAACTAGTTACTATCAAAAGGAATTATTTCCTCATTTTTTTAATCAGTTGCAAAATATTTTCTTAAACTCAGTTCACCAGAGTTTAACTCTCATTGCCTTTCATTATTAGCTGTGACACTTCATCCACTGAATGATGATAATAACAGATTGTACATCATGGAGCTCTTATATAATGAAATTGTGGGATGTCCCTTTTTGAACACAGAAAACATTTTGTAAATGACATTGACTATGAAGTAATTGGGATTAAAATTAGAAAGTAAAAGTAGAACATGATGCAGAAGAGAAGAGAGGAAATACTAGTGGGGAATATGACTTCTGTCATGAATTTGTTTGAGGCACACTATGAATAGAGACAATTAACTCTCCTAAAGGAGGAGCTTTAAATAATTGTAGGGCAGTTATTTCCAAATGATATATGCAATTATTTTATAATTTCCAAATTTTTCTTATATATAATCCAATATAAATTTGCATTTATTCTTTGTAACACTTATTTGTCTGTGTGTGCATGTGGTCAGGGGCTATATGCTGCACAATGCTCATATGGAAGTCACAGGAGTTGATGGAGTTCGTTTAAATTTTCTTCTGTGATGTGAGTCTCAGAGACTGAACTCAAGTCATCAGTCTTGGCAACAAGTATTATAACCACTGAACAATCTCACTAGCCCTCTGTCAAATATATTTAAATAAGAACTATAATATACTTTCTTCAATTGAAGATTTGTCCCATTTAAATTTTCATATTACATTTGATCATTGTAACCACTTTTATTCTATAAAAACTGGCATGTCACTTAAAGTGTGCTTATCTCTTAAAAAATAATTCAACATAACATAATTAGAGATTAAAAGGAAGCAGGCCAGAATCTAATTTATTTAAAGATTAACTGACAAACAAAATGAGAATTACAAAAAACATGCCCAAATTTTTATTTGTATTCATTTTTCTCACAAACGTGAGGTTTATTTTATATACCATAATATTCACCTAGTTAGACTCGGATTTACATATTGTAACAAAAATATGCAAATATGAACCTGATATAATTTTAGAATATTTTAATACCTCAAAATACTACTGTATTCTTTAGCTGATTCCTTCTCTAGGATTACCTATATTTGGCTTTCATGGAAGTGTTACAACAATTATGGTTGTTTTTCACTGAATTCTTTCCAGTGAGCATAATGTTTACATTGTTAACCAATTTAATAGCATGTATCATTACTTGTATTTCTTTTTACTGTTGGATAATTTTCATTTGTGTATGTCTACTACATATACCACATCTTTTCCACTGCTTTTCAATTGTTGGGCATATGAATCATTTCCAATTTGAAGTCATAATTAATAAATCTGATATGAAAATTATGGCATAAAACTTTAAATATACATATGTTTTTATTTCCCTTGGATAAATAATGAAAAGCATAATTGTTGAGTCATATGATTTTGTATATAATACTTTTAGAATGCATCAAATACTTTTAAAGAGACTTCACCATTTTATAATCCTGTTAGCAATGTATAAGAAATCTATTTCCTTATAACCATACAGACATTTATCATTGTATTACTTCTTAATTTAAGTCATTTATGAAAGATGAGAAATTGATTTTATTGGCATTCCTTATTTCTCTGAAGACTGGTGATGTTGGACCTATTTATGCTTTAGTTGCAATTTCTCTATATTGGAGTCATGCCTATTTAGACACATTGATATATTTTTTAACTTGGGTTTCTTACCTTCTCGAATTTTGTAGTGATATTATGATATATTTTCATTACACATACTACTAGGTTTCAAAATGACTAAAGCAACTTTAAGCATATTATATATTCAGCTTACATAGCCTCCAATTTCTCATCTTCCCAATCTCCTCCCACAAGTTTTTGCCTTTTCCTCAGTCTCCTTTCTGTTTCCATGTCCTCTCTTGCTTTCTCTCCCTGACACACATACACACACACTGAATAACTCACTCATTTGATTTTATGTATCTATAAAAACCTAGAAACCTCAAGTTAGATAAAAATGTGACGATTGCATTTGCCTTTATAAATTAAGCTTTTTGTGCTTAATGTAATGATCTATACTTGGATTAATTTTTCAGAAAAACATATCTCTTCATGATTGAATGACTCTTTCTATTCTTTTATCTATCTTTATAAATAAATATATTATATATACATGTATACATATATGTATGTGTGTGTTTATATTATATTTCTTTCATTCATCTGTTGATGGACATCTATGCTGCTTCCATAACATAACTATTATTAATAGTGGTGCAAAAACATTTGTGTGCAGGTATCTCAATGGTATGCTTACTTAGAATTCTTATGGTATATATTCAGAAGTAATATGACTGAGTCAGATGACAGCTCTATTTTCCCAGTTTTTCATCTTCTGAGGAAACCATACACTGATTTGCATAGTAGCTGAAGCAATTTGCATTCCCAACTGCAGTATATAAGGGTTCCCTCCCCCATTTCCTCAACAGAGTTTATTGTCATTGTTTTCTTTACAATAGTCATTCTGACTAGGGTGTGATAGAATCACAATTTAGTTTTAATTGGTGTTTCCTTGATAGCTAAAGATGTGAAAAATTATTTTTAAATGTTCGTTGGGCAATGGTACTTCATTTTCTGAATAGAGTCTTCTCATCAATTAGGCTTCTTATTGTTTGGGTTATTCCTTTACTTGGTATTTTGTTATCTGACTACTTTATATATTTTGGATATTAATTATCTGTCTTATTGTCTGATTATCTGATTCTAGCCATCTCTAAAGGATGCAAAATAGTATTTCACCATTTTCTCCCATTCTACAGTCTGCAGGCTGCTTTTTTTCTTTCTTTCTTTCTTTCTTTCTTTTCTTTTCTTTCTTTTTTTTTTTTTTTTTTTTTTGATTTTCGAAACAGGGTTTCTCTGTGTAGCTTTGTGCCTTTCCTGGAACTTGCTTTGAAGACCAGGCTGGCCTCGAACTCACAAAGATCCACCTGCCTCTGCCTCCCAAGTGCTGGGATTAAGGCTGCTTCTTTATCCTTTTGTTTTCTTTGCTCTGCAGAAGATTTTTGAGAGATTATAATTTTATATTTATTTGTATGTGTGAGTGCCTGCATGTTTTTATATTCATACATGCTGTGTGAAGAGGCCTGAAGAGTGTATCAGAGTCTCCAGAACTAGAGCTCTATCTGATTGTGAGCCTCCTGATATAGGTGATAGGAACCGATCTTTGGTCTTCAGTAAGAGCAGCAAGTGTTCTTAACAATTGGGTGATCTCTCCAGACCTTATAGATCATTTTAGATTCATGCAATTATATTAATCAATACTGATATTGTTTCCTGAGCTACTTGAATCCTTTCCCAATAGTCTTTGCCCATGTCTACCATTTTTTTAGAATTTCTAGAATTTTTTTCCTATATGTTTTCTTCTAGGATTTTTGGTTTCACAGCTTACATTACAGTTTTTGGTCCAATTTTAATGATTTCTATGAACAGAGTGAGAGCTGGAGATCTCCATGTTATTTTTATATATGTGAAAATCCAGGTCTCCCACCACCATTTGTAGAAGAGACTGCCTTTTCTCCAAATTAGGTTTATGCCATCTTTGTCAAAAAATCAGGAAGCTGGATTTCTGTATCTATATGAATTTTAGTACGTTTTTTTCTGACTCTGTGAAGAACATGATTGGAATATTCTTGATGTTTTCCTTCTAACTCTATCTTTATTCTTGATATTTTCCTTCTAATTCCTTCGAACTTTCTCATTCTCTATCTATATTCTTTCCCTTACAGCTTATATACCACAGCAAAATCTTTCAGGTAATATAAAAATTACAATTCGGTTACATTCTGTTTTTCAAGTGAATGAATACTAGTAAAAAGAGCATATTTTCCATATCCCTTACAGGATTAAACATTTTACATATTACAAGTGAAAAACAAATTATCCTAAGAACCCATTTATATTCATACCCAAGCAACTTGTTATAGATTAACTGTCTAGGCAAGCAAGATATACTTCTCAGTCAGGTCCTTTACTGGCGGGCTGCATTTTGCAGTTACAAAGAAAGGACCAATCACTTTATTACTTATTTTGAAAGGTAATCTTATAAGGAATCACAGACCTAAATTTTTATATATGAAAAAGAATCAGTCAGCTCTACTTTAAACCTTTAGGGTGCATACCCACTCATCAATAGTTGTTTTTTTTTTTTTTTAATATCAGGAGATTGAGGGCAAGAATGGGTACAAGGAATTAATCATTACCTTTGAACATCAACCAACCCTATCAACAAAGTATGTCAGCTAGTAACAACTGGGCTGCTTTGTATTTTTTACCTCAGCTCTGTGTCCTTGTGAATTTTAGTTTGTTTTCTGGAGTTTTTCATCTCAAAGCTATTTTCAAAACATCTGATCTTACCTGAAGTTATTTTAAGGCTTTGTTTCAGCTAATGTTGCCATCAACATATCTCCCAACATTAAAGTTAAAAGAATTTAAACTAACTTGACTACTATGACTCAATTGTTTTTCTTATCCTAAACCACATTGTCCTAAATCACATCCTAATTCATTATCCTAAACTACAACTTATATGGCTCCTCAATAGAAACTCATCTGTTCTAGCTGTGTGATACTTCTTTGTTTTATTTTTTTACTGTTAATACTCTATTTAAATGAATATTATTATTATCAATTAGACAATACAGCTTAATAAGAAATCATCTTCATAATAATCCAAAGGTAAAAGTGCCAAGTAGAACAAGATATTTTTATGAGATAAACACACTACATAACAAGCAGTGGGGATCTCTCCATACCCATTCACACCATGCCAGATACAAGAGAAAGACAGAAGCAGCAAATATCTAAAGGCACAGCAGAAACAAAAGACATTTCAAGGCCTGTGGTCTCCCGCCTTGCCAATCTGAGATTCATCCATTAGGGAGTTGCCTCCTGGTGGGCTGATACCTTGAACTTCAATTGCCACCTGCTGCTCCTCTGACATGGCCACATGTGATTTACAGCTGATTCTTCAGCTCCTGTTAACCAAAACTACAGGATTGTTTCAGTAGTTCTGGAATATTGTTATAATCACAGTTGATTCTTCAGCCCCAGCTAACCAGAACTACAGATCTTAATTCAAAATAACAAATGGCCTGGACAGAGTCTTTAAACTTCCCTCTGAAATTTCACAAGTCAGGTCTCCATCTTCTTCATTGCTTTTAACATTCTTATCTTCAAAGCTCCTAAAGAACACCCCACTGAGCTCTTAACACTCAATAGTTCTTCTAGCCCAAAGTTCAAAAGTACTTCCACAATCCTCAGGGACTGAGGTATTGCTATTATAGGCTTGACCATGTTTTTGTCTAGAGTAATATGGACTTTGGGACTGTGGATTAGAAAAGAAGTTGAATGTTTTAAGTGCTGCTTAATGGGCCATACTAGAAGGAACATGGAATACAGTAGTGCTGAGTGTGATTTGATGAATTGTGGGGTTCTTACTCAAGAGGTTTCAGAGGAGAAGAATTTTAGTATGGTGCCTAGAGATCATTCTTGTGATATTTTGGTGAAGAAAGTCAGTTATTTTTGCCCTTGTCTGGAGAGTCTGCCTGAGGCTAAAGTGAAGAGTTTTGGGTTAATTCCACTGTCAGAGGAAATCTAAGATAGCCTAATATAGACTCTGTTTTGTGATTACTAGTGTTAACTCGAATGAAGATATATAATTAGAAGGACCAAGCTGAGCAAAGAAAAATATTTGAGGAGAAAAAGAGCACCAGAAAGTGGAATAGAGCTAAATTCTATGTTCAAGGAGATAAACAGATTAAGAAATGGAATAAAGGGAGTGGTGACCCCAGGGCAAGATCCCACCTAGCTAAGTTTCCAATTGTGAACAGGAATTAAAGAAAAGTTTAAAGCTGGGTATGGTGGTGCTTGTCTTTAATCCCAGCACTGAGAAGGCAGAGGCTGGCAGATCTCTGAGTTCAAGGCCAGCCTTGTCTAGAGATCCAATTTCAGGACAGCCAAGTTTGGGCAATGAAGAACAGAAAGCTATTGAGGATGTAATTGAATGAGGGCGCCATATTCCAGCCCTAGCAAGCAGCAGAACTTGGCAGCTGCAGCCAAGTAGTTCTGGCTTTAGAGTTAAGGATAGAAGAAATGAGTTATGGAATTTGCCTCTGTACCTAAAGAAAGCACTCAGGCCTAGTAGAGACGCCATTGTGTGATGCTGTGAAGTTGAAACCTGGATTGTCTTGAAGAAACTAAGATGGTAGAGATGCCAGAGCCATGGAATAGCTGCCAAGGAGAGCTGTTAACAGGTAGTCAAACCACTCCAAGAGAAAAGTATATTGCCGTCAATGAACCTGAACAAAGTTGGAGATCTGAAGAATGTTTCAACATCAGGCATAGAAATGCAGAGTTTGGAGTTTGCACAGCTGTTTTTTGGTTTTGCTTTGGTTCAGTATTTTTTTGCTATGTTCCTTTCCCTGCATTATGTATATCTTGTGCCGTTATATATTGAAAGTATGTGATCTACTTTTTGAGTTTGATTTTTCAGGGGGTTATAGTTAAGAGATTGCATGAATCTCAGAAAAGACTTTGAACTTTGGACTTTGAAACATTGTTCAGACTGTTATAGATTATGGGGAATTTTGAAGGAATTTTGAAGTTGGACTAAAAGCATTTTGCATTATGATATTGTTACAAGCCTATGGGGGCCAGAGATTAGAATGTGGTAATTTTAATGTAATTGAACCTCATAATCTCATAGGGCGTGGCACTATTAGAAGGTACGGCTTTGTTGGTATGGGTATGACCTTGTTGAAAGAAAGGTGTCACTGTGGGAGCAGGCTTTGAGATTTCCTATGCTCAGGACACTACCCAGTGACTCAGTCAACTTCCTGTGGCCTGCTTATCAAGATGTAGCCAGCACCATGTCTGCCTGCACTTACCGTGCTCCCACCATGATGATAAATGGGCTGAATCTCTGAAACTGTAAGCCAGCCACCCTAATTAAATGTTTTCTTTATAAGAGTTGCCATGGTCATGATGTCTTTTCACAGCAATAGAGACCCTAATTAAGACAATCTCTATATAGAAATTTGTCCTTTTTGTAGGTTTTTCCATTTACTGGAGTATAACTTTTTAAAACATGCCTTAATCATTCTCTGCATTCAGTGCTATCTATTTTAATGTCTCTTTTTTATTTTATTTTAATTTATTTCTAATTTTATTAATTTGGGTATTCTTTCTCTTTCTTTTAGTAAGGTATTTCTTTCAATCTTCTTCATTTTTATTCTTTTCATTTGTTTCATTGCTTTCTCCCTTTGATTTTATCATTTGTTTTCATCTACTGATTTTGAGTTTATGATGCTGTTTTTTTTTACTGATCTTGTAGTGCATCATTATCTTAGCCAATTATTTATGAAACTGACACAACCTAGAGTCACCTGAGAAGGACATATCCTTGGGGAATTACCTAGACTTGTGAGTATGACTGTGGGAAATTGTCTTAATTGATGTGGGACTGTCCTCTCCACTGTGGGTAACACCATTCTCTGGGCAGGTTGTCCTGGGCTGTATAAGAAAGACTGCTAAGAATGAGCCTATGAGGCAGCAAACATCATTCCTCCATAGGAATCCCTGCCCTGTGCTCTTGAAATATAAGTAAAATGAATCCTTTCCTCTTCTAATTTGCCTTTTCTTAGAGAGAGGAAACTAAAACATTAAGTTGTTTTTTTTTTTCTTTCACTTTTAGATTTCACTTATATTTCAGTGTAGGCATATAAACTTACTACTTAGAACCCGGGTCCTCTGGGAAAGCAGCCAGTGCTCTTAACCACTGAGCCATCTCTCCAGCCCCCAAGAACTGAATTTTGTGTACTCCAGGAATTCTGGTATGTTGTGTATTTAACTTTCATTCAATTCTGAAAATTTCTTAATTTCCTTCCTTTTTGTTTTTGGTGACACATCATTGAATTGCATAAAATCTATCCGTGGTGCATGAGCTGGCTTTCAGGAGTCCATTACCTATGGTGGGATGCCTTGCTAAGCCTTGATGCAGGGGGTGGTTACTTGGTCCTGCCTCAACTGAATATACCAGGCTTTTCTGACTCCCCATGGGAGGATTTACCCTTTTGGAGGAGGGGATAGGAGGCTAGATTGCAGGGGGAGGCTGAGGAGAAGTGGAAGGAGGGATGAGAGGGGGATCTGTGGTTGGTGTGTAAAAAGAATAAAAAATTTTTTAAATAAAAAAAAATCTCCCCAAGTATGTGTATATTCCATTGTTTCTCCTGTTAATTTCAAGTTTTACTTCATTGTGATTAAATACAATGCAAAAATTATTTCAATTTTCTTAAATGTGTAACAAATTGCTTTATAATATTATGTTGAGATCAGTCTGTGACTCAGGGATCTGCCTGCCTCTGCCTCCTGAGTGCTGGGATTACAGTCGTGTGCCACTACTGCCCAACTTGTATCTTTCAACATTTCTTCTGTATTATATATACTCAGCATCTTAACAATAATATGATGGGGTGGTTTGTAGTCAGAAGATTTCCTGTTTCCAGACCTGCCTGCAGTTGGGACAAATCTCTCCCACTTGCATCCCCCAAGTAAACACACAGAGGCTTATATTAATTATAACTGCATGGCCATGGCTCAAGCCTTTTGCTCTTATATCTTAAATTAACACATAACTATTAATCTATATATTGCCACATGTTCCATGGCTTTACCTGCGTTTCATTACATGTTGCTCCTTGGGCGGCTCACTGGCATCTCCCCCATGCCTTCTTCTGGTCTCTCCCTTTGAATTTCCCACCTGCCTCTAAGCTGCCTTGCCATAGGCCAAACTGCTTTATTTATCAACCAATCAGAGCAACACATATTTGCAGCATACAGAAAGACATTTCCTCCATCAGATGTTCTTTTCTAGTCTTATCAGGTTGGCATTCTCAATGCTTCCTCTATCTGGAGAATATTCTTTTTCACCAGATTTGGGAAATATTCTGCTTTTTTTTTGTCAAATATACTTTCAATGCCTTTAGCTTGAACTTTCTTCTCTTGCATGCACATGATTCATAGAGTTAGTCCTCATTTAGGTTTAATTTATTTTTAAATTATGTGTGTTTGTTTGTGGGTTTGTGTACTTAACCATGGGTACTCATGGAGGGTGGAAGAGAACCATTGATTCCCCAGAGCTGGTGTTACCATCAGTTTTGAGGCAACTGATATGTATGCTTACAACCTAGCTTGTGTCCTGTATAGAAGCAGTACATACTTTCTCCCCATATTTTTCTTTTATTGAAAATAGATTCATTTCACAAAACATATTTTTTGTTATTGTTTCCCCTCCCCTAATTCCTGCGAGATCCTCCCCACCTTGCCTCCCATCTGAATTAAACTTTTTTTGCTTTTCATTGGAAAACAAACAGCCATCTAAAGAATAATAAAATAAAATAAAATAAATCAAAACAAAAAACAAACAAATCAGAATAGGAAAAAACAAACAGTAGAAAAAGAGCCATAAAAAAGCTTAAGAAACACATATTAGACACAGAGACACGCATGCTTGCACACACAGGAATCCCTCAAAAACACACAGATGGAAGTCATAATATATAGGCAAAGGACCTGTAGAGTTAAAAATTAAAATTCTCTTTCTTAGTTAGGATTTCTGTTACTGTGACAAAACACAATGACCAAAAAGCAAGTTGGGGAGGTTTATTTGGGATACAATTCCACATTGTTGTTTATCACAGAAGAAAATCAGCACAGGAACTCAAATAGGGCAGGAACCTGGAAGCAGAAGCCGATGCAGAATCCATGGAAGGCTGCTGCTTACTGGCTTGTTTCCCCTGGCTTACTCAGCCAGTTTTCTTATAGAACTCAGGACTACCAACCAGCCTAGGGATTGCACCACCCACCATGGGCTGGGCCCTTCCCCGTTGGTTACTGATTGAGAAAAATGCCTTACAGCTGGATATCATGGTGTCATTTCCTCAACTGAGACTCCTTCCAATCTGATGATTTTAGTTTGTGTCAAGTTTACACACAAAATCAGCCAATATATGCCTTAACCAAACATTATGAGATAGTATCTTCAAAGATGCCATTGAGTTCTTTTTATGTTGGGCATCTACTGCTGTCCATGCTGTTGTATAGAAATTTCTTTTGAATTGAAGTACTCTATTTGGGAAGGAAGAGAGAGTTAATAATAGGATAGGTGACAAAAAGGCATTTTCATCACAAAAATGTCCATCCCAGCCTGGCTGACAATTTATAAAAACAAAAACAAACAAAGGAACAAAACATGCAGCCTTGGACTCTTTACATGACTTGCAGGCAGGTCAGCTGGTCAGGGTTTCTCTTCTGTCAGTAACTATTTACTGCTTTCCCCTTACTTGTATGTGTCTGTTTCCCTAAAATTGTAAGTTTTATTTAATGCCTGAGTATTACGACTCTTTCTTTACCCACTATGAAAATAGTAATATTGGTTAGGAATAATTCTTTCTTCCAGAGCATTGGTTCTCAACCTATGGGTTGCAACCCTTTGGTGGATGAACAACCCTTTTATAGGGGTTGCCTAAGACCATCGGAAAACATTGATATTTACATTATGATGCATAACTAGCAAAATTACAGTTATGAAGCAGCAACAAAGATAATTTTATGGTTGGGGGTCACCACAATATGAGGAAATGTATTAAAGAGAACTTCCTAATGTTGCAAACAACATCAGGAAGATTGAGAAGCACTGTTTCAGAGCAACAATTTTGGCGGGAGTTTAAGAGCAAACATAGAATGATGTACACTAAGATATTAGTTATTAAGGGTAGGAATAGCTGGTGGTTTGAATAAGAATACCCCCCATAAAACCATATGTTTGAATGCTTAGAGGTGGCATAAGAAGGTGTGACCTTGTTGGAATAGGGGTAGCCTTGTTGAGGAAGTGTGTCACTTGGGGGAAGGTGGAATTTGGGGTTTCAAATCCCCAAGCCATGCCCAGTGATTCACTCTCTTCCTGATGCCTCTCCAGTGACATGTCTGCCTGCCTGCCTGGATGCTACCTTGCTTCCCATTACCATGATAATAAACTGCTGAACCTGTCAGCCAGCCCTGATTAAATGTTTTCCTTTATAAGAGTTGCTGTGGTCATGGTGCCTCTTCACAGCAGTAGAAACCCTAAATAAGATAGAATGGAAAGAAATTAGTATTAGACCAAAAAAGAAAAATAAAAAACAGAAAAGTAAATAGTTGACAGGAACAATAAAAACAAAGGGAAGAGGTAAGATAGATACAGCTGAAGATAAACTATGGTCTGAGAAAGAGGTGAAAAAAAAGTGTCAATCAAGCAACTTAAAACAATCTCAAAACTCAGGAGGGCGAAGCAAAGCAGAACAACTTAAAACAATCCGGAAACCTAGGAGGACAAAGCAGAGAGATCCTTAAATACAGGCCAAATAATAGTCTTTGGGAGTGCCCCTCCAACCCCCAAACATACACACAAAGGATAAAGGAGAACAGATCATGGCATAACTAGTCTAATAAATTGAAATTATATATTAAGTAAGAGAAATGACAAATGATGTAGTGGTGCAGAGTCTGTATGCAGTCCCTCACCTGTGCATGTGAGCCAGGTCTTTTGTCCTTGTACTGTCTTTTGTGCTTGCTCTGTTTCTGTGGTTCATTGAAGAATGCTATACAGGTACTGAGTAGGCTTTGCTGAGGTCCCTCATGGGATCCCAGGCCTAGATTCCTTGGTGGGTGGAATATGATTGCTGGGCTTGCTTCTCTGTGGTATTTTTGTGAGAGTGCACCTGCCAGGCATGTCTCTTTGCTATCTTTCGTAACCTTGCAGTTGTTGGTGGTCCAATCTCTGTACAGATCCTTGGGTGCATGGGAAGCAATTGCTTGTTCCAATTCTGTGCTGTCCTTCATGTGGGCAGGGTATCCTTGCCAGATTTGTCTCAATGAGGTCTGAGGCAGACAAGCAGAGAGCAACCTGGGACAGCACCTTGGGTTATTAACACTGCCATCTTCTAATAATACATGTACTATGCATAGATACTCTTCTCTAAACAATGTACCTAGCAACCCCGGACAGCCATGTGCAGTGGTACATATGCATTGCATTTCCAAAACAAGGTGGGGAGTTTCTCTTCCCTTTATGAATACCAAACTTCAAAAATTTTTCTTTCTTTCCATGGTCCTAATGTATCTGATAGCAAGAATACAAAGCCCAATTTGGCCTGAACTGGTTTGGGGTGTGTCAACAATAAGGCAAACTGTCTTCAAATGACTTTTTAGAGTGATTGCCCTATTTATCATTTTATGCATATTCATAATTGGACATTTATGTGAGTAAAATCAGATACACTATGTGAAAGGACATGCACAATAGAAAAACTGATTACCTAATATAGCAGTCAAAACAGACCAGTTTATACGTGTACAAAATTGTCAAAAATAAAAGAGAAAAAACGAAACACCCTCACTGTACCTCTTAGTAACCAACCTCCTCTTGAACTCTATTTTAAAGAAAGCCATAAGCAATAAACAGGGCCTTGGATTATCTTCACTAATGTTGACTGTTCCCTTGCAGTGTTTTCTGATCTTTGATTTAAATAAAATTTCCATGCTACTTTTGTAAATCTGTGAGGGCTTTTATTTTAGTTCCTTAAATAAGAGGCCAAGAACCTGGAAATGTGTGGTCCTGATCCCTGACTATAGATCTACTCCAGAGTATTGTTCCCTTCAGGCTTCCAAGTTGTGGAACACTGCAAGATTCTAATTCAAAGTTTTCATCCTATAACTATGTCCTGCAGGCTGGATCTCATATAGTCTCTTGATACTTATCCAGGTTCCTACAGTCTAGTGATTTTACTTTTGCATTCTAAGTTTCTTAAATATTCTGGTTAAATATATATCATCATTTTATTTATATATTTATTATCATAATCAACATCTTGCAAGTACTTCATCCCATCTGCCTTTGAATGGCTGAATGTTTTATTAGGATAATACTGTCTTCTTACCTTTTGTAGGCTAGGACTGAATTAATGTTTTTGGTATTACGAAAATTCATTATGTGGACTCCAAACTATGTTATCTGGGCAATGTGAGTGCCACCACTTCCTCTGTGATGCTAAGGAAGTATTTTATGTTAATGATATACATTTTCATTTGAATGGTGTGACTAATATGTTATCTTCATAAACTTGTGAAATTTTAATACAGAATCTTATAAAACTTGAAGTATATAGCTCGGTTCAGAGTATGTACTCAATTAATTTTAATTACTGTACTAAAGTTTATTTTTGAATATAAATTAATATAATTAGAGAAATCTATTCCTTTAGACACTGCAAAATCTACCAACCTGTCTATACCAATATTGAAACCAATTTTTATGCAGGCTAAGATGAATAAGAAGCTTGCCACATATGCACACAGGGTTTTTCTTCCAAAATTCTCAGTACTGCTTTAAAAAAGGGACACACACACACACACACACACACACACACACACACACACAGAATTTGCTTTCTCTATTCTCTTCTCCTGACAGATTTTTCTCTAAGAAGGGTAGCTGACCATAGAAACCAATTAATCTCTCTCCTGAGGCAAAGCAATCATTTACAAAAGAATGCACTCAAGTGCCCTCCCCAATAGAGCCAGCACAGCTAAAGAGGAAAAAAAAATGCTTTTTCTTTGATTTCCTTGACTGATGAATACAGTTAACTTGGGAATCGTGTGTGTGTGTGTGTGTGTGTGTGTGTGTGTGTGTGTGTGTGTATGTATGTATGTATGTATGTATGTATGTATGTGTACCCTTAGTAGAAAGAGCCTTCGAATTCCTATACAGCTTACTGAATAGACAGGCTGGCCAATATGATTTTTCTAGATATAAGCAATTAATTGTTAATTATTACCTGGTCTTCCTCACTGACCACAGACTCATTTCTCTTTGTGCCACTGATTCCAAAAGTTCACCAAGAAAAAAAAAAAAAAAAAAGAAAGAAATCTTGAATTTTTTAGTCAGAGCAGAGGTTAAATTGTTTGAGAAAATGGATTTCTGAGTTACAAGCCAGACACCAATTCTACCACTAATTGGCTTGCGCTAATCTTGGGTAACTTACTTAGTAAAATAAAAGACACTTTACTCTTTTTTTTATAGTATTTTTATTTTATAAGTAACTTAATTTCACATAACAGCCATGAATTCCCCCGTCCTCCCTCCTCCCATCCCCCAGTTCTCCCCCAATCCACCCCCTACTCCCACTTCCTGCAAGACAAGGTCTTCCCTGAGGAGTCAGTCCAGCCTGGCAGACTCAGCCAAGGCAGGTCCAGTCCCCTTCTCCCTACACTAAGGCTGAGCAAAGTGTCTCAGCATAGGCCCCAGGCTCTAAAAAGTCAGCCCATGCTGGCTCCACTGCCCGGGGGCCTCCCAAACAGTTCAAGCTAATCAATTGTCTCACTTACCCAGAGGGCCTGATCCAGTTCCATGGGGGTTCCTCTGCCATTGGTTCACAGTTCATGTGCTTCCACTAGTTTGGCTATTTGTCCCTGTGCTTCCTCCAACCAGGGTCTCAACATCTCTTTCGCCGATTAGAATCCCAGAGCTCCACCTGGGCTTGGCCGTGCATTTCTGCATCCGCTTCCATCAGACACTGGATGAGAGTTCTATCATGACAGCTAGGGTGTTAGGCCATCCGATCACTAGAGCAGGTCAGCTCAGGCACTCTCTTGACCATTGCCAGTAGTCTACAGTTGGAGGTATCTTTGTGGATTTCTGGAGACCTCTCTAGCACTCTGCTTCGACACTTTACTCTTAATACTTAAGCAATAGCTCAAAATCTGTGAACTGTCTGAAAGCTGAAATGAAGGAATGTAGGTAAAGCACATACATGGTACAGTGAATCACAGAAAGCACACAAGAATGAAAGCTCTGAGAACCAAGGTAATGTTTCTCAACTGAATGAATGCATAGCAGTGTACTGCTCACTTCTTTGTAAATTATAAACTACATGACAGTGAGTTTTGCTTACATTGACTCATTCTTCAATGTATATAGTATAGTGTGAAAATTAGGATGATAAAACTAATGAAAGCCGTATCAGATAAACAATGCAGTTGGAGTGTATATAAGGTATAATAAGGGCTCTCATAAGTGTGTCTTCTAGGTACATTCACTGTAACCTTTGTTACATTTCATTTAAAAAATTGAAATATAAATAAAAAAATCAAGGAATTATATAATAGTCTGTACACTGGTCACCTGTAATCTACAGCTAACATTTAACATATTTGTTTTATCACTTCTATGAGCACTTTACATTCATTCATTCAGACACAAAGTCTGATATATTTTGGCACATTTTGAAGTTGCTGATATCTGTACACTCAACTGCACAGAATACATATCATTAAGTGAAGTTAAATATTTACTCATGTTCCCTTTCAAGAGGTAAAATTTACATAGTGAAATGCACATATCATATGTACAAAATGTCTTCTGACAAAATTTAATACCTATGTAAATCAGCAGCTGTAAACATCTGTAATATAATAACAAGGACACCAATTTCCTCAATTCACTTGCCTGTCTTTTCATAAAGCCATCATCTCTCCCACAGTTGCAAATATACTTTTGATTTTTTAAAGAAGGAAAGGGAAAATATTTTATGCACCAATCAAAAGGTTCATGTTCATTCCTCTATACTGAAAGACAGTTGACAAGAGCAAAACTTACCCATTTATTTGGCATGTTATCTATGACATGAGAATCTTTAAAGACCTGAAAAATACAAAAAACTGTGGAATTTTGTAGAATGTATATACAAGTATGTTTGGAAGACAAGGGATCATGCTCTAATGGCTATAAACTGTATGTGGAGTTGTTGTTTAGAAAGGACTGGGTGTTAAGGTTCTTCTCTGTCTTAACCTTCCTTTGTTTCCTTCAAAGGGAGGGGTCCCCTGCAGGGAGGATTGTCCTGGAATAAAGATCGTGGATCTTCTTCATGGGAAACTTGGCAAGGGGAATTCTAATTTCAATGATCCGTTTTAGGAGACAAGGTGGATGGGTGAAAGTCAGCTCTGAGGTCTCACATATATGTATTTTTCTATTTCCTCCAGTTTAAATTGCTTGCTAGACAGGGATGTCATATTTAGGGCCAGTGTGTCCTGAACTACATCATCTCTTTTTAAACTTTAAGTAGCCTCCTTGAGAGCACAATGGAGTTCCTATCAAAATATAAACAGTGTTTTCTACAAAAATATTATCACTCGTGGAAACCTGAAAGATTTTAAATAGAATTGAGATAACTGAAATTTATGACTAAAGATAAACCATTTTGTTTATAAAGTGATGATTTTTAAATATTTGTCCTAAAAATTGAAGGTTGAGTAGATCATATTCCAGATCATTTCCAGATCAAATATCATGACTATTATCTCCTTTCTTTTTTCCTGGAAGTAATTTTTTCACAGGTCTTTCACTTAGATCTTTCAATATTTTAAGCTTAATTTTTGTATATTGGGTAAGCTAAGAATTTATTTTCATTCTTTTCCACATAGATAACATCACTTTTTGTCATATACTTCTTGATATATGTGTTTATTTTTGGAATGCCTATTATTTGGTTTATATGACTGTGTTAATGCTACTATGACAATCTCTTGAGTAATATAATTTTACTATAATTAATTAATCATTCATTTTCTTCCAGCTCAGAATGTCTTCAAACTCATTGTGTAGTCTGTTATTACCTTGAAAGCTCATGCTCTTGCCTCCATCTCTCAAGTGTTGGGGTTACAGGATGCTCTACTACACCTGGCTTTTTTAATAGGTCTTGAGTTGGAAAATATGAGACCTCCAAATTTGTTCCTTCTGTTGTAATATCATTGTGTGTACTTAGAATTTTTCTGGTTTTCATATGAATTTTAATATGTATGCAGAAAGTGCTGTTTGTGTTTTAATAGGAAGTTCATTGAATCTAGATTATTTTGGATAATTCTGACATTTTACCCATAGTAAATTTTCAGTTACGTGAACAGAGTGAATTTTTTTTCAGTTTTTTTATTATTAAGAAATTTTATATTCATTTTACATACCAACCACTGATCCCCCCTCCTCCCTCTTCCCGCCCCCCAGTCTTTACCCCAACCCACCGCCCAACCCCTCCTCCTCCAAGTCAAGGTCTCCCATGGGGAGTCGGCAGAGCCTGGTACATTCAGTTGAGGCAGGTCCAAGCCCCTCCTCCCTGCACCAAGGCTGTGCAAGGTGTCCCACTGTAGGCATTGGGCTCTAAAAAGCTCGTTAATTTATTTCTTTGTTCCCCAGAAGTTTTGTAGCTTTTAGTCTATTTTTTTCTCGGGTGAGTTTAATCTGAAGTGATTATTCTTTCTTTTTGGTGTTGCTATAAGTGTATTCTTTCTTACTTTCCTATTCCTATTGTTACTTTAGTGAACATAGGATGATCATAACATTGTGCCTACAATTTTGCAAGTTCTTTTAATGGTTTAGTATACCTTTGTGTACTTTTGGGTTTTTCACGTGCAAGATCATGCCATCTCTAAACAAAGATTAATTCTCTTGTTCAAATTGGATTCCTGGCTTTTATTTCTGTTTCTAGCTTAGTAACTCTGGTATTTCCTTGAGTAGAGAAAATTATCTTACTTCTGATCCTAGACGAAAAAAAAAAGCTTTGATTGTTTCACAATTGAGCATATATAGGCTTTATTACATTGGCATACTTTACTTTTATTTCTAATTTGTCAAAGGTGATTTTTTTAAGATTGGAAAAGGATTTATAATTTTTAGATTGCTTTTGTGCATCAACAGTCCCCTTATCTTTGCTGCTAAACAGTATTGTATTGTATGCATATAATACAATTTACTTAGCTATTCTCATTTGGCTGCATACTGGTTTGTTTCAAGTATTTGTCTATGATGAATAAATGACCATATTTTAAAACATTAAAAGTCAAGCCAATTAGTTCCATCTGCTATTTCCTATGCAATACACAATTATACTTATTGGCTTTTTACTGGCTTATACATGAAATTTGTCTCAGTGGATGATGTTTTCATAATATTTGCAAGAGTCCAAACTATAAATGTACCTAATTTGTTTTTCTATCATTTTATCTTTTAGAAGACTTTCCTTGAGCTCTTGTTATTTCTTAAATAGTACAAACTCATTTTCTTTCTGTGTCTTTGCTTCCATTTGTAATTGAAAAATAAGAGTAATAGATGATACTTGGGTTATTTTTCTGTGTTTGATTAAAACTCTATATCTCCTGGAAAATCCATTACATGTTTGTAGAAACCACACATGCAGTTGAAAGATTGTTTAATCATGACTCAGTGTAGATTAGCATTTAGTGCCTAACAGCTTCTTTTGGGTATCTAGATTTTTTTTACTGATTTATTCTTCCTTTCATCAATTTATGAATCCATATTGAGCCCTATACTTTGTGGCTTTGGACTTAAAATTGTGATTTAATATAGCTCATTCCTTTAGTTAATAGCCTAACAAAAAAGGCAGACATCAATCTAAATATAAAATATATGATTATAATGGAGCTGATAATAAGGAAAAGTACCCAGAGCTATTATAATACACAGCACAGGGGGGTGACTAAGAAATAATTCCTTAAAGACATCTGGGCAGAAATATGAATGTTAAACAGAAGTTAAACAGATGAAGCAGAAGCTTGAAATGGAAGTGCAGCCAATGCAGGAGGAGCAGCACATACAAAATCCCCAAGGAATAAAGACCATGGAAAGTGCAAAAACTGGCTAATGGCCCACGTGGTTTGAGCACCAAAAACTATGGGGAGATTTAGGGATTTCAGGCTAGAGCAAAATACAGGATTAATCATTTGAGGTCATCAGAAATCAAATCAAAGATGTTGATGTGCATCCTTCCACTAGCTGAAAGGTATTAATATTTTGTGTTTCGTACTTTCACTTTGGCTGTAATGTGAGGAATAGACTTCAGAGGGAAAATATGGGAGCAGAAAGAAGATTTAGAAAACTAAGTCTTTAGAAACGGACTAGAGTATTGGAAACTGAAAAAAAATATAGGCAGAATCTAGATCATTCTGAAGGATAAAAAATGAAAATTGGGCATGCGATGTGGCTATGAACTCATCAGTGTGTTCTGAACTCTGTATTAGGGATTTAACTCACATGAGTGGATGAGAATATCACCATTTACTCTACTCATATGATACACTCCCTTGCAAAGTCTTACTCTTATACACAAAAATCTCTGATACCACCAAACTTTATTCCTTAAAGTTGCTGCAAATTTGTGCAAAGGGATTTTAGATTTCTGATTATGCAAGTTGAGATACTGACACTAACCTAAAGACATTTTTGGATGAGTTGGAGAAGTGAACCTGAGCCTTATCTTGTGACACATTAAAATGGATTTCACGTGAGTGTTACAAGTATGACACTTTGAAGACTTATTCTAATATCATAGTATGGTGCTAGAGAGCCTGGAGCAATACTGTAAAGGGCACTTCCTTGTCACAGGTGAAAAATTTGGTAGTTATTTTATAGTTCAAAAGGGACTTTGTTATGCATGAGGTGCCTTCTAGTGGCCACTTAGAGAAATTGTTCAACCAGTACACAGGAAAATAAGGCAGTGAACTGGAAATGGGCAGTGATTTGAGAATAGATGGGCCAGTCACTACAGTTAGGAGTTTTGAAAGATGGCAGTAAGTCCAAAATATAAGGAACTACAAGGTAAAATATTGAGCTAAGAAGACTCTTTACTGACTAGAAGCCTAATTCCTACTTTATCACAGCAGGGATTACCAACAAGGAAGGAAAATAATGTGTTAAGTGGAGAAAGGAAGTTAGATTTGATGACCAGAGATCAAATCAATATCTACATTAAATAATTCATTGCCTGGTAAAAACTTTGGCAATCTTCACAAATCTATGCTCTATTTAACTGGAAATAGGATGCTTTAGTACACTATGACTCCTATTTTTTTTTTAGGATTTTTATCCTTTGTTTCAAGTGGAATCCTCATGAGAGGAAAGATCACGGGGTTTCTGAAAATCCCATCTGCTGTATGTTTTCTTTCCTCTCTGCACAACCTGGTTGCTTTCAAACTGATACTCAAACATGACAAGCATCCAGGTTTACCTGATGCCAGCTGGCTTCAACAATGTTAACATAAGTCAAAAGGTTGAGTCATAGTGGGGAATTTATTCATCTGTTTAAAAAAGAGAGACTATCTGCAATTCATATCAGGGCTAGAAATTCAAGTTTCAGTACATCATTTGACATTCTCATTATTCAAAATCAACATGTGTGGTAATAAGCAGCCATGTACAGTTTGGTAGCTTAACCAAGGTGCCCAGGTGCTTATAGTACATGTCAGTCTAGAAATTTTTTAGCTTTATCTGTATCCAGGAAGAGTCATAAGAATGAAATGTGCCTTACAGTTATATAGTAGTTAGGTCACTGAAAGAGTTGCTTTCTTAAGCATGTAACTTGCTACCAGAAAAGATAAGGAACCTGTAGCAGGTTACAAAATGAAAACTTTTAATGAGAGAAACAATCATACTACAGAACAGTCAGTCCCCTGAGAACTGTTTTTCTACAAATCTGCCATGGGAAATGTCCCCATCACCTTGACAACTACCCAGGAAATTTGTGTGAGAATTATGATGCTGGGTTTTATTGGGACTTGTTTTTATTTATTGTAACATTTCTTTACATGAGTCACCTTTAAAATTTAGTCTTCATAATGCTCTATAAGCAGTGAAAAGTATTATTGACTGAAAAAGATATTTAGTTGTTTTCTACATTAAAATATGGTAAGTGAGCACATTCAGAACCCTGCAACTAAGTTACATATTCAGGAAATATATGTATCTGGAAGAGAAAAACGTTGCTTGGGTCCCTTCCAAAGTAAGTACATTATTTGCTATTGCAAGGGATACTGAGGTTGCTTCACCCAGTGATCTCACATTCCACAAACTTTTTCTTAAGGATTGTTGAAGATGCATCTATATTGTCCTCTTATATAGTAATAGCCAGTTTTAAATTCCAGGGTATAAGTAGCTGTCCCTGATTTACAATTCATATTTTGCCCATTTTAATGATCTAAGTTTAATTTTCAAAAGTAATGACTTCTTAGGATTGAAATATCGACAAGCCATATGACAATTCTCTCTGAAAGAACCATAGAACAAAGGTGACAAGTGAAACACACTTATTTTACTGCAACATATCTAATTGTGACAGGATTTTGCCTGAAGCTTTGCCCTGTAGGGTGCTGGGAGTTGATAGATATCTTTATACCTTTGAATCAAATTCTTTTCTTCAAATGGACAGAACTGTTTTAAAAAATACCTTTTTAGGTAATAAATTTGATTTTTCTAAATTACCCTGTCATCAGTGGAGATACTGATCTTAGAATATATTATGACTGATGCATTGAAGAAGTGCTTTAGGATTATATAGGTGTACCTTCATTCTGTATAATACAGGTACTTCTCATTACTTTTCAAGGGAATTAACGACTTTGGTACCTAATACTGATGATATACCATTTACTGTGGTAGAAAGCAACAACAGATCCACAACATCCACCACCTATCTTATTCTCTTACATAAATTTACTTCCACTCTACAGGAAAGCTACTGAGTAATACACCAGTAGCTCATCAGTGTATTACATCCTTTTCTGTTCTACAGCATAAGTGCTCATTTTTAAATCCTGAGTTACAATGCAGACAGCCTGGTAGATACAAGGCAAATGGAGAGATACAGGTCACCTCAGAGGAGAGTTCAAAGGCTTAAAGGCCTGGTGTATTTTGCCAGAAAACAGTATTGAGCAGTAATCACAATCCTTTTTTCCTTTTGTGAAGACTTCATAGAATTTTACAAAACTTATAGAAGTAATCAAACCAAGACAGGGCTAATACCTTGATAAAAAGGAATCACCTATTTAGAACACTTAGAAAAAATTGAGATAGTCATAGATAAAGCTAGTGTAAATTTATTTATTCATTGGTAAATAGGAAACATTTAATAAAGATTTTAGCATTAATCATTACATTAGGCTATAATTTTTCTTCTTTCTTCACAATGTTATATTTACTCAAGCTTCTGATGAACTCCATTGAACTCAATACACTGTCTTTACATGGGAGAAATACAGGATGGAATAAGTTGTGCTTCTACTGAATTATGGTTTATCTTTGCAAGGGTAGTCATGTAACAGTATCTTTCCTCATATATACTAGAAAGCTTAGAGTCAATACTGTGTTCTATTTTTCATATTGTATAGAGTTTCATGGCATCCTTTCCTTGCTAATATGGCACTCTTAATTCTCTCTTCATTGCTCTCTTTTCTCCTTTATTTAATAGTCTCCTTTACCTTTACTTCATTTTATTGGTTCACATGGTGTTTATGAACTTCTGATTTGCCTTATAATGTTTTTTAAAAAATGAGAAAAGAGAGAGAAGGAAGTAAAGATGAGAAAGATAGAAGAAAATAGTTTGCCTAATCAACACATTTTATCTCTTATCTCCAGGGTGAATTCAAATTTCTGAGAGGAAAACAGGACAGCAATTTCAATGAAATAATTAATTGCACACAACATTAACGTAGAAGTAAGTTGTAAGCTCTTCAAGTAGGAAAAAAAACCTCTTGGAAAGTATTTCTTACACTAGAGCTGGAATTGACCCTCTTGTCTCCTCTACTCTTTACTGTAACTGTGTTATGTATTTAATTATTCAGACTCCTCAACTAATTGTCACTGTTTTCTTCTGACTCAGAAAAAAGGCAGATAAGAAGAAACAGGCTCATTTCTATGATCTATTCCTTAAAATTAAGCTGTTATCACAATATACAAAAGTATATTACCTTCAACTAATTGTTCATGCTACCCCCTTGGTTTTATGTATGATGATTACTCTCCTTTAAATACATTAATTTCTCACCCAACAAATTAGCAAACTAGCAATTTTTCTAGACACAGCTTAAATTATCCTTTCCTAGGTAGTCTTTCTGAACAATCCACACTGTTTGAATGCTTGCCTAAGTATTGCCATAATATCCTTTACCTACTCCTTAGCACACATTGAATCTATTTATATATCTTTCTAATAGATTCTATGCAACTTGAGGGGACAAGAATGTCATCTTTATTCATTGCTGTTCATAGTGCCTTTATTCATATCTTTTTTGCAAGATGTATCTAATCAAATGAGTTGAGGGATAGTCTGAAAAAAATTGTTCAGCAGTTTAAACTATCAGAGACTTAGATGACCTAAACACGTTGAGAAAACAGTAGATTCTTTGACAGTTTTATGATTTGACTAATTTTGAAATAGACAAAGCCATAATGTCATATATCTGTCTATATGTTTCATTTAGTGCCTGTGTAATTGGAAAAATTCTATGATACAACCTAGTTGTTAGATAAGCTTACAAGGGCATTCTTCTGTGGGTGACAGCTGTCCCACAGAGTACCTGCTTTGGGCATATCTTTACTAAGCCTCAAATCACTAGGTAATTTTCCCTCCAGTGACTACATACATTGAAAAGCCCCCAGTAATTGTTTTCAACCCTACAGAGGCAGTTAAACTCTTCAGTTGGTAAGGACATAACCCAATTATAGCTAGAACTGCTACATCTTTTAGATAAAATCAGTAATGCTGATATTTACTAAGGCACTGGATGCCTGAATTCTGCACTGTGCTGTAGAAGAATTTCTCATTTTCCTCAATATTGTGTTATAAGATCCATTTCCGAAATGCAAATATCATGAGATGCCCTGATGTGCCAAGTTCTTAGCTATCAGTATGTTTTTAATGGGAATCTGAAAGTTTAAAATTCTCATGCAAATAGACTAATAGAAATCCTCATTATTTTAAAGTTAGCTCAAATAGGTTAGGTGTCAGAGTTCTTCTCCTTGGTGAATTTCTGAAAATACTTGTCATTTACTATGGTCACATAATTGTACACTTAGAAAATATTTTTTCCTGAACATGTGGCAGAGCAAATTATAACACAGGAGGGGGGTTAATGAAATTGACTGCCAGTGGAGTAAATAATCGAGGAACAGAGAACTGGGTATTAGGTTGATTAGCAGCTTCGTGCCCTAAATCATGCCTTGTTAGAGGTAGGGAGTCTATTCAAAGTGTTTAAGTGGAAACAGATGACTTGAATTAAGCAACACTACACACCTAATACTTTTGTGATGATGAGCAATTTTCTGGTTTTCTCTCAAATTGTTTAATTACAGCTGTAAAACTGTCCTGATACTAAAAATATTTCCTTTCTTTACTGTGGGATGTTGTCTGTATGCTGTGATTATGTGTTGCTCTGATTGGTTGATAAATAAAATGCTGATTGGCCAATAACCAGGCAGGAAGTATGGGGGGGATAAGCAGAGCGGAGAGTTCTGGGAAGAGGAAGGCTGAGTCAGGAGTCACCAGCCAGACACAGAGGAAGCAAGATGACAAGGCAGAACTGAGAAAAGGTGCCAAGCCACGTGGCTAAACATAAATAAGAATTATGGGTTAAATTAAATGTAAGAGCTAGTCAGTAATAAGTCTGAGCTAATGGCAAAGCAGTGGTAATTAATATAAGCCTCTGTGTGTTTACTTGGGGGTCATGAGTGGGAGAGATTTGTCCTGACTGCCTGCTGGCTGGGACACAGGAAAACTTCTCACTACATTTCTTATCTGTCATAATCTATTTAAAGGGTAATAGTGATGACTTTTAGAGATAGTTATGAAAATACCAATAAATGTGTTCTCCCAAACAAGGTACCAACTAATTATATAATCTATAAAATTCAAAATCTTAGTTTAAAAAGCATGTGATTCTTATTTGGTAAATATTTGTGTACTTAAGGGCTTACATGAAGTTCTGGGGTATTTTACCTTACCCTTTGCTACCCTTACTCTAAATGAGAAGTGACTTTTGTAAAGTCTCATATTTCCTTGGTATCACATGGACAGCCACAGAACAAACTTGATTTAAATATTGTCATTTTGATTATTTGTTTTTTGAAGTTGCATTGTTCTAGCCCTTTATTAATAGCAAGGCTTCCAAAATGACAGTATTGATGAAGACAGTTTCAAATTGCATATATTTGCTTTCTAATATCCTATATTTCTAAAGTATTAATAGGGCAATTTTGATGTTTCTTAGTTCATAGAAACAAGAGATGGTTTGACATCTGTTCCATAATTACCAAATATATTTTTAGTATGAGTAATTTTAGCTAGTTCTTGCATTATTTTGGGGCACAGGGGATGAATGTTTTCAAGTAGATATACTATAAAAACAAGTATAAATGTTAAGATACAAAAAATCTGTTGATAGTAATTAGACATTAGAGTGAGGAAAAAAGGATATGTGATATTCATGTTCCAAAGAAAGAGTAAATGCATGAATGTCTTCTGGATTAGTATGAGATAAATATTTGCCATATAATAATTAATAAATGATTTAATAATAGAATGTAGCCTCAAAAATAGGTTGAATAAATATAACATAAAGAGATTTTTTGTTTTGGAAGAATAATGGCTAATACACTGAGAGGAGAATCTGCTAGATAAGCCAAATAACGATTCATGCACTCATTCAATAAATATTTATTGTGTTCCTACCCAGAGAATGTCATGCATTGCTCAGAGCTCTCGGAATGCAGCAGAGAACGGGGCACAATTGTCCTAATTGACAATGTGGAAGTTTCTGAGAAATTTTTTTCTTGAATATTTTAGTTCAGTATTAGTAAAATATATAATCAGTGTTTACTTTGTTCACTAAAGGAAACTATTTTTCGCAAACCAGTAGCCTGTTCCTCTATATTTAAGAGTTAATTTATCTATGAATGATGTTCTACTATAATCATAAATCAGTTCCTTGCTCAGCCATCATCAAAGAAGCTTCTTCCTGCAGGAGAAGGGAACAAATACAGAGACCCATAGCCAGATATTATACAAAGAGAGAGACCGTGGAACACACACAGCTTTATGTGAAACATCTCCTTCAAATCTCTCCCCTCAGAACTCAGTGTATGCCAAGGAAAAGCAGGCAGAAGGAATTTAAGAGCCAGAGAGGATGGAGGACCCAAGAAAATGAGGT
Source organism: Peromyscus eremicus (assembly GCF_949786415.1). Taxonomy (NCBI): domain Eukaryota; kingdom Metazoa; phylum Chordata; class Mammalia; order Rodentia; family Cricetidae; genus Peromyscus; species Peromyscus eremicus. The sequence continues at coordinate 74,130,035 of NC_081439.1, read as the reverse complement.
CCTGTAAATCAACATGACCAAAGTTCAAATGAGCTAATAGGGACTGAAACAGCATGAACAAGGCCCACATGGGGCTATGCCAGGTACTCTGAATATATATTTTAGTGTTTTGATGGGATTCCTGAGGGTGTGAACAAGTGGGTCCCTGATTCCTGTGCCCTTTCTTGGGCTCTTTTTTTTCTGTTTGTCTACTCTGATATGTTAATTTTTGTTTGATTTTATTATATTTTATTGTTATCCTTTAGAAGCCTGTTTGTTTTCTAATGAGAGACAGAAAGGGAGTAGGTCCATATGGGAGAAGTTTGGGGAGGAATTGGGAAGAGTAAAGGCAGGGGAATATTTAATCATGATACATTATATGTGAAAAAATATCTATTTTCAATAAAAGAAAAAATAAATAAAGGTTAGTTCATTTGTATGTAAAATGACCAAAGCCTACTAGTCATTCCATAAAATAATACTGATATCATGCTAATTATTTTGAAGTAAGGTAATAAAATGGTAACTAAAATGAATCATCCATGCATTGTCAAATTCAATGAATTGTTTTAAATACATAGCTCTCACTCCTGGCTTTATACTGTAAAACAAAGAAATGCTCTGTAATTTAGAGTGAAATGCTGAAAATAGACTTTAACATGCTGATACATATATCTACATATGAGCATGAGTTTCATGGAACTGTATGAAGGATGAAAGGCAAACTTTATAAAAATGTTTTGGTGCAACAAAATAAAGAGCAATATAGTGTTATATTGAAAAATTTCCTTTCTGAGGAAGTGCTGTTAGAGATGTATGTGCATGTGTGTCCACATGTCCAGGATGGGGTTTGTTGTGAAATATTCTATGAATAGTAAAAACATGCATGTGATGATTTTAAAATGATTAGCATGGGAATTGATAGATGTCTTGGTGCTTAAGAGTACTTGCTACTCTTGCAGATGAACTGAATTTAGTTACTAGAACCCATATAGCAACTTAAAACTCTATGTAACTCCAGTTTCAGCAGATCCAACACTGTCTTCTAGCTCCTACAGGCACTGGACACAAGCTGCATCTGAATACATGCACGCAAAATGCTCATACACATATAGAAAAATAAATAATAAAACAAAAAGATCAAAATGACCTGTTTGAAGAACTAAGAAAAGTGAGCATATAAATAAGTTGCTAAAGAACATAAATTGTCTTATCAGCCTCATAACTAATTCAACTATGTATCCATATTCTGAAAATCTGAAATTGCTCTAAAATCTAAAATTATTTCTAGCCTCACATGATATGTTAAAGTTTTAGATTTTGGACCATATTGGATTTTGTTACATTTTAGATTTTGGATTTTTAGATTATGAATGCTCAACTAGTAATGTGTAAAAGAATATTCTAAAAACATAAATCTCTAAAATATGAACCACTTTCTGTTCCAAACAATTTGAATTTAGATAACTCTATAAGATGAATGTCATCTCTCTTTTAATTCTGAAATTTGGAGTGACGGGGTCTTGGTGTAGCCTCCTCTGGAAACTTTGACTCTGAGTAGGGCCATTCTATTTTTACATTGCTTGATATTAGGGTATAGCATGGAGTGCTCTTGACATGAAAAATATATCTAGACAGTATATGCTTAATCTAGTATGCACAAGCATGCAATGAACTTCAAAAAATCTTGTTTGTCCTACAATGTTGTGAGAAATAAATATTTTAAAAAAATGAAAATTTCATTTCATTCCCCTTTTGTAATTTCTAGCTTGCTGTTTTTCCTTAGCTTTTTGGAAATAACTTTTTGCCAGAGTAAACTAGATATTGCATCTATGCTGCAACCTCCAACCATTACCTATACAGAGATAATTTTTATTTTACTGAGAAAAAAACAGTAGGAGATATGTAAACAAATAAGAACTGTTGAAGACATACTTGCTAAATGCAGGCACTAAAGGGGTATCCTGGATTTGTGATGTTGGAAAAAGAATGGGCTACCTAAATAGATGCATAATCTTTATTTTGTTATATTTTTGTGTGTCTGTGTGAATATTTGCTATGTTATGTGTATTCTGTCTGATGTCCACAAAGGCCAGAGGAGAGGAGGGCATCGGATCTCCTGGAACTGAAATCACATTTAATGGAGTTGTCTGACTTGTGTTCTAGGAACGAAACTTAACCCAGAACCTCTGGAAGAGCAACAAGGTCTCTTAATAGCTTAGCCATTTTTTCAGCCACTGAAGTATAATTTTTCAATTGAAAAGTATCATATTTTGTAGAAGAATTGGGCATGAGGCATAGGAAAATGATATAGGACAGCAAAATTTTTTTTTTTAAAATGATAACTAAAACCTGGCTTATTAATGCCAATACATAGAATGGTAAAAAGTAGTACTCACCAATTTCTGAGATCAGAGTTCTGACCTATTTATATTTTTAGGTAAAACCATTGAAAAGCTACTCAAGAAGACCAAAAGCATCTGTAATCTAACAAACTTGAGAATAATGGGACATAGTCAATGGATAAGATATTTATATAATAAGATAGAGGGAAAGGTAGAATACCTTATTAAGTATTCTTCAGAACACTTTTCAGATTTCATTGATGATTCAAATTAGGGAACTTGTCTGTCCCCTGTATAAAATCTATTCCCTGTGTGCTATTTGTAAAGCTTTTTCACCTATTATTCTGCAATCCAATTTCATTAAAATTTTATTTGGCTATCTCCTATCAAACATCTGGCCTTCCTATTGAGCATGGCCACAGACTAGGATAGTAAGAGGATAAATTTAATATGCCAAAAAAGAGGATAAAAACACAGAACTGTGTGCAACTGTGGTGAACTATAGATGTTTCACATCTGGGGTAAATCTGGAATGTTATGAGATTCAGCAATTTTAAAAACAACAATTTTAAAAAAACTTTGAAATAGTCCTTATTCCCTGATAAGCCTATTCCATCTATAAGTTTAATTTCTGTAAGATATGTAATGGTTAACATATATTCCTGCTCCTTATCCCCTCTAAACATCTTTAAAAATTGCCGAGTTGTTAAACAATGGAGAGAGACCTTATATAAAAAGTTGGTCTGCTGGCAGTGGTCTAGAGGGTACCTGTACCAGTCTACTCTGGTAGCCAATCTAGCAAATAACCTAGCTGTCATCATAGAGCCTTTTGTCCAGTGACTGGTGGAGGCAGATACAGAGATCCATGGCCAGGCACCAGGCTGAGCTCCAGGAACCCAATTGATGAGAGAGATGAGAAATACTGCAGGCGAGGGACATAGAGATCATGATGGGAGGACGTGCAGAGATGACTGGCCACAGTAGTGGAAGTCCATGAACTGTGGACTGGTGGCTGTGGAGCCCCCATGGGACTGGACTAGGCCCGCTGGACATAGAAGATGGTTGTTTGGCTTGAACTGTTTGGGGGGCACCCAGGCAGGGGCATCGGGATCTGTCCCTGGTCTATGGGCAGGCTTCTGGAATCTGGTGCCTGTTGTGTTTGTGACACCTTGCACAGACTTGGTGCAGTGGGAAGGGGCTTGGACATGCCTAGGCTCAGTGTGCTGGGCTCTGCTGACTCACCATGGGAGACCTCGGTTGGGGGGATGTGGGATGTGGGGTGGCTTAGGAAAGAGGGCTGGGGGTGAGAGGAAGGAGGAGGGGGATTTGTGGATAGCATGTGGAGTGAGTAGAAAATTTCTTAATAAAGAAAAATGAAAAAAAATGTTCTCCAGGGATAAGTCAAATAAACATTTCCCAGAGCATATAAATCTATTTGAAGGAGTTAACTTAATCACTAGGATGTTGGCCAGACCTCAAGGAGGTGATAAGTACATCAAATAATTCCATGAAATATGAACTTTTGCTTGACCAATTTGACCTTCAGAATGTGTTTGCGACAAAGGTTCTGGTAAAATCTTCTGCTACATCAAGCGGGGTAATGAATTATGAATCTTTAGAAGATAATGATTAGAGGTAAGACAATGGGATACAATTAGAAACATTATTGCTGATCTTGAACATTTACTTTTCACAGATGCTTTATTAACTCAGGGACATTAAGAATGCTTTCAAAGTAAACCTACAAAGGATGGCATAGGAAAAAAAACTAGTAAAGTAATACTTTATAAGCACATTTCTGCTACACGCTAGATAGAAATTCATTGATATGTTTTGAATCCTGGAAGCTTTTTGGTTATTCTTTGTGAATGTTTAATGTGTTTTAGTGCTCAGCTTAAGAAAAGAAAGGAAAATAATTTCCCATAAGATGTATAAGTATATTGGTGCTATATTCACAATTCTATCCAAAATGTTGGGAATTATGTATCTCTATGTCATTCTGAATATTTCAAATATACAAAGGAATTAAAAGGTAGGTGAAATTAAGTCAGAGACTATCTTCTGAAACTAGCATTACACTTTAATGGTAAACCTCACATTTTTATTTCAGGCAGAATGCCAGTGCATTCCCAGCCAAAGGCATTCATCATTACATTGCCTCTTTATTATTTTGTAGAAATTAATACATATGAGAAATAGTTCCTCTAGGGCAGTGAAAAATTCAATTTATATATGTTAGACAGCAGCTGTGGTGACTTACTGTGAAAAGGTAGTTATTGGAAGTTCTCACAGATGATGACTATGTGTATGTCTAATCTCTCATTTGTTTAATGGACAGCAGCCAGGATTAAGAGTCAGAGAATCTAGGGGAAGGGGGCAAATTTGAGCTTTCACATACATTACTTGACTATGATGAGGTAAATTTTTATGCTTGTTCCTGAAATTCTTACCTTGAGTCCCTAACTCCTGACACCTTAGAATGTAGCTATATGGGAGATGTAGGCTTTCAAGATGTAGTCAATTAAAAATATAAGTCACTGGGATGGACTTTTATCTAATATGACTAGCTTCTTCACAGGGAGAGGAATTTTGGACACAGATAAATGCCAGAGGAACCTCTTGAAGTTAGAGAAGATAGCTATATGCAATAAAAGGGAAAGGGTTACTGGAAAAAATCCTGATGACACTTTTATCTCGAACTTGTAGCAACAGAACTCAAGAAAATATATTTCTGTTTAGTATTCCAAGAACTGCAAGAAAATATGTACTTCAGAAGTGTAAGAAAATATATTTATGTGCAATACTCAACAATCTCGTGTCTCTGGTACTTCGTTTGAGAGCTTTAGCTAATCAATGAAGATTTTAAAAAAGATTATTTATTTTTCTGTGTATGAGTGTTTTGTCTGCATGTATGTCTGTGCAGCACAAACATGGCTGGCATCTTCTGAGGCCGGAAGAGTGATTTAGATACTCTAGAACTGAAATTGCAGATGATTGTGAGCTACCATGTGAGTTCTGGAAAGCTGGGTCATCTAGCAGAACAACCAGTGCTCTTAGGCTTGGAGCTACCTCTCCAGTCATCAATGTACTTGTCTTACTTGTTAGTTTTAATTTTTCATTGAAGATGATGATAAAATATCTAGCTCACACTAGGCACTAAATAAATGTAAGCTGTTTTGTCACTGTGCATTGTAAAGAGATGCTCTGATCTTTTTTGTTTTACATTCCCTTCATTCATTGTAAGTGGTATAGTTATTGGTTATTTTCAGAATATTGTTTAATAATCATATCTATAGACTCTAACTCAGGATTTTTCAACTGCAATTGTGTTATTGGAGCCAAATAGTCTCATGTACACCGCTTGCTTAAAATTCTTTAATTCCAAGTTTGCCAGAATATTTCATGAATCGGGAACAGACTCATTTAGGGCTGAGAACAAACATTTCCTACATTAGCAAATTTTGATGGAGAAAAGTAAAAGCTCATGAGATTCAAAATAGTGATGGTTAGGACTTACTCTCATGTAGAAATATTCATTCCATGACTTTATTTTATTTACTTTAGCTTGGCTCCAGTATAAAAAGAAACATGAGAAAGAGTTTGCTTGTTTGTTTGTTTGAATGTGTCCTCTATTTTCCATGAAAATGCATATGCCTTTGCCCTTGTATTAAGACAAATGAACTGTTGGTACTCAATTACTTAGTTGACTGAAAGACCAGATATTGAATCCAGTCAACCTCAGTAACTGTTAATGATACAAGAGAAAAAGCAGAAACCTTGGCAGACCAGATGGTATACTCTCAAAATAATCTTATCTTAATTTTGCCAGATTAGATATTATCAGATATAATATTCTGAGATTTACTTCAGTATTATTTGACTTCTCTGTTGTTAATAAATGATCTCTTGAGGAAAATGACTTATGATTTTGACTTGTTAATGCTTTAATGGGCTATTATTATTACTGTTTTTAAAAGAGTCCCTAATAACACTCAGCAAACTGTTCTGGACTGACTGGACCCTCCATACATATTTCTATAAGAAAAATAGATGAAATGATCAAAGGAGAATGGATAATTTCAAAATGGGGCTTACCTGATAAATTAATATACTCTTCATATCCTTTAGCTTTCTCTCTGGGATCTGACAGGACAGAAGTATCTTTTTATTGTATTCAAAGTGCTCAGCACTGTCTTTAACTATGTTGTTCCCACAATGGTACCACCATAATTGTTACCAGCTGTAAAGAAATGTTTATTAACAGAGCAAGGATTGATTTAGGAAAATAAATTCCCCTCAAAGATTGATATAAACTATAGCATGAAGTGTTCTGTAATCAGTGGTTAGTTAAAAACTGAAGAAACACAACTTTCACATCCACATGATTCTGAATGAAGAAAGCATACATAACACAAATGACTGCTGTAAAAAGTATGATCATATGCTCAGCTCATATGTTTAGAACTCTGTTTCTTTATTTATTTTTAGTATGGCTAGGGAGTGCCTATAAAACTAAATTCCATGAGCTTCTTGCAGCATGAGATAGCTACTCATAGGGCAATTCTTCTTTTCACATCATTTGGATAAAATAGATTACACTGAAGTGAACAGTAGCAGGTGTTCTGAGAAGATTCTGACCTTTTGACCTAAATTTTTCTATTATGCTTGTTTTTCCTTTGCTGTTCTCTTTTTCTTTCCTAGTGCTGCAAGACTCAGATACTGCTTTGTGATATTTAATTCATGTCTTTTTTATCAATATATTTCTTCCTATAGACAAAAGAGTTGGACAGGTGTAGTCTATATAATATTCAGCATAGTATTCAGTCCTGTCACTGAACATTTAATAAACTGAATAATCACAAGTAATTAGTCTCCCCCACTCTAATGCATAATGCAGTTACTGAGTGAACTAAACAACTTAATTCAGCTATAAATGTTATCTTTCCTTTTATTGAAAATAGATTTGTTTTCCTCACATAATATATCCTGATTACAGTTTCCTGCCTCTCTACTATTCCCAGTTCCTCCCCTCCTACCTGGATATACATTCCCCCTTTCTGTGACTCATTAGAAAACAAACAGGATTCTAAGGGATATTAAACTAAACTAAACTAAAACAAAAACTCACACATCAGAATAGGAAAACAAACCAAAAGAATGAATAGAGCCCAAGAGAAGACACAAGAAACAGAGACCCACTTATTTGCACAAGAAGTCCCATAGAAACACTAAACTGGAAGCCATAACTTGTACATCAAAAGAAACTGAAAACAAATATGTCTTCACTGGTATGGGATATATACTTTTGAAAAGTAGCTTAATTAAGCTGCAAGGGGACTTTTGTTATTGTTGCAGTTTTATTTCCAGAGGATATCAGAGAAAAGTAACATGGTGTTAAGTATTTATCATCCAGAGGGGGGTTGTCCTAACTTACCCACCATATGCATAACACCAAATGCATATAATGCCTGTAGTGAATGTTAATCAAATGAAGAAGTTATTCCAGGATTTTAGATCTATAAGAGACTGTGCTTTCCTTATGGGATCCCTTCTAAAAGCTGAATCCTCATCAGAGAGTGTCACAGAAGGTTTATATGAATCCATAAGCTCCCAAATCATTCTCTCAGTCTTAATTTTTGTAGCAACCAGGAATCTAAGACAGAAATCTAAAGATAATGCTTGACACCACCCTCTTCACTTCTTCATCTTCCACAATGTTTCTGAGCCATGTCTTTTATTTTGGTTCCCCAAATATCTCTCAAATCTGTTCTCTATATGATACTTTAAAAGTTCTTTTAATTTTGGATGCCATGATTTCTTTCATGGATAACTGATGCGCATTACTAACTCTTCTTACTTGTAGTGATTCCCTTCTTCAATGTATTTTGACCTCTTGATCTAAAATGGACTGTTTCTAAATCAAATAGGATCATGTTCCATACCTGCTTTAAATTTGTCTCTTATTCCTTTCTTGACCAATTTCAGATTCCCTTAAAATGGCAAATGAAATTTTCCTCTCACAGAACATGAAAGCACAGCATATTGACTGTTGTCAGACTGTTGTGGATTTGAGCATCTGCTCTGCCAGCCAGTAAAGGAATGACATTGGGTAGGTTGCATTATAATAACAATATTCTGCTTATATTGTTAAGATCAGATGTTTTAGTATAGCATTATAATATGGTGTTTAATAAATGCTAGCTATCATTGATACTTTGCTTACAGAGACTATTTTTCTAGATTTCCACTACACTTTTAGGTTTGTGAAACATTTATCTCTTCTATAACATTTAGCTTTTTTAATAAGTGAAAGGATCCCTATTCATGGTGACAAATACTCTGATTTTCCTAATGCACCAGCCATTTTTATTCCATTCCTTTGGAAATGTTTAGTGAAACTGATCTACCTGAACAAAAATATTTTCAACAGATAGAACTCATATTTAACATTTTGAACTAACATTTTGAAGGCACAGATCATTGTGTCTCTTAATTATAGAGGTGCCATTTATATGCAGAAGGCATACACTCTCTTATGCGTGGATATTAAGATACCATGCTAAGTGATTGTCTTGGTCAATATGCTAGGTTGCCTATACTTTATAGAGTAATTTCCTATGCTTAAATAATCCCACAGAGGTTCCATTTACCCAGTCTTTGGAGATCAGCCGCTTGACTAACTATCAGAGGAAGTAGCTAATAGAGTAAAAAATATTTTCCATACTATTTGAAATGGAACTGTATTCCTCTTAGAGTGCACTCTTTTGGCAAATGGTTAGCAAATATATCCTCAGAGTAACTATAACTGAACAAAATTACAAAGACCACATCATATAATTTCTTTGTTTAACAATCTGAGATTTCTTTACTGACTATAGTTACATGGTTTGATGTTAAGGTACCAGAGACATGCATATCATTGCTATCTTTTATATAACTGAATACCTTTTTGTTATTTGGTAGTAATTCATTAGTAATCCATTATAAATGAAATAGAATTAGTACATGAGATATGATAAGGTTATCAAATGGCTGTCCCTAAATATCCCATAAGTCTAGTAAACCTTCTCTGACAATTTATTTTATTTTGGGTACAATGTTTAACACAAATATGAATAAGTCTTATGCATAAAAAGCCCTCTGTTAAGAGCATGAAATGTAGACTTTGTCCACATCTTTGAAATCAACAAAGGAAAACCAGTGAAACCCTTAATCTAGCCGTGGATAAGTGCCCTTTTGGTGACCTTTTTCTGTTATTTCTCTTTAAGCCCATGTATTACAATGCTAGTGGGAGGAAACAGTCAGATGTCCAGATTTCGACCACTTAGTGGCAAAGGTAGATACCAGCCTTATAGCTGGATCCGTCGTGAGTCATCCTTGCAGAAGTGAGCATTAGTGAGTCCAAGAGTAAAACCTTTGTATTCATCTACTAACATCTTCTCCATCCACTTCCAGGTATGTATAAACTTGTGAAATATGGCTCTTTTCAATGTGTTACCTTTTTATTATTTTTTGTTGCTGTTCATTTGATTGGGAAATGCAAGGTTTTCCTTAAGAAGTTTTATTTTACCTTCTTCTTACTGTTAAACAGAAAGTTCCAATACAGAAGACTGAATGATTCGGTTTAATTTTGAACACCACTACAAAAAACACTGCCATAAAATAATTTGAAGAAAAGCAAACTTTTTTTTGCTTTCCATTAGAATGTTATAGGGAAAAGCATAGGCCTTTGTGCCGTTCATCAAAGCTTCACCAGTGAAGTGAACTGAGCCTTAGATATATTTCTACCTTTGTTTCCAAGTTTTAAAATGTGCAATATTTCAGACTTACCAATAGGTGGCAATATAAGATAAGGAAGTTGATTAGCAACCAACCAGGCAAAACAGGCCTTTGTAAAATCACCTAGGTAAGGCAAATTCAGAAATAAAAAATGTGAAAACTGCATTTAATATTATTTTCCTACTTAGATAAGGCAAAACCATAGATTTTTTTCCAGAGAAACATTCTAAGATATTAAGACACATCTGATTTGCAACAATTAGTAATAGTAGTAGCTAGTCAGTTGTGAATTCCTTCTATTGTAATTTAAATTTTTACCAAAGGTTGAATTATTTAGAGCTTTGTGTGGAATTTCAGCAATTTAGCACATGTTAGGCTTTTGAAAACATTGCACAATCAAATGAACACACACACAGATACAAAGATGGCCTTGGCAGCTTTGACCTTCAAAGAAATGACTTATAAGCTAAGAAATGCAAGCAGGGAGTGTGTTACTTAACTAACCATTTCAGTAGGACACACTTTCCTTCTTTTATAACTTGGAACACATGTAGTTAGATTTTATTCCTTTTATATTTTGTCTTATTCTTCCTTATTCATGAATTTGTTATTTGCTTGTAAGTATCCAATAAACAGTTAGCTTTTAGGATCAATTTCAAGCTATTTAACAGAAATAGGAAATAAAGAGAGTGGGCTACATATATTTGAAGTTCGTTTTGGGACCACGTTTTTAGCCATTTAATTGAAAAGAATCCTAATAAAACATACTTCATGCTGGGGATGCAGGCAGCTCGCTATCAACAATGAAAAGCATGCATTCATGACAAATACTAATAAAAAAGAAGCCTTAGCTTAAATGTTACTTTGTAGTTTTGATTCTGTGATCTCATGACTGTAAGAGAGTCATCTTCCTTTTCTTGCTATGACTTTTCAAATAGCTTTTTCCTTTCTTTCTTGTTTTCTTTTTCCCCTTGTTGTGTTTAGGAAAAAAAACCAGTATGAAGGGGGCAAAGAGGTTAAAAGAACTTAAATAATTGTTTAACCTTCTTAAACTTCTAAAAATAGAACCAGACTTTTTTTTATATGAAGACACTGTTAAAAATGAGCTTTTCATCTAGTTTTGGAAAGATATGTCAGAATGTTGAGACCTCCTATAGTTTTATATTCCCAATGTTTACTCACTAGGTCTTGGGAGATTACTCCCTTGGAAAACTGAATTGAAGTAAATTGGGGCGACTATTTTAGTTGATTCTCTGCATCTTAAGGCAGTAATTCTCAGAGGTACCATTCTGTTCTAGCAGCCAGAAAAGAAATAGAAGACTTTCCTGGATAAATGACTTTGCTTCACCTATTCCTTCTCTAGCTGTCTGAATACAAGTGACTCTTGAAGGTAGCTACTGGGTTTTGTCTGTTTGTTTGGTTCCTCAGGATTGCATTTGATGCATTTTTCTCTTTTGTTTTTTGAAATGTGCTTTGGCTTCACAGTCTAACACAGTGTACAACATAAAGGCAACCTGAATAAAAGTCTGATTAATTATTTCAGGTATACATGATGAAATATGTCCAACTATATATATATATATATATATATATATATATATATATATAGTTGCAAAGAGGTGTTGTTGTACAAGTATTCCCTTGATAGCTGAGGAGGAAACCACAACAATCATAATTAGTACTCAATGGTCATGTGGTCATGTGTAGAATGCTGTTCTGGGACAAAATGTAAATGGACAGAAGTGAATTTGTTAAAATTGCTCTTTTCTTCTCCTCTCTCAGTGCCCATTACCTTCCATGTAACAAACCAACGATATAATGAGAAAGTGTGGCCCTGCAGTAGTGGCGCACACCTATAATCCCAGCACTCCAGAGGCAGAGCCAGGTGTATGTCTGTGAGTTCATGTCCAGCCTGGGCTACTAAAGTGAAGTTCCAGGAAAGGCACAAAGCTACATAAAGAAACCCTGCCTCGAAAAACAAAACAAAATAACAAAAACAAAGCAAAAAAACAAAAACAAAACAAACAAACAAAAAAAACCAAACCAAAACAAAAAAAAAAAAGAGAAAGTGCATGGGTTTTCTTATCATATAAACTTTCACTGGATTCTAATCCTAGATTGATAATTTACTACCCAGTGTCTTTCAGTAATTCATAAACTTCAGTTCCTTTGCTGAAAAAATAAGAATATAGATATCTAAGTATTTGACTTGTCTTCTTTCCTTTCTTCCTTCCTTCCCTCTTCCCTCTCTTTCTCTGTCTGTCTGTCTCTCTGTCTATCTGTCTGTTTCTCTCTCATATTTCTCTCACTCCTATCTCTGTCTCTTTCTCTCTGCCCTTCCTCTCTTTCAGTTTCTCTTTCTTTCTTTCTTTCTTTCTTTCTTTCTTTCTTTCTTTCTTTCTTTCTTTCTTTCTTTCTTTCTTTCTTTCTTCCTTTCTTTCTTTGTTCCTTTTTGCTATTTGATTTCTTTCCAGTCCTTGGAATCAAACAGAGGACCTTAGACATATTAAGAAAGCTTTCCACCAGTGATCTTAGATACCTCTCTCTACCATATACAATTCTCTAGATGACTGAAAGATTCCCCCCAAGTTGCCATCACAGAATTTGGCATCGGTTGTTCAATAAATACTATTTCATTTCCAAAATTACTAATACTGTCTGCAAAAACAATTCCATGAGATATACATGTATGTACTTATGTGTGTGATTGTGTACATTTATGCTTTTATTATTACTAGTAGTATCATCACTATCAGTGTATAGCGGGGGAACTAGAGGTTCAATGAGATGAAGTGACTGAAATAGACAAATGATAAAAGAGATGGAATTTAAGCCTTGACGTTCCAGAGTTTATGCCTTTAACTGCCCAGTTAATGTTTTAACTATTAATGGTTATTCTTGGAAACAGGAGAGTAAATGATGACACATTGCCAGAAAAAAAATATTCTGTAATTTTCCATCGAGTGTGTGTGTGTGTGTGTGTGTGTGTGTGTGTGTGTGTGTGTGTTAGCAGTACTTTGTAGATTTTTTTTTTTTGGTTTTTCGAGACAGGGTTTCTCTGTGTAGCTTTGTGCCTTTCCTGGGACTCACTTGGTAGTCCAGGCTGGCCGAGAACTCACAGAGATCCGCCTGGCTCTGCCTCCCGAGTGCTGGGATTAAAGGCGTGCGCCTCCACCGCCCCGGCTATTTTGTAGATTTAAATTTATCCTTCAGAAGTCTTTCCTTCCTCACATTGTTAAGGAACTATGAACATAGCCTAGATTATTGAAAGATCAAACTAAGAATATCATTAATGTTTTCTGGCTTGACTCTGTTGTTAACATCTTTTAGCCCAGTAACTTAATGCATGTTCTTTGGATAAGTTTAATGAGGACAGACTTATGTAAACTAAAATTACATCACATTTGTTTACTGAAGTGTAAGGTACCCATTAGGCAAACCAATCTAATTTAGAAAATGTTGAAAGATCCAAAGATTAGGAATGAAAATAAATGTGAGTCAGCACTTTATAATGTGAAGTTTTTTTAGAAAGAAAAGACATATTTAGTACTCAGTCTAGAACATCTTAATAGATTACACATGGTTTTAACTGATTGTAGAAAAATGGAGTGTATGATTAAAGCAGACATGATTATTTAATGAACAACATTTTTCCAGACTGTTGAATCAATAGTTGTATGAACAGATTGATTCCAAATGAACAAATAAACAGCTCAAATTCTCGAGCCACACATATGATTTTGCTTTATAATTCCATATAATGCATCCAGAAATATGAGTTGTAGTAAGAAATCATAGAGATAAAAATAGCAGAAGCAACTTTATCTTGTTGGGTTAAAAGAGCAACTGTTTGCATATTTCATGGGGCAGTTGTACATATAAAGTGATATATATATATATATATATATATATATATATATATATGTATATATATATATTGCTAAAGCACAATATGTGTTAATTGTGCTAAGTAAGGTGGAATGTTTGAGCAGAGACATACTTTTCTTTGATACATTCTAAATCAATTGAGCAATTTTTATTATTTACAAGAAACAAATTCTAGTCGAAAGAGTTTTACCAAAACAGCCAAGAAAACTTCTCTTCAAGAGTATTAGTTAGGTAATAACGGTCCTAGTTTTTCATCTTTCTCCTAGTAATTTATCTTTTTTTCAATTTGTTCCAAAGTTCTAACACTGAAGACACTTCCCAATGCACTTTACCCTCTCCCTTTGGTCCAGAACACAGGGATCATCCGTAGATTCAATATAGTCACTGTTTCCCAGAGTGCAAGGTCATCCACTTTTGTGCCCTAGAGAGTTGACAGTGATTAACTGGTTCTAACAGCGGTTGCTCTCCCACTTAAGGTACAGATTTTGTGTTACTTATGGCCTCTAAGAGAATTATTACATTCAAGGAAATGAGAAAATATTCTCATAACCTAGAAGATATAAAAAAAAATCCCTGGATAACATGTTATTTTCTTCGAATGCTTTCAATAATACATTATCAATTGTGATTAAAATAGCCTATGTAAGAAGCCATCTTATGAGACTATGGATCAGATACATGTTTTTCTTCCCTTATCAAAAGATGATTGCTGCATTGAAAATGACAATAAAGCCATGTCTTGGAACATAGTATGTTTCATAGATTCATGAGTACAGGAGGAGGAGAGATATTGAAAGAAAATCACTGCTTGATGACAAGACATAAAGCAGTGAAATTTTGAATTACTGCCTATTTTGTCTTTTCCATAGCTTCTCTGTTGAAGAGTAAACATTTTGTTCCAAACAAAAATTTCTTGATTACTATACATCAATCAGCTTTATAATATACAGTATTAATAACAGCTGTGAAAACAATGTTTTACCCTAAAATACAATAATTATGGAGTCACTGAGTTATTTATAATCAACTCATTATATATTTACTTATGTGGATAGATTATGCTTTTTGGGTCAGGTTTCTTTTTCCCCTTTTATATATTTTAGTCCACACTAATTTTTTTTCTCTTATAGCTCTGGGTTAGAAAAAAAAGTCTTAGAAATTTGCTAACTGCATAGTGTAACTCGTGCCATGGGAGTCAAACCATGTCCTGAAGAAAATCAAGAGAGGTTTTTCACATGTAAAAATGTCTAGAATTCTAGAATATTAGTACCTTTTAAGGATAAACTTGTTCATCTGTTCTGAATGTTTCTGGATGTGCCTGCTTACTTCCTTGAACAAGTAGTATATTTCTCATGTTTGTTATACTACCATGACCTTTCAATTCTACAGTTGTTTTTGTTAAAGACTGAAATATCTCCATGAATCCAGTTAGTCAAAGCTGTTCATTAAATGCCATCTATCATCTTATGCATGGAAACCAAAGAGAACAAGATTCTCATTTCTCCTAGTGAAAAATGGGTATAGGATTCAGAGAAGAGGTAAGAGTGGATGATGGCAGATTTAACTGGTAGATATATAAAGCAATGTTATTAAGACTGGCTCCAGTCTCAGACAGTTCATGTTAAAGCAGAGTCATGCCATTCCCAAATTCTCTGGATTCTCTAAGTAGAGTATTTCATCAACATATACTTAGTACCTCTTAACTCTTTTACTGTTTTTGCCCAGGGGACATTGCTGCTTATTATCTGATTGGTAAACTACTGCTAGACTTGGCCTAACTGTTTGTTTTTCTATGTTAGAGGAAGTTACTTGTGCTCTGCCCATTTAGAAAGGGAGGCCTGTCCTGCTTAATGCTGCTGCTCTGAACCGATGAATGAATGTCTAACTATAGAATGTGTGATTAACAAACCCACCAGATTTACTGAACTAATACTACCTTCTTAACCCTTTATCACTAATAAAGGTGATATGGTTCTGAACCTAACTCTCCTTTGTTCTGTTTTTCAGTTTGTTCAGAAACTGATGAGGTAAATCCCCTCAAATCTCAAATGCATGCCAAAATATTAAACTAAAATGTTGAATGAATACCATATTTTATTGTATTTACACTTATTCATTTCACTATTGAAAAAATTCAAGGAATGAATTCAAATTTTAATATTAAACTTTGGAAAAATATCATGTCATATACATGCTTCAAATTCATTAAATGCTTTACCTTAAGTGTGAAAATCAAATTAAATGCTTTAAATCCAAGAAAGCATTGAAACAGGAAACCTTATAACTCTACAGTTATTATGTGAACTTTGTGTTGGAATTTCACATATTTTCACAGGAATGAGGTATAGAAAGAATAATGTTGACTGAAAATATGCTGTTGGTCTCTAAGATTTTCAGTCTTCCTTTAGATAAAAGGGATAAAATCATTCTACTGATGGGGATATTTGGTTAATAATTAAGATAACTTTAAAAAATGTCATTGTAAAACCTACGGGTAAACAGACACTCACACACATGTCTGCCTGCAAAGCCCATAACACAAATTTTATTTTAAAGTTAAGCAAATAGCAGAGCATTTTTTGAGAAAGTGATAATAGGAAATCAAATAATCCCCTGCAAATCCTCAAATATCAGAAAGATTGTAACACAATCTTTAAAATAATGATGAATATGAAACTTACATGAAAGAAAAATTTATTCGGTATAACAAGATGTGTTAAACATAATTTGATAATATTAGAAATTGTCGAAAATGATATTGACCCATTCCACAGTAGCCTTTGCAGGAATGGGCTGACAGGCAGAGAAATCAGAAGATAAATTTTTCCACGTAAATTGTCATTTAGGACAGGAAAGTCTTTTTATTAAAGTTTTAGTTAAAACCTATTTTACTCTCCCATAAAAATACCTCTTTTAAGTTTTTTTTTTAAGAATATAGTTGATTCTAGTCCGTAATTTCATGCCAGAGTAGTTACCCACTGTGGTTCATTTAAGGATTTTTAAATCATTATGAAATAACTTTACAAATAAATACCTTTTAATCTTTAGTGCTGGTCTTAGTTGCCTTTGGGCAATACCTCATTAAGAATAACACTATGCACATTGTACTGTTTTAGATCCTAGCTTAGGTACAGGTTATGGCTCCTTAACCATTTATAAACTTCTATAATTTTCTTCTTAAAAGTACCTGTCATATGCTAAATTGTAACATAGGGAACACTGAATAAGGAATCAAGGGAACTTGACTATAGTCCTGATTATATTATTTTTGAACTATATGGTCTCAAGACAACCACTTAGGATTTTGAGTTTCCATTTTTACACACATGAAATATGACATGAGCTTTTTAATATTCTTTTGCCTTCTGAACATACTAATTCTAATACCTACTATGGGTGTTATAATGAAAAGAATAAAGACAAAGAGACAAAATTGTGTGATTTAATTATTGATAAAATAACGCATAGGAATCTGGGGACATATGTATTTTCCACTGATCAGCTAATTTCGTGGCATTAAAACTGAGTCTGTATGGAAGATGCAATCAACCTATATACCCATATTTATATGCAAAATATTTTATAAGCTTAGCATTTGTAGGATGCTCAGCAAATGCTAGATATTGCACTACTTATTTAAAATTTTTATCCTTAACCTTTTATCTGCATTTTGTTTAAATGGAAATGAAAACATCCTGTTGGTGGCAGCAATAATTTAATTTTACCATTCACAAAACAAATGAAGAATAAGATTTATAGGCAATTATGTAGAAGCAAGTTACCAGTATTATAAAAGAGTTTTTCAACTCCAACATCTTGAAACACAATTTAGTCTACCAGTGTTTGAGACCAGTCAAAAGCATTACATTATTACATATGTATATACATCTATGTCATGTAGCTCCAGAATATAAAACACCAGTGACATTTCCAGTGCTGCATGAATGTTAAAATATTTTTATATCCAGTCTTAATTATCTCCTTTGTATTTGTCCATAAATAGCTGAATATTTTACTGAGATTAGTTTACACATCGAAAATCACAATCTAGGGGGACAATACTGAAGAGCCAGCTTAAGGGGAAAATGTTTCGATTTATAAGCTATTTCAAATCTCCTTTACCTTTTCTCTTCCTTTGTTTTATCTTAGCTCCAAAATATTCCTTATTTCTGTATTTATGGACATGACTATGTATTTGTGTTATCAATGAGTATTGGTTCTATATTATGGACCTAAACTAAAGATATGCAAATTGTATGCTCTGTTCTTCAACAAATGAACCACAGATGTACGTAGATACAGCACAGAGTCAATTTCTATAATTAGAGAAACAATGATCATCAACTCTTACTACCCAGTTTGTATGACTAAAACCAAGTCACAATTTTATTAGTGGGACAGTGAGAAATATGAAATTTCACCCTATCTGATGAATCAGTCTGTATTTGTACAATTTCCTCCAGATGGTACATATTCAAATTAAAATACAAAGAGGAGCCACAGGAGATAGTTTAGCTGGTAAAGACTCTTGGTGCTAGGCCTGAAGACCTGACCTTGATCCACAGGACACATTGGTTAGAAGGAGAGAACCAATTGCCAAAAGTTGTCCCTTGACTTCCACTCATGTGCCATGGCATGATTATGTAGATGTGCACACACACACATCCACACACACTAAAGAAACAAACAAGTAAAAAAACAAACAAATAAATGTAGTAAAATTGAAAAGCTTTGGATTAAGCAATAGGTTTGTGCACACATGGTTTTCATGCAGCCCTACCACTTAAGAATATCAGAACATCATATAAAACCACAATATCTCGATAATAGCATGGACTTGAATACCTAGAACTTAGTCCTAGACACAGTATTTGTAAAGCTTCTCCTAAGAGACGCCTGCACACAACCAAAGTTGAACACAACAAATTTATCAACTTCCCACTTTTAATTAGTGGGTACTAGACATAATGAGATGCCAAATATATGAAGAAAACATCTTCTATAGTTATTACTGTGCAAGGTAAACTGGGCAGCACAGGTTTTTAGTTGTGCAGTGAACTAGGAAGGAATTGTTCACTAAGGAAGTTGCCATAACTTGGTCTTTTAAAGTGTCTGCAACTTTAAATTGGGTTTCAGGTGTCAAAGCATCAATAAAATAATCTAAAATCATACCACATACAAAACCTGTGATTTTTCCTCAAATATATCACCCTCGTTCTTAGATGTGAGTTTCAGGGAACCACCTAGCTGTAAATATATTATGCTTCTGTAAGTAACCTAGGTTATCTGTTGCTTTTCTCTTTCTCTTTGTCTGTGCTATCAATATTTAAAAGACATAACCTATTTCTTCTTGGAAAAGAATCATCAAAGAAAAAAAGCTATTTTGATAGCAGGGACTGAGAGATTTCTTTAAACTATTTATGTATGTAGAATATTCTGTCAGAAAGAAAAGAAAACCCCTCACAAAGTAAAATAAGAAGAAATATTAAAAGCTGTGGAAATGGGGAAAATGAATATATTTGTTCTTTCATTGTACCTTTAGGGAACTTTTGTAAACTATAACAGCTCTTAGGAGCCATAACAAAAGTTCCGACCATTTCAGCTTTCTGTCACCAACCTCCATCAGAGATTTATGGAGTTCTTACTTTAGAAGCTGTAAATGTAGGGGCTCATCTCTGCCTCCTTTTCTTATTTGTATCTCTCAGTAGTGTCTTAACACCTAAACCAGTCGATTCTGCAATGTGTTTCTATCAATTTCTCTGAGCTACTCAAACAAATTACCATAGGACTGATTCCTTAAAAGTGAAAATTTATTCAGGCTAGAGAGATGGCTCAGTAGTTAAGACCACTGGCTGCTCTTGCAGAATCCCTGTGTTAGATTCCCAGTACACATGGTGGCTCACAACCATCTGTGATTGCAATTCCAGGTCACACATACGACACAATGACATATATGCAGGCAAAACACTCACACACATGAAAAAGAACTTTAACCTTTCATAGTCTTGAAGGCAGAAATCGAAACTCACTACCATTGGGTTGAAATTAAGGTGTGGAAGGGTGCTAACCATTGTCCTGTGCAGGCTCAAGAGGAAAATCTCCTTTTTCTCTGTCATGATAGTGGTTGTTGGCAATCTGTGACTTGAACTGCATCGTCACCCAAATGTATGTTCTGATTTTGTATTGCCTTCTCCTTTGTGTTTTTGTATGTGGGTATAGTCTCCCATGTAGCTAGAGTTTTCCTGCCTGGCCCACAGTCAGGACAAATCTCTCTCACCTGTGAGACCCACAGCCGCTCAGACCCAACCAAGTAAACACAGAGACTTATATTGCTTACAAACTGTATGGCTGTGGCAGGCTTCTTGCTAACTGCACTTATATCTTAAATTAATCCATTTCTATAAATCTATAACTTGCCACGTAGCTCGTGGTTTACCGGCATCTTCATATGCTGCTTGTCATGGCAGTGGCTAGCAGTGTCTCCCTGACTCAGCCTTCCACTTCCCAGAATTCTCCTCTCTCCTTGTCCTGCCTATACTTCCTGCCTGGCCACTGGCCAATCAGTGTTTTATTTATTGACCAATCAGAGCAACAGATTTGACATACAGACCATCCCACAGCACTCCCATAGTCTCATTTTCATAAGATTGTTGGGTTTGTATTTAGGTTCAATTAAAAAACTCAATATATGCCATCTCAACACATTTAACTTAATCATAGCTGAAATAAATTCTTTGTCTAAATAAAGCAAGATTTATATTTTTTCAGGGATTTCTTTAAGCAATAGAAAGGACTTCCATGTATAAGGAAAAATTTATGAGTTATATTTATAATTATCATACATATAAAAACATGATTTCTTATGTAAAACAAGATTCATTTTTTTCCATCCTATTCTTTTCTGTCTAAATGTCCCCATCATGTTGAATTACTAATTTAACCCTGCTTCCACCAATATTCTAAACAGTATTTTTCCTTTTTCAATTATGTACCTGGTCTAGCTTCCAAAAATTATTATGTGTGATGCTGGTGTCACTAAAAGTAAAAGCATGATCTAGTTCCATTACAGAATGTTTTCCCTAATATTTAAGCAGCTACTTCTAGCCAGTGTCAACTGTTATGCAATATAAGACTGATGAGATCAATCCTTTGTAAAGTTTCTTACATATCTTAATCATGAAGAATTTATATAGACTCCTTAGTATAACAATTGACTTTTTTCTTTTATCAGCCTCACATAAAATCTTTCAGACTAGAAATTGATGGATATTGTACTTATGTCAGCTGTGTTATTTTACTCACAGAAAATAAATGCTCTTGGAATTACATGAACAGGTTAATGACATCTATTTAGTTACAATTAGCCTATAAATATGATAGTTGAGTCCTTCAGATGCTCCAATTTCTCTTTTACCTTGATCAGTATTATTTTTATGGGCCAGGAAAATAGCTCACCAGAGAAAGATGGTTTGCTGAATTATATTGCAGAGACCAGTAAGATGGAAGAAGAGAACTGACTCCTACAAGTTGTCCTCTAGCCCCTTTATGCACACCATGGTGTTTACACACACATACACCACATAGTGATGTAATATTATAAAAAATATCTTCTACATGCTAAGAGAGTAGAACTTTTACTGCACTTCACAGCCAAAGTTAATAATACACTTTGATGTCACTCAAGACTTAAAACTGCTGTTCTACTGTATACTCCACTTGTTTGTTTGACCTGCCTTTAAGAGAACAATGTGAAAATCAACATCACTTGCCTTGAATTTTCCATGTAATCGACTTTTACAAACTAAGCTAATACATAGCTGCAATCTTACATTAGCACTCTTCCATGCTCCTGACCCAGACTAATGCACGGATATCATTTACTGAAAACAGCAACAATAGAAGTTGAAAGTAATCATATAAAATGAACATCAACTATAAATATTGAACACAGCATTTATAGATATTGGCTGATAATGTTTGTAGTACGGTTTTTTTTTATCTGGGTCAGTAGGGTCAGTTGGAGCTAGTGAATTATTCCCTTGTAAAGTTCAGTTAAAATTTTCTGTAAAGCATCTCATTCCTTCTCCATGTGATACTCTCTGTGCTAGTCATAAAGTTAGAGCAAAACCCTTTGTGAAGTACAGACCCACATGATCCCACAACAAAAAGGCATATAGAGACACATGGGTACAGATACAAACACACACAAAGGGACAGATTCACCAGACAGCCTTCATGTTGGCACAGAATAATATTCATATAAAAGACAGAAAGTGCAACACACACACATACACACACACACCCACACCCACACACACACACACACCCCACACACACACACACGCCAGATAAAAAGTAAATGTAATAAAAAATAAAGACTATGTTTGCAGTGCTTACCCAGGGCCAATCTCAAAATAGTTACTTGAAAATCATTTGCTGACTCATTTTAAAAGAGCAAATTGTTCAATGATTAAAAAAGAAGGTTGTCTTTTGTTATAGGGAAATTCTGGCTGAATTCTCCTTGAATTATGATTTAAAAAGACTAGGGTGACCTGACAATAGTTATGATCACTTTCCTTGCTCAAATTGTTCTAAAAAAAAACTGCTTGTTAAGGGTTACACAACTTGGTTTCTTTTTTTTCCCCTCAAGAAATTCTAAATATTTTAAAATTAATTAGCACTTCAAGACATGGTTTTAATATAATTCCCATCCACATTGTCTACATCTCATTCTATGGAATTATCTCCATTTGAAATAGTGTGAAAGTAGCTGGGATGTTAACCATTCACCTTTTTCTAATTCACTGGTTACTTCTTTTTCAAAAATTTCACTACTTTTCCAGTCTACAAATGTATAAATATATATGCTTTTTTCTACTAATAAATACCCAGTGGAAAATGCATATGTAGCCAATAGCAATTATGTAAGCTGTATCTGAAAAGATAGGTAATAAATATTAGGAAAGAGTAAGTATGTCTAATTTTGATGGCATTTTTATTTATTATAACATGTGGATAATAAATATATTAGAAATGAAGAACTATATCCAACTTTGATGGAATTTGTGTTTATTGTAACAGAATACTGATATCTAGTGGAATAAAATAATATTTTCAAAATGTAACCATTATAAACAAACATTATTGAGTAACTAAAAAGTCCGTTTATATTTCCCCAAATGCAGCCAGTTTCACTACCAGTGTATGGGATGAAATTTACAATTGTGGTAATGCCTTGAATTCAAACAAACAAACAAACAAACAAACAAACATTGCAATATAAAACTTAAAGATCATGATTGAACCTGTGGTATTTTTTTTCCTTTGTGACAGTTTTCAGTTGAAATTGCATGGGTTTGGAATACTTAGGATGCTAATATCTTTTTATGCTCCTTAACTCTTTAATACATAGATAAAAATGAAATTTTTGATTTCTTAAGACACATTAATGCAATCAAATAAAGCAAAGTGAATTGCAATCCTGGGTGCTAAAGAAGTGTACAAATAATTCCATTATGCTCCTTTCCCACACTTTATAGAGTTTATTCCACAAAACTAAGGAACATAAGACAAATTGTATAGCTATGATTGCCATATAGCGGGTTAACTCTCTGTAGGCCAGAGTGTTGTGTCCTGAATGGCTTGGCTCCTTGACCTTACAATAGGGTCATGAAAAGATGAAGAAAGGGCAGATATACAGGCACAAATGCAGAAAAGATGGAGTCAAGTGGATCATGCACACTCTGACAGAGCAGCATCTACTAACCAGCAATATCAAATTTTATTGTGCCTATTATTTAGAGCATAAGGGGGGGATAATTAACCATTCTCATTAGAAGGTCTCTATAGACCAGCAGTCTCTGGCTCTGAACATCCTGGAGGGAGCTGGGGTTGCTGGTTTTTGAACATTGTCAACATTCTCACCCAGACCAGAGGAAGGCTTTGCAAAATTCCCATGGGTCTGAGGCATTTATTCTTGACATGGTTGTGCCCATGTCAACAATACGTATTCACTCAAGAATTCCTACACTCCCTATACCAGAGCTTTAGTTCACTGAATATGTGGTTAAAATTTCATGAAATGTGATATACATGTTTCCTATCCAATTAAATATGTTATGCTGTCATTTAAGTGTATATTAATGACTCAGAATAATTATTCTAAAATGTAAATTTACTTATAGTCTAGAAGCTGCAGTGACCTCAGCAGTATTCTGGTACTTCTTTTTGTAAAGAGGCGGTGATGTGAGCTTTCATTTGAATTTTTTTCTTATTTCTCTGTATAGAGGTAAAAAAAAATTCAATATTTTGAGCAACATGATATGGCTCTCTTTATATACAATTAGTTACTGGACTGAGTATTAAAACTCAATGTTTTCTAATTCTCCATATGACCTTTTTATTTACCATGCCCATAATTTCCTTCTGAGTTGGCTGCAGAATCCAGAACACTAACTTATTTTTTATACTTTTCAAAACACATCATGAACTTCATGAACTTGTAGGTATATTCTTTTATTAGCAATATTAACTCAGGATTTAAGCAAATCAACCATCACCATTTAAAAAATTACAAATCATGACAAGTGGAGGGTATAAATTAAGAGTGACTTATTTGTCACAATCACCATCATCAGATAACAGCAATCCTGTTGATGAATTCCACACTTAAATATTTTTTTGGTTTCAGTTATATTTAACTGCTGGGAATGTCTTTCTGTATGCTTTCAAGGTGTTGCTCTGATTGACTGATAAATAAAACACTGATTGGCCAGTAGCCAGGCAGAAAGTATAGTACAGGTGGGATAAGGAGAAAAGAGAATTCTGGGAAGTAGAAGGCTGAGTAAGGAGACACTGCCAGTCACCGCCATGAGAAGTTAGATGTAAAGTACCAGTAAGCCACAAGCCATGTGGCAACTTATAGATTAATAGAAATGGGTTAATTTAAGATATAAGAACTAGACAGCAAGAAGCCTACCACGGCCATACAGTTTATAAGTAATATAAGCCTCTATGTGTTTAATTGGGTCTGAGCAGCTGCAGGAGCTGGGTGGACACAGGAAAACTCCAACTACATTTGACTGATAATAGAATTCCAGATAAAGAAGTATTTTCTGTGTTAAAATAAAATTGAAAGCCTTGCGCTATCCTTACACAATGCGCTGATTTTTCCAAGAAATGTCACCTTTCTTATGCATCATATCCTGAATACCGTGCAATTTTCAAAGGAGCAATGAAGTAATTATCATGGATGAAGGAGGGGGCAGACTGAGTAAAAGAGTGAATACACATAACACCTACATATATACTATATGTATGTATGTATGCATGAATGTATGAATTTATTGCCTTTGAAAAATGTATATTGCCGTTTCAAAATGAAAACTACAGAGAACTACATCATTCTCGCTATGAAAAACTGTCACTTGTTAATGTGTTAAATATAAGTTCTCTGTTCTCTGAAATTTAAATTTAATATGAGGTAACATCCAGAACATTACATTTTTAATAAATCCACCAGATGGTTCTGATACATGTGATACAGTGATGACACATTGAGAAGCAATGTCTGGACTGACAGTCTGTAATCACAAATGCACATTTGAATCATCTGAGGAGATTTAAGAAATCCCAGAGCTTGAGCCTCATCCCAGACCAATGAAATATAATCTGTGAGTGTGAGGCATGGGTATTGTGATTTTTAAAAGCTGTCTAGGTGATTTTGAAATGTAGCTATGATTGAGAACCAAGAGTATAAAAGTATAGAGTGTATTTTTCCTTTGGTTCTAAAGGACACAAAAGATAATGGGGGAAAAACATGGGGATGAGGGAGAAACGGAAAGCAAATGTTTCAGTCTGTCCGTGCATTGGCTCATGCTTTGTCACCAGGGGAAAAGGGTGATACTTTGGAAAAATCAAGGATGATTAGACTTTCCAAATTTTATTTCTTGAGATTTACAGAAATAAGCTATAAAAAAACTATTCTCCAATTGCTTCCAGCTGATTTCAGACTGTTATATTGTGCAGCTGCAAAATAGTTCTAACCTAACTGTGATGGTGGACTTGGTTCCCAGCCCATACTAGCCTTCTTTTCGTTGAAGAACCACTTTGCTGCTACATAGAATTTTCAAAATCTTGTACTTACCTGTCACTAGGCAAGAGGACTATACAGAGTTTTACACTTGTAAATTGCCTACTCACTGCTTCTCTTTATATATTGTACTCTGGTTTTATGAATTGAGTTTGCCTTCTTCGATATTGACTGGTAATTGTTTTGAACCCTGTGTATGAAAAAATGTTTTTCCCATTATCTGTTGTATACTTAGGTATTATGATGGATTCTGAATGTAATGTCTTCTTATAACAGATACTCAAAAGTCCTGATGTGCTTAAGGTGGAATATCACAAGTCTTACCCTTGTATTTGTTGGTGTTAAATGTTTATTTTTATTTAAATTCATGAGAATACATGCAAAAATAATTCAAAGAAAATCCATATATCCTTTATTCATATTCACCAGTTTTTTGTATTGTTTCACAGTTTCTTAGAGGGAGGGGAGTATTGGGTTGAGATTATATATAATCCATTTAGTTCAAACAGGTAGTTTCAGTTCCAATTCAATATTCCACAGTGCATATTTTATTACCACCTTTTTAAAAAATGGTGTGTTCACCAACAGTTGAGAAACTTCATTCCCATAACCTTCAATAGAGTTACTTTTTAAAGAAACCAGAAATAAACAAAGGTAGTTTGAAATTTTCTCACTCATTCCATTATAAAAACTTTGTCTGGAGTTTAAAATTTCAGTATCAGTCCTTTACAACTAGGATCCTGCTGGCCAATATCCTAGTTTGCTTTTTCCTGGGGTTAGAGTCTTTATCTTAACAGGTTGGTAAGTCATAATCTCCATTTGATGTTACACTTAACAGAAGTTGAATGTTCACTTCCTTGAATTTTATCTACTACCAGTTTTTGAAAGCATTCTTAAAACCCTAGTACCGATGTTTTTATTATGGTCTTTTCATAATTGCTTCAGCAGGTCTGTGTCACATGTGAGCCATTTCACTTCTAGGCAGGTCCAGTTTCAGGCCAGTATGTGAAAGAATTTATAGTCTATTTTAATCTGTGAAAAATTTATATGTATATATTGTTTATGTGAGTGCATCTGCATGTAGAGAGAATTGTGAATGTATTTAGAAATGATTCATTGACAGGCACTAAAGAAAGTCAGAGTTAGCAAGTATTGCCAAAAGTGTTCATTTTTCTCAGTGTTGCAAATATATAATATATTCAGGTGATTTTCAGAAGATAAGACTTTTTTTCTTGGAAAAATTACATTCTTTTGCAGCATCATAAATTTCTGTCTTTTTTTATGCCAACTATATGTATCCTTCTAATGCTCCATCTCACTTTGAAATGTCAAAGTCATCCTTCTGAAAAGTCACACAATTAGGTCAAATATATTGCCTAATAAAATTTTTTTTACCTTCTCCATGAGCACTGGAATAAGTATAAGAGGCTGTTAAAAACCATTCACACAGCATATGGCCTTACCCTATTTAATTTGAATACACAGTGTTTAAATGATTTGAAATATATTTGAAAAAAGTCAAGCACTACTGTTAGTTGAAGACAGTGAGGGGAAAAGATAGCACTGAAGATTAAAACCTCTAGAGTCAGAGTAAACCAAGTACAAGCTATTTCTGTAAGATTCATTTGTTTCTTCTGTAAAATGCTTATATCATGCTTTTTTGTTTGCAGTTACTACATTAAATGAGCTTCATGAGCCTTGAATACATGGCTCTACCCTAACTTTCCAAACAGAAATAACAAGGGGTCATATTTGAACAAATAAGGCTCCAGATGTTCAATTGTTGATAACACATTATTAATCCAGTTTCAGAGTCAATTAATAAGGATCACTGTGAGTAGAAGATGAATATTAAAGTATCCAAGTTATTAAGGTGTTTTTGAAGCAGTGGCTTATCATCACCCTTTTGCAGTCATGGAACTGCCTACCTGAAGGTAAATTTGGTTCTTCAAAGCATGCCAATTATTCAGAGTTGCTGTCTCACATTAGTCAGATGTGAAAGCTGGAAGAATGCTTAAAAATTTCAGATTCTTGACCCACTACTATAATTTAAAAACAATGGCTGTATGCAAAATCCACCTTCTAGGTTCCTTATTTTACATCAATAGAATGGAGTAAGTGGTAGGTTAAGGGGCATAGAGGCTAAATTTTCTTCAGCAAAACCAGGATTAAAGAGTAAATATTCCCCCTAATACTTCTATAGTTTAGAGATTTACCCAGTTACTAATGTATTAAAAATGACAGATTAAGGCTATAGTTAATGTGTACCTTTGTTTGAAAAGTAAAACTGTGTGAAACGAAGCCAAACTTTTTTTCTTTTACTTGATAGATATATAATACTTTCCGTGTCTATGCAGATATGGTTTTGAGGTTAGTTTTCTGTTCAAATTAATGGCCCTTACTTAAGTTCTTCTCAGCTGAATCTGAGCTTATATTTCATGATTATTCAGCTTACTCAAGAGAGATATTTTATGGAAATGTAGCTTGTTCTTCTACAACTCATGTGATCAGTCCTATGGGAATATGGAAAAGAGACAGGGCAAAGAGAAGCATAACAATGACCTACGTGTGTATAAAGTTCTCTTGTCCATAATCACAGAAGAGGATACATATGTGCAAATAAACTGTCACTTTCAGTGTATGGTGATTTTAATTAAATGGAAAGGAAAGGGAACCCCTCAATTTTGGCATTTGCACTCTAGAGTGCAAATCTTATTTGATGTTGACACTACAACATCAATAGTAATAAGTGAAAATATTAAACAAAATTTTAATAGCTATTATATCAGTCACCATCCTGATTGTACATACATTATTTTATACTATTAGCAATCATATATTATATATGCTGCAACATTTTTGTTGTTGATAAACTGGAAGCTTTGCTCAGAGTATTTGTATATCGTTTATAAGGTTTGTAGTCTAAGTTGAATTACTGGCAACTCACGTTTTTCTTCTTTAAAGACTTTTCTATAATATATATTATCTGGCTTTCTGTTACTGTAACTGAGATACTCATCCTAAAAGAAAGAACAGGTTTTCTCAGCTCACGGAGTCAGAGTTTTCACTCAAATCGCTGCTTAGCCCATTGCCAATGACCTTAAAGAGGTACAGTCAGTACATTATGATGGTGAAGTATGCTGTGAAGCAAGCCTATTCGCTTCATCACACCTGGGAAGCAAAGGGAGGCAGAGAGCAGAAGGGGTTAGGGTCACAGTAACATTTTCAAGGGTCTCCTTCATGATCTTTCTTGCATTAGTTCTCCTCTTTTAAGTGCTCTATCACTGCAGCCCAACAGTGGCATAGCTAACTGGCCAGCACTTAAAATATTGACCTTTTAACCAAACTACAATAAAGCCACTATTTTCTGTCTTCATAAGTTAAGGTACAGATTTTCAATCTTTTAATGCTTCTTCTGTATTTTAAAAACCTGAGTATTTAGGTATAATCTGTTCATGAATTTATTTACTCTGGATCTTTATTCATATTTATCTGAAACTTAACAATATTCGGCCTACAATTTCAGCATGTTCCAACCCTCCAAGCTCATCATAGACCAGTGAATCATGATGGTCATCTCACTCTGCTACAGCAGCTTAGTCATCCTGGTGTACCTCTGGACTGGAGGTTAAGGGGGCTTTGTGAAGTAATATATACATTCTTGTGCTGACTAATTTTATGTCAACTTGATACAAACTAGAATTTTCTGAAAGGAGGGAACCTCAATTGAGAAAGTGGCTCCATAAGATCTGTCTGTAAAGAATTTTCTTAATTAGCAACTGGTGCGGGGAGTGGAGGAGAGGAACCCAGCCCATTGTGGGTACGGACACTTCCAGGCTTGTAATCATGGGTTCTATAAGAAAGCAGGCTGGGAAAGTGTTGAGAAGCAAGCCAGTAAAGCAGTACTCTTCTATAACCTCTGCACCATCTCCTACCTCCAGGTTCCTGCCCTGCTTGAGTTCCTGTCTTGACTTCCTTAAGTGATAAACAATGATGTGGAAGTACAAGCCAAATAAATCCGTTGCTCTCCAAAGTGGCTTTGGTCTTTGTGTTTCATCACAGTCATTGATTGTAACCCTAATTAAGACACACTGATTATAATTTCAATGATCTTCATTTTTAACTGATATATAATACAAACAATATACATATTAATAGGATACCATATAACATTTTTAAATATGTACAAGTTACCTTCTGTTAAATCATGTTAAACATATATGTTTCCTTAAAAACCTATGGTTTCTTCCTGGTGAAAACATTTAAAGTATTTTCATATAGTTTTTTTGAGATACAAAATACATAATTGCATTTATAGTCACTTATTACTCAATAAGACATTAGCTAATTAAATTTCTTGACTGATATATTTTCTGTGACTTGAAAGCAATTTACTCTACACATCAAAATCCTACCCATGTGATGCTTTCTATGGGAGTTGGACAGTTAATACAGAACAAAAGCATTCTGACTCTGGTTTAGAAGCAGAGGGGGAACACAGTATGTCAGCTACAATGTGCCATGTTTTGCCAGGGTCACAGCTATATAACTGGCTACATTCCTTTAAATTTTCTCAAGAGTTGACTGTCAGCTACCACACAGCTCTGGTATTTATCATTGTAGGCTTGGAGAAGCATCTGGGTCAATCTCATAATTACAGAGAATGGAGACTAAGGTTGTTCAGGGCTATTGGGTGCTGGATTTGAGTGCCAGAGTATGGAGAGTAAATAGATTGGAACGTACAAATTAGAAAGACATTCAAGTGGACTGTGGCTTCTGTTTTTGCTGTGGTAGTTCAGTGAGGCAAACCTGCTCTGGTATTTCTACTTCCTAACCCATGGCTACACTTATTATAAATATTATCTTATGACTGGCACTACTGATATTCCTTTTAGTATTTTAATTTCAAAATGAGATTTAAAATTTTGAATGACATTGGAAGAGCAGTGTATGCTAAAGTGATTTTCTGTTAATATGTAGGCTAAAGCATTAAAGACTTTATTCTTTTGGTAGATGTTAATAGTTCTGTTACCATGGAACATTTATTCCTTTAATTTCATGTAAATTTAAATTTTATGATGTTTGCTTCTCCAAGATTATATAATCCATTTTTATTATTGAAAAGAATCACAATTATGCAAATGATTATATCCAAGGAGACAAGCAGCAATTAACTGTGAAAGACAGGCTGTTACTGTAAGAATTGTATTTGCACTGAACGGAATTGGACTTTTCTTAAAATAAACCTTTAATAAGAAAATTCAGATTTTAAAGGCAAGCCGTTCGTTAAGACAAGTTTGTACTCTTGCCATAATAGTTTTGCATTTTAATATTTATAGTTTTCTTTTACTCTAGTATGCTTTTAGCTCCTGCCTTATAAAAAAAGAACTGCTTCAGCAAGTAAGAAATATGCACTGAAAAGATCTCACTCAGGTTTATGTAACTTTAACTACTCACTCTCATTATTGTAAAAAACTGGGCAATAGTAACCATTTTAAAGATTTTTAAACTAACTTAATGTGCTTCACTTTTATTTATGGCACTTCTAAAATTAAAACTCGTTTTCATTATGGTTTACTAACATATATTGAGTCAGAAATTCCTCTGCTACTACTCTTTGGTAGTACATTGGACAAAGAAGGAAGGGCTTTTTCATCTTTAAGTGGTGAGTGAGATTTCATTTACTGCCTTTCTTCAGCTACTATTACCACTTGCTAGGTCCAAACAGGAAATTAAGGTAGTATAGTACACTGCATAATGTAACATGAATCTTAAAAGGTCTTATTAATAAAAAAAAAAAAAAACATGGTGCCAGCTATTGGGGTAAATTCTGAAAGATCAGAGAGACAGAATAAACCACAGCCAACCTCACCTCATTAGTTCCTCAGCTGATCTTGTTTCCTCAAACTGGAAGCCTCTTGAGTCCTCATCCGAATGAATCTCAGCTGAACTGCTGCTCAAAAGCCTAAAAGCTTAAAAAGTCTCTAGTTCCTATTCCTCACACCTTACATACTTTTCTGCTTCCTGCCATCACTTCCTGGGATTAAAGGCATGTTTCTTTCCCAAGCAAGACATCAGATCTCAAGTCCCGGCTTTAAAGGTGTGTCACCATGCCTGGCTGTGTGTGGCCTTGAACTCACAGATATCCGGAATGATAGGACTAAAGGCATGTGCTACCACTGCCTAACCTCTATGTTTAATATAGTGGCTGTTCTTTCTATGACCCCCAGATAAGTTTATTGTGGTGCACAATATACCAACCACAACATAAAGCAAGCATTATTTTAGAATGTGACAAACAGAGCTTCAAATACTCATACTTCTATTCATTATATACCTTGGGTAAATTATAGAACTTTTTGTAATCTTAGTTTCTCACAGCTTTCTGAAGTTTAACTGGGTATCATATGTGTGTCAGGAACATGGGAAGTGTTCATCGTTGTATCTACTAGTATTATTATGAGCCATATTAGAGACTCATAGGAATCTGTTGAACCGCATTTAGAAATGCTATTCTGGAAGCTTTCCTTGGTTAAAGCAGCGCTGTGCTTAAGAACCACACTTTGCATTCAGACTGAACTTAATGGATATATTTGCGTGCATTAGGTGGTGATTTCTCACAATCAGTCGCAGAGAAGGAGAAAGCATGGGGCATAGTTACGAAATCTATCACCTGCTGGGTGGTGGTGGTGGTGCATGCCCTTAATCCAAGCACTCGGGAGGCAGAGGCAGGCAGATCTCTGAATTCAAGGCCAGTCTGGTCTACAGAGAGATTTCTAGGGAATCCAGGGCTATTCAGAGAGACCCTGTATTGAAAAACAAAACAAAACAAAACAAAACAACAAAAAAAGAAAGAAATATATCACCAGTTGTATCAATTCACCCCCAGAGGTGACAGCATATGTTGATAAGGACAAGGAAGTCATATGGCCCCTAACTAGCACACTTGAATTTCTATTTATTTCTTTATTTGAAGCTATATAGTTTAAATGGAAGAATTATAGAGGTAGGCATATATGGTTGCATTTTAAGTGGAGAGGTCTTTTTATAGAATGCCAGAACAGAAGAAAACAGTTGAAGAAATTTAGTCTCATTTGTTGTCTTGGGGTCAGTGTGCTATTGGGTTCCAATTTAAAACATCAGACATGAATATGTTGGAGGAATTGAAGATTTAAAGATAGTATGAGCAATTCCAAACCATCACTGCCACCAGCACCACCACCACCATTTCAGTTATGCACATGAATTTCAGTTAACACCATACATCTTAAGGAGAAAGCAAACAATGGAGCAGAGGCATGACCCTCTGTGGGTCCCAGGCACATATTATAGAAAGAAGCATATTGGGAGAAAAGCTGCTACATGACCTTTGCTTCTTATTCACCATCCTTTTTTTTTTTTTCTTAATTGTCATCTTTATATTTTTCTGTCTGAGTTCCAGTGTTGAATTGGCCCCTACCACACTTCTGCTTATGGGCAAGTCACTCATATCTATGCTTTTTTAGGGTTCTTTATATAGAGAACAAGCGATGGATAAAGTTGTTCTTACTCATGACAGCTTAAGATCATGACAGACGAGTGAGAAGGATAATAGTTGAGATGAGAAAGCAAACATAAGTGCAGAGGAGAAAAGACAGTTTTCAGAGTGTGATATTAGAGATGTGACAGTGAGTAACACTCCTCTCCTCCATGACATCTTCCTCATTTGCCAGCTCTGGTCAGTTGCAATGCTAGTTTGTGTGTGTGTGTGTGTGTGTGTGTGTGTGTGTGTGTGTGTGTGTGTGTGTACAGCGAGTCAAAGAGAGATCATTAATGACAAAATGCACACCTATTGAGAAAGAAATGGAGCTGAGTGAAGAAATTCAGGCTCAGAATATTTTGAAAAATGTTTCCTCTTACACTTCTATTCCTTCTGGGTCCCTGCAGGAGCTCTAACTTTAGAATCACACACAGATTTAATTAGTTTTTCTTCCAAATTGTTAATAAATTATTCAAATCAAACCAGATCATCAAGCTCAGTGATCTTCCCCAGACAACTGCTACCATGGAAAACATCCTCCAGCCTGATCAAAAAGAAGCAACAGAAGTACTCCAGGGCTTTTCCCACTTATCCATGAACAGACCTAGATATGTGCTTTTCAGAAAGACCAATTCATTAATCGAGCAAACTGTTAATAGCTCTGGATTAGTTACTTGAGAGACCATCTGTGTCTTCTATGCAGAAGTAATGGAGAATGACTGGGTAGGGAAAGTTGTATCCTTTTCATATAGGTCAGAGACAGGACCTCAAGGAATTAAATATTTTTGGCTGCTCATCCTCTTAGTATTTACAGAAGATTGCCTTTTGTCTCTCTCAGCTCAATGGTCTTACAGTCATATACTTTGCCAAAGAATTTTTTTCATAGCTGAGTATGGACTTTCATGAACTGTGACATGTGCATAAGACATAGTATATTTGCTCTTTGCATTGTCTTCACACATACTTCATTGCAAAAAGTGATTATTACTAGATTACTGGATACATTTACTTCTGTTTTAGTTGATTTTATTCATGTCTAAAGATAATTATACTAAGGTTGTATCATGTTTTTGGAAGCACTTGTTATCTTTAATAGCAACTATCTGAGGCTTAAATATCAACCTATAACCTCCCATGCTATCAGGAACCACTTCAGTATGTCAGTTATGTACTTTGGGTATATATATTTTGATGTGAGACAGATAGTGAGCCTATCTTAGTCATTAGAGCTGAAGACTGTTCTTTCATCTGTAAAGCAGGTTGATTAAAACTACGATTTCATATTTCTATTTCTATTTATGATTTGTTTGAAATTAAAATTTTAGATACTTGGAAATTCCCATGCACTTGTGATAAGTACTTTCGGCTAATGGCATAATCCTGCAAAATGCATGATAATCATGCAGGGTCATGTTATGTTATAATTTCATCAAATACACATATTCAGGTATCGATGTATCTTTTACCACAAGCAAGATACAAATATTTAAACTACCACAGGATTCTCCCATGCTGAACTTTTATAGCCATACCAATCTCCTACTTCATTTGTATCTCTACCATAGGTAAGCAACAATCTACTCACCATTTCTATAAATTTGTCATCTGAGAATACTGTGTTAAATATAATTATGCACTACTACTCTTTTGGCTTTTGATTTTTACACTTAGCATATTTTCCCAGCAATTTACTCAAGTTATTAAAGTTTATCTTCTTTCTTCTTTTGATCCTACTTCATAGTATTCTAAGATGCAAATGTACAATACTCTTTTCTACCACTCAGCTTTTGAGGGAAACCATGACTATTTCCAGTTTTACAAATTAGAAATAAAGTTATATTAAGCTTTTTGTATACATTTTGTTTGGAAAGTTTTTGTTTCTCTGGCATCAATGTCCAAGAATTAAATAATTGGGTAAAATGCTGATTGTATATTCAGTTTTGTAAGCAACTGTAAAATTATTTTTCTGAGTAAATGTTCTATTTTATTTCCTCATGAACAATGTATGGGTAATCTCGATTCTTTATATCTTCATCATTATTTTTCCCCTAACAACCGATTTTGGGAGAATTAACATGACTGTTAAATGTTTCAAGTATGAGCATAGTATGTTTATACATTTTTTAGATTTTATTGTTGTTTTTAAAATTTTTAACATAAAGCTCTTGTAGTTCTTGTTTGCTTTATACCTAAGCATGCCATTTTCTGTGAGGTGACTGTAAGTGGTATTGTGTACTATTTTTGAGACAAGATGGTTTTATATAGTACAGGGTGGCCTATAATTTACTTTGTAACCCAGGATGACTTCAATTATTTTATCCTCCAATTTTTACCTTCCAAATAGTGGGTTTTCAGGTATATGCCACCAGGCCTGACCTTAAAAACAAAACGCTCTCAATCTCTCCTTTTCAATTTCATTGATGTTTTTTGCTCCGTTGATTCCTTCACTTTCTCTTAGTTTGTTAATTTCTTTTTGGATGTTGTCCTGTAATTTATCTGGACTCAATTTTAAAATTATTCTCTTTAGAAGACTCTAAAATCACCTTTCTTGTGACTTTTCATGGAGCTATTCAGTAATCCCCAACAATTAGTTAATTTTTAACATCCCTCTGTGGCATATCATATATGGAAACACTGATATAACTCCAAAATCTATCTTATGATGGTATATGACTTGCTGCAAATTTAAAATAATAAGTATCAACTGAGACCAGTATTTTCTGTTAGTTCTTACTCTTGAACTCTGTCAATTCCTTCTAATTCTTTTCACATTTATTCCAAATTTTTTATGATTTTTCTCAACTCTACTCAAACTTTGATTCACACTTTTCAGCATATGACAGAAAGAATAGGAATACCATCCTGTAATTTGAAGTCTCTTCCCTATAATCTTGTCTCTATCTACATTCCTCTTCACATAATTCCATCCATTTTCAGATCAGTTTTGTTCAAAGGGAACTCCTCTGTCCTCATCCTTTCGCATCTCTTCTGCAAACTTAAATAATTTCCTCACAATATACAGGTTCCTTTCTATCTGTAAACATACTAAACTTTCTCCTACTCCTAAGGAAACATCACCCAACCTTCCCCTATCTCAGTAAACACCCTTACATTTTGGTTTCTGAATTTATCAAAGGTTAGTTTGTCAGTACCTCTGTTTTCAAACCTCACACTCTACGTACAGTGGTTCTCAACCTTCCTAATCCTATGATCCTTCCTCATATTGTGGTGACTTCCAACCATAATATTATTTCATTACTACTTCATAACTTTTTCAAATCACAATATTAATAGCTGATACACAGGATATCTGATATGTGACCCCAAAAGGATTACCACCCACAGGTTGAGAACCACCACAACCTACTTCTGTTTTTAACCTCCGTGTTTCCCATTGAACAGTCCTAACATGAATTAATACTTGCTTTGTAAGTGTTCCGTTCCTCTCTT
Source organism: Peromyscus eremicus (assembly GCF_949786415.1). Lineage (NCBI taxonomy): Eukaryota > Metazoa > Chordata > Mammalia > Rodentia > Cricetidae > Peromyscus > Peromyscus eremicus. The sequence goes on along the minus strand of NC_081439.1, from coordinate 74,092,984 downwards.
GTTCATGTCTTATTGGACACAGTAATGTACTTAACATTGTTATTAACATAATTAGTCCTAAAATACCACTGGTTTCAGTGAGACACAATGCTCAATAATTTTATTGTGATATAATACAGACTTTCAGTCATAAACATTATTGAAGTATAGTTTGTTTCATAAAATGTCTCCTAATCAAGCATATATTTCATTGATTTGAACAAATGGGCATACTCCTGTAGTTTCCACCACAATCCAGTTATAGAAAATTTCCAGCACTTTATTCTACCTTGTCACATTCAGTTAGTCCTCTACCAGCCACAGTCTCTAGCTCCAGAAAACCACCAACCTTTTCATCACTTTAGATCATTTATGTCCTTTAAATTATTTAGCATAAAATAAGTCATATAACATTTACTCTTGTTTTTTCTATTTCTTTTATTTCATTTACAAGGTTTTAATTTAAAGATAATTACATCAATTATCCCCTCCCTTTCTTCCCTTCAGCCTCTCCCAGTTACTCAGTTACTCTTCCCCAAGCCCCTCACTTGTGCCCTACTCTCAAGTTGATGGATTCTTTTCTTTGGAGATATATATATATATATATATATATATATATATATATATATATATATATATCTGGCACCATGTTTTTTTATTAATAAGACCTTTTAAGATTCATGTTATATTATGCAGTGTACTATACTACCTTAATTTCCTGTTTGGACCTAGCAAGTGGTAATAGTAGCTGAAGAAAGGCAGTAAATGAAATCTCACTCACCACTTAAAGATGAAAAAGCCTTTCCTTCTTTGTCCAATGTACTACCAAAGAGTAGTAGCAGAGGAATTTCTGACTCAATATATTCTATCATGACAGCCAGGGTGTTCCGCCATCTGATCACCAGAGCAGGTCAGCTCAGGCACTCTCTCAACCATTGCCAGTAGTCTATAGTGGTGGTATCTTTGTGGATTTCTGGGGACCTCTCTAGTACTCTGCTTCTTCCTATTCCCCTGGGGTCTACATTCATCATGGTATCTCCCTCCCCATTCTCCTTCTTTGCTCCTGATCCAGCTGGGACCTCCCGCTCACCTAAGCTCTCTTTCCCTCAACCCTTGCCCTCCATTATCCTCCCACCCCCAGTTTGCTCATGTAGATCTCATCCATTTCTCTGTTGTTGGGCGATCCCTGTGTCTTTCTTAGGGCCCTCTTTACTAGGTAGCCTCCCTGGAGTTGTGAGTTGCAGTCTGGTTATCCTTTGCTTTACATCTAGTATCCACTTATGAGTGAGTACATACCATGTTTGTCTTTCTGAGTCTGGGTTACCTCACTCAGGATGATATTTCCTAGTTCCACCCATTTGCCTGCAAATTTCATGATGTCATTGTTTTATACTGCTTAGTAGTACTCCATTGTGTATAAGTGCCACATTTTCGTTATCCATTCTTCGGTTTGAGGGGCATCTAGGTTGTTTCCAGTTTCTGGCTATTATGAATAATGCTGCTATGAACATAGTTGAGAATGTGTCCTTGTGGTAAGATTGAGCATTCCTTGGGTATATGCCCAAGAGTGGTATAGCTGGGTCCTGAGCTAGGTTGACTCCCAATTTTCTGAGAAACCACCATACTGATTTCCAAAGAGGCTATGTAAGTTTGCATTCCCACCAACAGTGGAGGAGTGTTCCCCTTGTTCCACACCCTAACTGTCATCATAGAGCCTTCATCCAGTTACTGATGCAAGCAAATGCAGACATCCACAGCGGGGTACCAGGTTGAGCTCAGGAAATCCAATCAATGAGAGAGAGGAGGGATTTTGTGGGCAGGGGACATCAAGATCATGATGGGAAAACATACAGAGATGACCAGCCATGCTAGTGGAAACCCATTAACTGTAGACCAATAGCTGTGGAGCCCATATTGGAGTGGACTAGGCCCTCTGGATATGCAAGACAGTTGTTTAGCTTGAACTGATTTGCGGGCCCTCAGGCAGGGGTATCTTGATCCATCCCAGGTGCATGGGTGGGTTTATTGGAGCCCAGTGCCTAGGGTGTGACACCTTGCACAGCCTTGATTCACAGGGGAAGGGCTTGGACCTGCCTCAGCTGAGTGTGCCAGGCTCTGCTGACTCCCCATGGGAGACCTTGATTTGGGAGAGGTAGGAATGGGGTGGGTTGTGGGGGAGGCTGGGGGTGGGAAGAAGGGGGATCTGTGGTTGGTATGTAAAGTGAATAAAAATTTCTTAATAATAATAAAAAGAAAAATATTTTTCAGACAATAGACTCTCACCAAAGTTCTTCCTTTTCCTATTTCTACCATACCCTCCACACCTCCCCATCAACCAACTCCATACCCTTTATTTATTTAGAAAACAAACACATATAAAAAACGGAATAAATGAAAACAAATTGAGAACACAAGTACACACAGAGACATGAAAACACACATAAAACAAATGAAGCCTATAAAAGCACAAAATCAGAAAGTATAATACACAAGTGAAAGACCAGTAATCTTAAAAATAAATAGAGAATGAGTGTTCCAAGGCCTCTCCCTCTCTGCATACTGTCCAGCTCTGAGTCTCTATATGTTTCAACCTATTGCAGGAGGAAGCTTCTTTGAAGATGGCTGAGTAAGACAGTGATTATGGATATAGCAGAATGTTAAGAATCATTTTATTTCTATGTTCTTTTATCTAACAGTAGTTTTCCTTATCCCTTAGGCTTATTGTCTACTCAGTCTCTTGGTCTGACATGTGGTCCATCTTATGGAGTTAGCCTTACATCCAATCAAAGAGTGATTGGATACTCCCACAATGTTTTTAGTACTATCACTGTTGATTTGCCTTGTCCAGCCAATTTCAAGCATATTCTATTTCTGTTTCTTCTTTTAGATTTAACATTCTCTTTGTGTAAACCAATTCCTCTAGCCCATCTTCAAGACTAATATTCTTTCTTCCGATTGATCAATCTGTTCACGAGAATTTCCTTTGAACTTTATGTTTGACTTCCAGAGATTTCCTTTCAAGTTTTATTTAATTTTGGCTTATTTTTTGGAGATTTTATCTCTTTGTAAAATTTTACTTTCATATCTTGAATTGTTTTAATTATTTTATTTTATTGTATTTTTGTAGTCTTCATTCAGGGATTGTTTTCTATCCTTTCTGAGTTTATTAACATAATTATAATTGCTGATTTGAAATCATTGTCTTCAGCCTTAGCTAAGTTGCTTTATTTCAGTGGACAATGTAATGGGGGTGCTAATTTCTGAAGAAAATTGTAGCTGGAAGTTTTCCCTGTGTCCTACTCACATCCTCTAAGTAAACACACAGAGACTTATATTAATTATAACTGCTTGGCCATTAGCTCAGGCTTATTACTGACTAGCTCTTACACTTAATTTAACCCATAATTCTTATTTATGTTTAGCCATGTGGCTTGGTACCTTTTCTCAGTTCTGCCTTGTCATCTTGCTTCTTCTGTGTCTGACTGGCAACTCCTGACTCTGTCTTCCTCTTCCTAGAATTCTCCTCATCTGATCACCCCACATACAGTTCCTGCCTGGCTACTGGCCAATCAGCATTTTATTTATCAACCAATCACAGCAACACATGTTCACAGCATACAGAATGAAATTCCACAGCAGAAGATATATTATCTTGGTAATTCATGAAGTTTGTGTTTTGAGGATGAGGTCTAGACACTTCTCACAGTGTTTTTGACCTTTTTTTTTGATGAGTGGTTGTATTTTTTGTTTAATGTTACCCCAGTTTTTCATGTTATGGAATAAATGAGTCATGTTTGGCTTTCAGTCTTGTGATTGGTCACTATGTGTTGGTGTGTGAATGGAGTATCAGAAGTGCTCTTAGATGAGCTAGAAATAGTTGAAACTTCTGAGCCTAGAACTTTCTACAGGCTTAGAATATTCTCTTTTCTAATATCTGAAGTTTGTAGAGGTAATTCTGGGTTCTTCAGATTGTCCTTGTGCAACAGAGTAGTGGGAGCTGGAGTCACATTGAGAGTGGGAAGTGCTCCCTGCTGACAAGGCACAGGACACCACACCTCATTTAGGTGGAGGTAGGTCAGGTAAAGCCCTTATCTGCAGTCAGGGCATAGAACACTCAGTAGATCCAGGTTGTCAAAATAGTTATGTGGAAGAGTGTTTCTGGGGGTACCTACTCAGAGTTATGGTTTGGGCTCCACATGGTGTCATGAAGAGTGTTAGCTAAGGTGACTGATGGGCAAGGGTAATCTGCAGATTCTGTTTTGGGATCTATCTGGAGTTCCAAGTCAGACTCTGAGCAGTGCTGATGTTTTAGGCAGGGTGGTAGATTAGATGACTAATAGGCAATCAGGCAAGGGAATGGATTTGGTTACCAGGAGTGCCAGGACAGACTCCACATGGAGCTGGTACAGGGCATGATGATGGATCACTTTAAATTCTTACACTACATTTACAATTTCTATAATATATGCATGATGATCAAACTTATAATCATACTTTCATTTACTTAATAAGTATCAAATAAACAGTTGGGTCGTGTACTCAAATAGGAGCTGGGAATAGATACATTCCATCCTATGTGGAGTTTGTGGTATGAAGGGAGAAGAAAGCATTCCTTAACATCATGATATATACATAAGTAAATATCTTATGATTACATGTGAAAAATATGAAGAATTATGACAGATAATTTAACATAAAGGATCTGACATTTGGAAGACCATGGAAAAAGAGGCTTAGGCAAGTTTATTTACTGAAATTTAAAGGACAGTTAAGAGATTAGCAGGCTAAAGAGTCCAATATAGAGATCTGAAATCATGTCAGTTCTTTTCTACTCCAAAAAATCTTACCTTATAGTACCAGATTTGGTGCATACACTTACTCTAATTTCTAAAACAACTTATTTTTGCATCTACTATCACTTGTTTCTTTATTTCTTTAACATAATAATGCTTATGGATCTGTTTCCAAACTAGGCTTGAGATCTCTAAATGTAACATTCTACATTCACTTACTTCTATGCCACGAAGAACAGCATAGTGCCGTTTACTAATAAGCACCAAAAATTGACTATTTATAGGAACAAGATATGTATTTCTTTACTTGGGAGTTAAGTATGGCAGAAGTAATGTCTCTGACATAAATCAAGCTTTCAAAGCTGTGCATCAATTTTAGTGGCATTGTTAGTTTATGTAATGTAGGTGAAAATATTAATCCACTTATCTTTGGGTAGATTTATATATTTCACCCTCAGGACTACAGTGCACTTTCTTTCAGTAGAATGAAGACAAGGTTCTATAAGAGTTTTCTTTCTGTTCCTAAGAGTAATCCTTGTTCTTTTCACAAATCTTTATTTTCCTCCTCAGTCTAACATTGTAGAACCGATATTTGAGTCAAAGATTACACTTGGTATCGGTAATATGTTGATATGCTATGGTCCTCACTCCACAAAATTTCAGTTCTGCCACCAATGTCATTCATTTGTGGTATAATTAAATGGAAATATTTCAATAATATCACAAATTGAATGTTTCCTTGGAATGAGAATAATTCCAAGGAATAACAAAATAGCAAAAACATTTTAGAAAGCTATCCAGGTGGTTTCATTGATATAGGTAACTGTTCTGTTGTGTCTATCCTTAAGTAATAAGCAGACTTAGAGTTACATAGACAAGAATTTATACTCTGGGCCAGTTTCTTATCTGTTGTGTGGTAATGATAATGTAAAGTCAATGAAATTTTGTCAGCTACAAAGTAAAAACAATGATGTCTGCCTTTAAGGAAGTTTTGAGCGTGAAATATGGTCATATAAAACTATCTATCTCTCTCTATGTCTATCACCTATATCAAGTACTAGGGACATAGTGAGAACTCAATAATGGTTAGGGCGACAATCCAAAACTTATCTTCACCCCACTGTGAGATGTTGATACCCTCATTTTTATTAATATTACAGTTTTACTGTAACAAGAATACTTCTTTAAAATTTACAATAGCAGGCCATAAAATTGAAAACATCAAAAAAATTCAGAACATCAACTTTTCAGTGGGAAAACAAACATTTTGCAAGCATGAGTCAAGGTGATGCTAAACTCGTCAGCTTCCCATGCTATCCTTGAGTGCTGTGCCAGAACATTGTGTGCTCTGTGCTTAGGGCTTAGAGAAAGGGGTTTGCCAATATGAAATCATTGGTGTCTACTTATTTTAGTTTAAAAAGAATATGTCACCTTTGTAAACATATTCTGTACAGTTTATCCTACTAGATTTGTCCATTCCAAAGATGGAAGATGGCAAGCTTGTCAGTCTTGTCAGTTTATAAGCCTTGGAAGAGAAAAGTGGAGCCATTTAGCTGACAGGTTCAGGAAAACAAATCTTGAAATCTTGAACTCGCAGAATTTAGCTTCTGTACTGCGTGTTCACCTGAAATAGATTTACAAATGAAAGGATGATATCTTTGGACATGGCAGCTCGTCTAAGAGGCTCAATCAATCAGTACAGGCTGGTGACAATGGTTTAGTGAGAAAGAGATAAGTTTGTGTTGTGCTTGGCTTGTAGTATCTCTTCATTCCCCCTTCTCATTCTACCATGTTTTCTTCTCATGTTCCATCCCAACCATCCAAATGTGCTTTCAGGATAAAATGAGTGCCTATTATTGAGATCGTACTGTCAACTTAAGTGAGCTTGATTGCTTCTAGGGATTTTTTTCATTAAATCTTATATTGATATTATTTATTTTATTTAAAAATATAGAGTATAGAGTTATGTCTAACACTCTTCTGGGACATGGGATTGTGTATACAGTCCCTGCTATTATGGAGTTTGTGGTATGAAAAGGGATACAAGCATTCATAGAAACATGGTGTATGTATAGGCACATATATTTTGATAATTCAGTGAGGAATATGTGTAAAGTGATGTGGCAAAGAATTTAACACTAATTTTAGGTTTCAGAGGCCATGGAATACAATTCTCAGGCATGTTCACCTAAGCTGAAACTTGAAGAAAAGTTAGGAAATCATAATGCTAAAATGATAGCATGTAGAATTATAGATGATATGCTGAATGTTGAAGGCAGAAGGATTAGAAGATAAACAACACATAAAAGGAAAAACCTTCCTATAGAAATGTGTTCTTCTCCTTGATACACTCTGTCTCATTCTATACATATCTTTTGTTCAGTAGAGTCCTTTAGGGCTTTTTTTCTTAATAGATAGCTTACAAATAGGCTTTATGGGCATCCTGTTCTCCTTTGGGGTCTTTATGCAGTGCTTTCTTTCTATGAGAAAAACATTATGAAAAATATTATAGCTTTTTTCCTTGTATCCATCCTACATAATGGATATTATTTTTTATCACATGTGTTGTACAGAGGAGGGAACCAAAGTGCATAAAAAAACCCCTAACTTGCCCATAGTAAAAGCAATTTATAATTGGCAAAATGCTAATTATTTCTCCCATAATGTTTGCTGCAAACTGGAATTTAATTTACAGTCAAATTTCACCATCATATCAGTACATAAGAACACATAGTAGTTCTTCAGTATATAAAACTTTATCAGAGTAGTCTTGGTCTTTTTGAAGTTAACATTTTATTGGTGAAGCAATGACTAAGCTAATATATTTTAAGGCAGTGCTGACCTTGCTGCCAAATTATAATGCTGATAAATTGTGGTGCTTCCATGTGTACAGCTATGATTCCATGTGACAGTACCTCAAATATATTAGTAAATGTCAGAATATGATCTTTTTGGTTTGTCCTCTTGCAATTATTTTTAAGCCATCCATGGACTAAGGTGCCTTATGGGAGCTCTGAGATTCTTGTAGGAGGCTGTGAATGCTATTGGAGCACAAAACCTTATAGAACCTTTTTTTTAAGTACAGACCCATAACAAAGTGACATACTCCATACTATTGTTTTGGCTCTAGAGTGGCCCTATTCCCTGTGAACTCAACTACAGTTTCATTTTTCTATGCTTCCGTTGTCAGAATCATCTGCCAAGGGACATGGGAATGATCACAAGTGACAGGATGCTTTCTGACCTCTTCTTGATTATGGACACTGAGTGGTCATAAAACTCACCTGCAGCTCCTCTCAGCTATGGTCTGACTATGTAGGAAGGATTGAATCTTTGTGTCAGTAAATGAGGGTTCATTAAATGTTCAGAGACAATTATTGTAGTGTAAAAGGCAGTGATCACAAGATGTCAGGTGAATGAGACACAGCTAAGGAACAGAGATTTGGAATGGAGATTTGACACAAAAGTGACATCAGCAGCATCTCAGGTCAGAATTATAAAAGAGCCCTAAATGGATCTTTTTAATGTCACAGTAAACTTTTACAAATTATCTGAGCCAGAGGTTATGAACTGGCTGTCTGGAGGACAGATCTGTCAAAGGTTTGTTTTGTCTGGCCTGCAAAATATTTTAAGATGAGTCAAACTGGTAGCTAATAGAAAAGGAGGGAATTGTTGCATGCACACTTGGTTATCTTGTTTTACTTATAGAATCACAAGATTGGTAAAATGAGGCCTGTATTATCAAAAAGCAATGATATTTCAAGCTCAGTAGTGGCTACTCTATTTGTATCAAGCTAGGGCTTTTTATTTAATTTATAGTCCTATAATTCTCTATTCTTTCTTTGATTCTAATGCAGGGCATCAGCTGCAGTAGCACTCCTGTTTGGAGTTTTACTTTTCTGATACATGGTATGTTTTTAGTACCTAATTTACATTGTCTATCTGGTCCTTTTAGGTATTTGAGTTTGTGATCACCTGGTCTAAGCCAGAGACTGTATGAGGTACCAGGAGGCTATGTAAGTTGTGTCAGAGCTCGGGTTATCTCAGAGCTTAACAATAACAAAATCTGGAATCTTGTTAATTGACATGGTTTCTACTACATTGAATCATGTTGTTGTGCGTTAGCAGCGTATGGTGATCTTTTGACTGGGAGAGGGTTCATCTTCTCTTTCCTGAAATTCCTTCTTTCCTCTTCTTCCTCCAGGTGGAAAACAAAATTCCTTTCAGTTATTTATCTTTCTAATTTGTCTAGATGTGCCTATTGTCTTCATAGGCTTTATTATCCATGAAAATCAATTTGTTCCTTTGAGCAAGAACGCTTGTTCCTTACAGTAGAATCAGCCATTGCAAAAATTTAGGTAGAGTTCTTATTCTTTACATGCCTACAATAATCTACATGAGACTGGATTTGTGTTTCTGTGTCCAGCTGTTTTCTGTAACCAAATTCTCATAAATTTGATTTTGACCAGTATTCTGTACTTGCTCACTCATATAAGTGCAGTGTAAATGTCCTGACTGTTCCTCTAAAAATAAAGGCCACAGTTTCAAAATTATGTAATTATTTGTTCTTTAAGTGTGAACTTGTATTGTACCTGTTTTGGAAAAACAGTAATATCTTATACAATTCACATTCCATATGTATTTTGGAGGTTTCCTCGTTATTTGTTAATTGTTTCCAATTCAGTATGTGGACCCAGTAAAGAGAGATAACATCAGAAATTATACTTCTTCAAATTATTAGATTTGTCTGTATACCCAAAACAGATTTACTAGTAATAGCTAATATTTGTTACAAAGTCTTGGATCTTGAGATCTGATTAAGTCTGAAATATCCCTTCATTTTATGTCCACAATAAAACAAATGCAAATTTTAAATAGCTAGAATTATTCCACAACTTTGGGATCAATAAAGGCTTTAATTTTAAACTTCTAATCCCCAGGCTTGTATTGCCCTTGTGAACAATTTGGATACTGCAAACATAGATTGCAATGAACTACCCTCAGTAGATGTTAGGAAAAGAGAAACAGCTGATATTTAGTCACAACAATTATATTTTCTCATTTCTGTGAATACAAAGGATTGTAGTGCTGAGACTCTGTATGTGTTTTAGATAGTTTCTAATCACAAAAGAAGAATATATTTATATATTTATAGGGATATGTTTGGAAAGCTACTGTATTTTGCTGGTATTTGTTAAAAGGGAAACAGATTCTCATCCTATTTAACTTAAATACAATGGCCTGCATCAAAAACACAGAACTTGTGCTCACCAAATAGATGCTAATCAATGAGCCAGTCAATTCAAACTACGTTAGCCAATTCATAGAAGATTTCACACAGTGAACATTGACATTAAACTGCCATTTTAAAAATTGTCCACTACTAAACAAATGATAAATTAGGCATATATTTAGAATAATAGAATTTAGGTTAATAGAAACAATTTCTGAACTCCTTGGGGAAGGACTCATATTGTGAAAAATAGAGCTTGAAAACCAGCACAATGTAATAAAACAGTGGACATAATTTTCCCAACAGAGAGCTGCATGGGACATATCTCAGCTTACCTGAAATTACAGAGTTTGCTTTGCCATTTAGTTTTTTTTTCCACCTCTGAACTCACTCTGTTGACCATATAATAGTTTAGTCTTTTGCTTTGATCCCTACCTGACTTTTATTTGAACTATACCTTATTCCACATGAAGAAAAATCATCAAATTTGAAGACAATTTGCTCTCTTCCTCTACATACATAATTAGAAAACTGGATTTGTATAGTGATTTTAGATATGTTCATGTTTGTTTTGCTTTAAATAGTCAATGTGTAGGTTAGACTGCTAAATTTGTTTAACAAGAGAAATATCACTACCAGTAATGGTGATTCATATCTTTTCTTGATGATTCTTACCCATCTCCTTTTGAGAAGAATATTTACTGACTCAATTGGAAGACCATAATGAGCTTTAATTTGCACATTATTTTATAAAGCACAGATTACAACACTTACATAATAATTTCTTCAACATTTCAACTTCTAAATTGGGACTGCATTTCCTCAATCATAATTTTTTGAGATTTTATCAAAATTGGAAACAGTAAGTTGATTCATTTGGAAGAATGAAAAAAGTTATCAAATGTATTTGAAAAATTCGTTATCTCACCATTATGAGAGTTAACCGCTGTTAACACATTTATTTATTTACTTCCATATTTTTGTGTATATATTTTGGAGTTTGTGTGTATACTTGAATATTGAAGTTTTTTGATATTTTTATACAGCATATATTTTACAAGTTTTTACTAATACATTCTCATATTACATAGGCAATTAAGAGGAAGAAACTTCCTTTTCATATTTGAATCATCCAAACACAAACAGAACTATACATTTTAAAAAACTTTCATTTGGATAACAACAAAAAGAAGACAAGTAAAATAATTGTTTTCCTTTTATATAGGCGGACATTGAAGTGGACCTAATTTGCTTTTTTAAAAACCTTTGAAAGACAAAAAGCAACTTAAAATCTAACTAAGATGATTAAAAACGTTGCTTACTAAACTACTTGTCTCTAGCACCATTCTCCCTTTTCTTATGTTGTGATGCAGGTTCTTCTCTGTCTCTTCTGTCTCCGGCTCTTTTCACTGGTCCTGAACCACGTCAATGATCATCATCATTGAATCTTGTCCTTCCCTGAAACTGTCCTCTTCCCTTGGGTGCCCCAGCACAGGTAGGTCTGTTTCCCTTTCCTTTTTCTTGAATAAATCTGTGGTCTCCTCCTTTTGACTTCCATTTGCTTAGAGATTCTTGCTGGTCCCCCATGACTTCTTCATTGCTTCTTTTTCCACATGTGCTTCTAGTACTTTCCAAGTCATCTTTCTGTTCCTTAATTGTAGGTTATTGTTATGTGCACTCTGGCTTTGTTTAGCACTTTAGTTTTTTCTTTAAAGAGAATTATTCCTTCTTTTGCTCCTTTGACAAAGTAAATCCATTTTATTTCACCGTGATTTGAGAAAAGGATATGTAAATCTTCTCTATTGGTCTGGTCATCCAAGTCACATGAAAACTTCAGTAAACATCCCATCTTTCCTTCTAGAGATCTTGTTCCAGTACTTCCTGACTTGTTTCTTTCTTCATGTTCTTGTTTAGCTTTCAATTTCATTTCCACTTTGCTTTGCTTTCTTACTTCATTTTTTTTGCAAAGTAATCTTCCTTAAAGAGTATTAGCAGGCTTATGTCTTTGCACTTCTGGCCAGAGGTCTCCACAAACTTCTTTGCACACTGAATACTATCAAACACAACAAATATTGACACCTTAAATATTTTGTGCAATGTTCTTTTCATCTGAATATTCAGTATTTGACCTTTATCATCTATCCAGTCTTTTATGTCATCAAGGGTTGTATCAGTTGGGAAGCCTTTAATATAAACAGATCTGTTTTTTACGTCATTCTTATATTCCTCTGTCACTTCAGGGAGGTCTTTTTGGAGATCTTCTGATTTTAGTTTTGTCTGCACTCACTTCCATGAGTTTTGCCTTTGATTTGCTCAGTGCTTGCACAATTACATTAAAGTCTGTTGTCAGCTGGTTTAGCCTGTTGACTTTTATCATTATGTCCAAAGGTAGCCAGCCTTCATCCAATTTGATCTATTCCTTTAAAAGCTTGTCTCACGGCAAATTGAAGTCTCCAAAATAACACTCAATTTGATGACAGATTTTAGCCTCCACAGCAGCTATTTTTTTTTCAATATCTCCATTTTCAGCCTTTGTGGCTATCTGTAAAATTTCTCATATTCAAAGATTCTGACCCCACAGTCACCACAGTCTCAAGAACAATGATGGAAGAGCTTCCTGAATATTGAAGTTTGGTAAACAACAAGATCATAATCTGTTAGGCTTGTGTTTTCCCATGTTATTAAAGAATATACTACAGAGCAATCACAATTAATGATATAATCCAATCATAGAAAAACAAATGTTACATGTTCCATTCCCATACATAGAAACAAAAAAGGATGAGATCAAGGTTTCTTAGAATAGAACATTAAATACTTTAAAGAGTCTAGAAGAGGAAGATAATGCGAGATTGGATCATGAGTACAAAAATACAGTTGATTTAGGGGATTAGTTTTAATATTTTTATAGCAAAGGAAGGTAACAACACACTACAAAATGTATTATGCATATCAGAGTTTGAAGTATCCTGCTGAATAATAAATATGAAAATATTTGAGAGGATGGAAATGGTAATTTCTGTGAAACAGTGTGTGTGTGTATATGTGTGTGTTACATAATATGTTCCACAAATATATATAACTACTATGGATTAATTTTAAAAATATATAAAATTCTAGACCCTTCAAAAATATACCTCAAAGATTTTACTGTGACATAAACACATTTTTGATATTTGCATATCTCATCAATTTATTCATCTACTGTCTTTTATTCAATATTTAGGTTGTTTTCAACTTATTTACATTATAAGTAATTATACAATTAAGTTAATGAACATAGCTCTTCCCCACAAATGATTAATTACTGGACTATGATTTTAAAGAAAAATTACTGGGTTATTGGTAGAGAAAACCTTAAGGCTTTTGAATTATATAGCCTTTCAGAAATACCATTTTATTTAACATTACTATCAGTAGATTTTCCTTTCTTCACACTTTCCAGCACTAAATATGTGTATGTCTCACACATACACACAGATATATCTGAAATTTTCAATAGGAGGACATATGATAGTTAAAAAACATTTTATTAATTTAGCATCATCTTAGTCATCACTCTTTTTCACTTATACATGAACAGGTTATTTTCATTGTTCATCCTTAAAGTAATGCTCCAGTGGTAACTGCTAAGAAATTCATCCTCTTGACCAAAGGGTGAAATTTCTAACTGCATGACTCCCTGACATGTGATTAGAAGTTGTAGTTAGAGGTGGAAAATAATAGTAGATGCTATATGCCATAAGGTATTTTTTTCTGATTGAACTGCAGCAGTTCAAAGCACTCTCCTCATTATACTGATAAGAAAGCACATTCAGTAACTAGGTAGTCTAATAAAGAAGATAAAGATGAAGATTTTAAGGCTGTAAAGTAGAAAATCCACCTCCACAATTCACTGGCTATATAGCTCTGCCTTAACTTCTACAAACTGGGAGACATTTTTCCTCTCTAATAGTTTTTTTTTATTATTTTTTAAAAATTAATGAAAAAGTGAATACCAACTATCTTCAACTCAATAGTTTGTTTAGTAACAGCAACTATCATTTTTATCATAAAGAAAGAGAATAAGGATGATTCAGTTTGCCTAAAATCAAACTGATAGTGACTACAAAGTTGGGGATTTTAACCCAAGTAGAGTTCTGTGTTCTTTTTATTGATCAGACACTCAAAAACATGACTTGTTGATCTGAAGTAAATGGAATGGTGTAAGTTTGAGCTCAAAGCTTCCTGAAAAAATACTATAACTATTGACTTTCTAGCTTTGCTTTATCAGTGTAACCTAGTGATGCTCCAAACACCTGAATCTCTATGCTACAGATGCCTCAGTGAAATGGTTCTTCAGGAGGCTCAGATTTTTCCCTCTTCTGCTTTGGGTCAGAAGACTTTAGCCATAATTAATAAGATACTGGATATACCTTTACAATTCAGTAACCATTTCCTTGCTCTGAGAACATTCACTTATCTTACAATGTTGTTCTAAATGCTGTGGGAATCAGGATCCTTAGAAACCACCTGGTGCTTCAGTGTACAACTGTTTATGCTGCAATGTGAACAGCGCCCCCTAGGCTTTGCACAACGTAATAGACTTGCTAACCAAGCTTCATTACTTTATGCTTAGCTTTTAACTCCCCAGTCTAATGTTTGTTGTTGCTCTCTTTGGGGTATTTGTTTGCACTTTACTCCTTAACATGCACTATCCTGAATTTAGTGTGAAGTCATATTCCCTCCTATTGTTCTCCCAGTAGAGTCCACACTTTCATTATTGCTGCTTAATTTAGCATTAAATTCTTATTGGGCATATCACATTTTAATATAAGACAATCACTGTTATTTTTAAAAATTATTTACATATAACAATTTTATGCTTGTATGGAAGAGAGCATAATATTCTTCTGTTACATTTATACATTGTATGTATATTGTTCAAGTCAAGACATATTGTTATGCATCAGCTCACACATTTTCATTTCTTTGTGACTGAAGCAGCAAAACAACATTTAAAGCTATCTTTGTAATAATATACAATATTATAAACTATATTAACTATTTGTGACAGAGAATGTTAACTCTGTGTGTGTGTGTGTGTGTGTCTGTGTATAGTGAGAAGGCTAATCTGAAATTTATGATATTCTGCCTCACCCCCCTGAGTGATCCAATTGCAGATGTATACCATCACACAAAACTTAGAATATCAACACTTTGTCAGTGAGTTTGTATGTGTTAAAAATATTCCTCAAGTCCTTACATTTCCCTTTCCATTCTGACATCTGGTAGTCACCATTTCATTCTAGTGAGCTCGACTATTTTAGATTCTGCATATAAGTGAAATCATCTGGTATTTGTCTTTCAGTGCCTCCTAAATTCACTTAACATTATGGTCTCTAGCTCATTTCTTGTGCTTCATGTAATGTTATATTTTTTTCTTTTTTATGGTCAAATAATATGTTGTTGTATACATTTTCCACATTCTCTCCATTCATTCACATGTCGTGAGCACAGAGAGTGATCTTTGCTTTTGTGAAAAGTGATATGACAAACATAGGGCTGCTGGTATCTCTTTGATACAGTGATGTCATTTTCTCTGGATAAACACCTACTAGTTGGATTGCTGTAGCATATGGTAGTTCTATTTTGCATCCCTGAGAAATCTCCATACGGTGTTCCATAGTGGCTCTAGTAATTTAAATTCCCAACAGTACTGTGTAAAAACTCCATTTAATACAGTTTTTTACCATGATCTATTAGATGTGTAGTATACTAAACTGTCTCATCTTTGCACATAGTCAGCTTGCCTTTGAGAGGATGCTGCTTAATTACTTCATCTAGCCCTAATTAGTTCCTCTAGATTCCATCTAAAAACATCTACAATTGAAGTTAGGATTTCAAAATACAGATTTGAGTGGAGAACACAATTCAGTTCAGGACAATATCTGAAATAAAAAGAGGTTTTATGAACCTAGAACTAATCTTGGTAATTTCAGCTTCATCCTTCTAGAACAGCATATTGATGCCCTGAATTTAGGCATTAAATTTAGCTAGAGTTCACTGCCTTCTGAAATAATTTCTTTGATCATTGAGATACAGTTTCTTTCCTCTTTTTTGTCTTGTTTTTCCATTTAGAAACCTACCCTACTAACTATACATTTTATTCTTTAGTTGACATGTTTGTACCAGTTACTCCTTGAATCGTTACTGTACTTGATTCTTTCTACTAAATGACTATACCTCTCTTTGACCAGTACCTAAGTTGTACACCCTTGCTAACAGGGAAAAAGAATGATAAATTATGTTCATGTTATATGGAATAGAACTGAAAATTAATTTTACTCACTTAAAGTCAAGAGGTGTCCAAGCTGAAAATTGGAGCCGATTGTGTGTAACATATAGGTATTTCTATACACTTGTATGCAAATTCATCTAGCGCTTTCTTGAAGCCTTTCACAGATAACATGCCTGTATTGTCCATTTATAATCCTGTTTATTTTTAGCTTGAAATTAAGGAATTTTATTTTTAAAACTTTTCTACCAATTATCAGTACTTAATAAAAAATTTTCAATGAAGGACATTTGACACTTGGATGGACAGGTATCCATACACACGTGCACACATGTCATAACAATATAGACACATAAAACCACAGAGGATTTGCATTTGGTATTTCACATTGTTGGTTCCAAGACCAATTTTGAGGACTATCTTTGGCTCCTTTCTCTTTCCTATTTCCATATATCCTCACTATTATTTTACCTATCTTATCTAGGTATCTATATGCTTATATGAAGTAGGAATTCTCAAAGAAAATTTGAGAATAAATCTACTTTCCTTTCCTTCTTCTTTCATAAAAATATGGCTTTTCATCTCTTTCTAAGCCTTCCTTACATTTTGCTTCCACTCTGAAGTAATGTGGGCAGACATTTTACTTACTATTGTTGGTTTTATTCTTGTAGGAAATATACTTTTACTTACATTGGAGCTTCCTTTAGATGTCACTTTAACCAAATAATACTGCTCTGCTAGCAGGAAGGTTAGGCACTACAGTGAAGAAGGCAGGCATTTCTTTGTTGCCCAAATTTCATTCACTAAATGAAATCTTTCCCAGATGTAGCATACTTACTGCTACTGCAGTCAAAAGCACTCAACAGTAATTTGTAAATGGAAGGTTATAAACGTAGCATGATTGATAAGAAAGGATGTGGCTACATTTGTAGAAAGTGCTTTCCAATGAAAGTTTCATAGGTAGGTAACCCTCACAGTCATTAGTAATCTCTTTGGTTCTGGGAGACTTTTGCAGTACAGTCTGCCTCAGGAAAATAGCACATTTTACATTCCTTGGCTGCTATGACTGTCTCTGCAATTGCAGTCCCAGAAGAAACAGTGACTTCTGACACACACTTTTTTATTCAACAAAGCAGATGTGGTAGTTTATCAGGAAATAGAAAAGGGAACAGTAAGATATAATCATTACTTCCTGATGAATTGTAGATAAAAAACCTTATGTTCTGCACTCAAATCTTAATTCTAGTTTTCAAATCTGGCATATGATGTTAAAAGATACTTAAATGCATAAAGGAAAATACTTAATGACAAATTAAAGTAAATAACAAAGAACCTTACTTATTTTTTGGTCCTTTTGCTATTAAAATAACATGAAGTAGCCCTTCTCAAAGAAAAGTAAATCCAAATCATATGTTGCTGATATGTTGACTAAAAATTATGTAGCATCTTTGAAAAACTGATTCTTAAATAGGTCTTTAACTGTAAGAAGGTTTATGAAAATAAACTAGAACATATGTGTGTATCAAATAAATGTTATGCAGAAATCTTCCCACAATCTTCTACTTTTTTTGAATCTGTTTTCTTCTTCTTTTGTTTATTTATTTATTTTGAGACAAGGTTTCTCTGTGTAGCTTTGGAACCTTTCCTAGAACTCACTTTGTAGCCCAAGCAGGCCTCGAACTCATGAGATCTGCCTGCCTCTGCCTCCCGAATGCTGGGATTAAAGGCATGCACCACCACCACCCAGCTCTACTTTTCTTCTAAAGGAAATATATGTATACCAGTTTAGGGGAGAAAGGAAAGTATGTTAGGAAAGTCAGATATTTGATGAATGTTTATGAAAGGAAACAAAACATAAAAGGAAAGGAGGGACAGAAGGGATAACAGAAGACAGGCCAATTATATGTACAAGTGTTTAGGGCTGTCCTCTTGGAATTAAATATCCTATCCCTGGAGAAGACTTTTTCCCTCTCTCAGCAGCTATCAATTGCCTTTCAGTTTTTATCTAGGGGTGAGGCCTTCTGAGATTACTCTCATCCATACTGGCATGTCAATTTGTGTTACCATTTTCCACATTTTGTTTAGGTAGCCATATTGTGGAGATTTCATGCATGTAGCTTCCCTACTATGTATAAAAGGTACTATTTCACAGGAGGTGTTCTGGTCTTTGACTCTTGCAGTCTTTCCGAATCCTTCTTTCATTATTCCCTGGACCTCAGATATAGGGGTTGCATTATAGGTGGACTGCCAAGGGCTGGGAATCTTCTGGTCAGTTATTCTCTGAATTTTGACCAGTTGTGGATTTCTGTGGTGGTCTCCATATGTTACAAAAAGAAGTTTCGTTGATGAGGAGTGAGAACTGCACTGGTCTGTGGGTATAAGGATAAATATTTACAATAGAGTTAGGAATTATAAGAATTACACTGGCTTAGGAAAGTGGCTACAGTAGATCCTCCTCTGAGATCTATGACCTCACTAACCACAGATGTTTGGATAGGTTTACAGTACCAGGTATGATTTCCTTCCTGTTAATCCAGCGTTATAAAGATTTATACTTACATATTTTTCTACATAGATTTTTGCTATTATAGCTATAACTATGCTACATTTTCTGTTGATAATAACTTTTTATTTAATTTAAATATAATTACATAATTTATTTCCTCCATCTGCTCCTTATACCCTCTCCCATGGTCACCCCCACTCTCTGTGAAATTCATGGCCTCTTTTTCTTTAATTATTCATATATACATATATATATATATACATATATAGCAAATTAATATAAAAATTCAACCTGATGAATTCATTTAATGTTACTTGTAGTTATATATTTTTAGGCTTCACATCTTGGGATCAGATAATCATTTAGGGTGCTCATCTCTGGAGAAGACTACTCTTATAAAATATCTTAATTGCCTAATATTCTTCATCTAGGGTGGGGCCTCTGTGATTTCTCTATCCACATTAGTATTTCAAGTAATGTTATAATGTTTCAGATCTTCTCAGAATAGTCATACTGTTGAGATTTCATGCGTATTGTTTCTCTGTTATATCTAGAAGACTCATTATTGGAGTAGACTTCTTGGTTCTCCAAATCTTACTATTTTTGGCCCCCTGTTCCTGGATGTGCCTCAAGCCTTCTACCTATAAGCTTTGTGTTATAGGTGTATCTATTGGAAATCCCATAGTCAATTATTTTCTGCATTTAGACTATTTATGACTTTGTATAATAATCTCTATGTGCTGTGAAAAGAAGCTTCTTTGCTGAGGTTGGAAAGATATACTTATTCACAGGGTAAGAATAAATATTGAGAGTGCAGTTAGGAATTATACTGATTTAGAAAAGTCACAGTAGTAGATTCTCCTATGAAATCTTTGACCCTACTAGGCACAGGCAGCTTGCTAGGTTTTCTGTTGGTAATTCTTTTTACCCCATAGAAACATTTTTTCTTTTTAGAATTTAAAAATAGATTCTTCTCTCATACAATACATCTCAACCACTGTTTCTCCTCCCTCCATTCATCCCAGTTATCCCCTACCTCTCTTCTCCCCCAAATACACTCCCCAATTCTTTGAAAATTAATTAATTAGTTAGTTATGTTTGTGTGTGCATGAATGCATGTTATTATGCATGTGTGGCCATGAGAGGACAACTTAAGGGGAAGTTTGCACTATTCTTCTTCCATGTGGGTCTCAGTTACTAAAGTCTGGTCATCAAACATAGAGGAAATTTCTCTATCTGTTCAACCATTTTGTGGGTCTTGATATTACTGTAAAATATTATAGGTATATAACTCATAAAATTGATAACAAAGCTTTTTCAAGAATATTGCATTCCCTTATAATATTATGGATCTAATTAACAATTTCAACAAGGAAAATGCTATTGAGATTTTTTAATTGATAGCACTTGAGTTTGGTAGTATTGCCATCTTTAAACCATTACATTTTCTGATTCATAAACATGAGATGTCCTATTTATATTTTATATATATTTTCAGAATGCTTTGTAGTCTTCCAAATTTTTGGCATGCTAATAATCATTTTAATACTACTACACATGGAATTTTTCATTACATTTTTGGAATGTGCGTACTTGGTATATAGAAATAGGTTTTCTGTCTTATTTTTTTTCTGAAATCTATCAAATATGGCTTCCTATGTCTTTGACTTTATTTATTGCATTAGCATTTTCTATTTTTTATTTTTTTGTCCTCTATTGAAAATAGTTTCTTTTCTCATGCAATATACTCTGACTATACTTTTCCCTCCCTCTATTCCTCCCAATTCCTCCCCACCACTCTCCTATTCAGATCCACTGCCTTTCTGTCTCTCATTAGAAAATAATAGGCTTCTATGATATAACAACCAAACATGAAAACTAAAATATCACAAGATAAAACAAAGCTATCATATTGAAGTTGGACACGTTACCCAATAGAAGGAAAAAAGTCCCAGGAGCAGGTACAAGAGTCAAGGACACCCTCCTCACAGTCAGGAGTCCCACAAAAATACTTAGATAATAGCTATACTATGTAAGTATAGATGACTTGATGCAGATTTATGTAGGCCTTAGGCTTACTGCTCCAATATCTGTACACCTTTTTTGCACCTTGCTTAGTTGATTCAGAGGGCCTTGTTCTCTTGGTGTGCTCCATCCCCTATGGATTTTATAATCTTCCTGCCTCCTCTTTCACAGGATTCCCTGAACTCTGAGGGGAGCAATTTAACGAAGACCTCCTATTTAGACACCAATCCAGCCTCAAAACCTTTGACATACAATCTGTCCTGCCTACAAAATATGCTAGGGCAATGGTGACACAGAACTTGTAGGCATAACCAACCAATGTCTGATTTGACTTAAGGCCCATTCCATGAGAGGGAACTCATGCCAGACACTGCTTGAGTAACCAAGAACCAGAAACTAGATAACCCAGAGTGAAACCAAATACTACTGGTATGAGAAAAATGTACCAATAAAATGACTTCTGATATTCTGCTATACTCATAGATCAATCCCTTATCCAGTCATCATCAGAGATGCTTCCTCTAGCAGCAGAAGGGAACAGACACAGAGATTTGTAGTCAGACATTATCGAGAGAGAGAGAGAGAGAGAGAGAGAGAGAGAGAGAGAGAGAGAGAGTCTAAATTGGAGATCTCCATTGGGTCCCTTCCCTTGGAGCTCTAGGGAACCTCATAGAAAAGGGAGAGGAAAGATTGTAGGAGTCAGAGGGGATGGAGTATATCAAGATATCATGGCCCACCAAATCAACTAAGCAAGGCTCATAGGGGCTCATAGAGATTGAATCTTCAATCACAGAACCTGCAAAGGTCTTCACAAGTCCTGTGTAATAAGTTATGGCTGTTAGCTTGGTGGTGGTTTGGTGGTGGGTTTTTTTTTTGTGTGTGTGTGTGTGTGTGTGTGTACTCCTGAAAGCAAGAGCAGGTGTGTATTGGTGAAATTATTAAGGCCACTTGACGTAGTTAGAAGGGAGGTTTATTTTGTGGGGTAACTTACAAGTGAGGGGATAGGTAACAGGGTCTGGGAAAGGTGTAGCACAGTCTGTCGATGTTCTCTGGAGAACTCTGCTCAGTCTACCTCCAGCGTCCAGGGTCCAGGAACCAAGAGAGCCGGCCCATCCAGATCTCAGGTCTTCAGGGTCCTCTCTCAGCCCTGCCTTGTAGGCATGACAGTTATTGAAGCCTCAATGGGGGTTGGAACTTGCAGTTCAAAGCTGGAATGGCTACCCACTACATCTCCCCCTTTTGTCTAAACAAAAAGGTTCTAACCTAATACAAGACTATATACAAAAGAATGGTTATCAAATATTGTCCAGGAGTAATGAGGGATAATGACCTAGATAAGATGGAACTACAACCAATGTGAACAATAGTGAACAATATCAAGCAAGAAACACATACTAAAATCCAGAGAAGTCTAGAGCGTAGGTAAATGACATGTTACAAAGATCATTCCATAAGGTGTCCTATCCTAAAGAACCTGAATCTAATACTTAATATGTTCTATCTAAGATATTATATATATATTAAGTTGTAACTATAACTGCTAGTCTTCAATCCCATCAAAGACCTGAGAAGGAATATAATGGTACTTGAGAAATAGAAGACGGATGCAAGCAACTTTCAGGAATCTTGCAAGAATAGACAGAGACAGCTGGCAGCCTGGACAGTCACCTAATGTTTCTCAGTATTGTTGGTGCATTCAAATTGGCTACAGGCCCTCCCTTTTTGAAAAAAAAGAAAAAGAAGAAGTGCTGAGGATGATTGATTAATAAATAAAATACTGATTGGTCAGTTGCCAGGCAGCAAGTCAGGCAGGACTAGCAGAGAGAATTGAGAGAACAGGAAGGCAGAGGGGAGAAGATGCCCACCTGCCATCCAGGGAGCATCATGTAGAGGCAGTAGGTAAAGCCATGGAACATGTGGCAATATATAGATTAACAGAAATGGGCTGAGTATAAGAGTAAGAGCTAGACAATGGTAGGCCTGAGCTAATGGCCGAGCAGTTTTAATAATATAAGCATCTGTACCTTTATTTTATAAGTGGGCTTCGGGACTGCCGGGCTTGATGGGACCCAGAGAGAAAAACTCTAGCTACAGGTGTGTCTCTGACTCTTTTGCCTTCTCTTGGGAATCTTTTCCTCCTATTGGGTTGCCTTTTTGATACGAGGACTTTTGCCTTGTCTTTTGCTTCTTGTTTTTTCCGTGTTTGGTTGTTTTGCCTTGGAGGCCCACTCTTTACTGAAGAGAAACAGAAAAGGAATTGATCTAGGGGAGAGGGGAGGTGGTGGGGAGTTGGAAGGAGTTGAGGGAAGGAAAAGTGTGGTCAGGGTGTGTTATATGAGAGAAGAACCTACTTTCAATTTAAAAAAAATGAAAAAAAGGAAAATTTTAAAAAAGTGAAATCTTTGAAATAGTTTTATGTGAACTCAAACAATAAAACCCATTTCACTTCAAATATCTTTCTTTTACAAGGAAGGTTAATTAATTATTAACTCATACAGTCATAAACTCACTTATTGACTCACAGTGATTTGCGTCATCATAATCATTTGTAAAACAGTATGGAGTTATGACTATAGCTGTCACAATTTGTCCTTAAGGAGAAATCTGACTGGACAGGCTCTGTCTGACTAAAGAAATAGCCAGAGATTGAGTGCTTAGAAAGCATAGTCCTGTATGTAAACCAATCAAAATCATTGAAAAAAAAACTTGGAGGAGTGATAGCTAGAAGGTAGGACAGAAGAACCTAGAAATATCTTGCCAAAATTTTTACATAGTTGGCTGTAGATTATATGTAGAAGGAAAGACCAAAATTTTTAAATTTTTAAAGGATTATTCCTGCACATATCAGAAATTTCAGCACTGAATTATGTTGGGTTTTGTAAAACATACTGATGTAAACTGACTGAAAATTAGAGAGTGACTTTCAAATTCATTATATGCATAGAGCAAGTGAAATCACCTTATCTCTAAAGTTGGACAATCTGTGAATTCTGGGAATGAATGCGAAGTGATGAGATAATCCCCTACATTTTAACTCAATCAAACTAATTTGATGCAGGTCACAGTACCATTGATAGGTCCCACTTAGAAGGCTAAGTTCATTCTCCCACATCCACAGCAATTTGTCATCAGTCTCCTTCCAAAATGTCTTTTAAGCCTTATTCTGAGTTTAGAAACTATTTTTTTAATTTAAGGTGAAGTGAATGTTGTATGTGTTATTTACCCTTCTTGGCCAGAGCAATTACTAGGTTCAAGTATACAAAAGGAGAAAGGCAGACTTTGATCTTGAGCGAATTTTTTAAAAATGTAGTTGAACAGTAGCAGTTTGGAAAAAAAAACATTTTGCACACTGTAGATCAATAAACTAGAATAGTAAATGATCTTCAGCTGGATAGGATGCCAATCCAAAAGTACAGGCAAGATGTCTTAGAATCCATGAGAAGTTTAGAAGCAAGAGCAAGAAAAGTATAAGAAATAATTGCAGCAATACTTTATTGCTACCAGTTTTATGTTACATCTTCTGTAAATGAGTCAAACAGCTGTTACTCTTGGTACAAATGCCTAAGTCTCCAGGGAGGACTTTGTTGTAACTTTCTTTATTGTATAAACATACAAGAATTGAGTAGAACAGAGTGCACAGAACATTATTTCTCTTTCCTAGCAGAGCCATTCACAACCCACATAATAAAACTGAATACTATGATTGTAAATATAGCATGCTGATATTTCTACTTATCCCTATTCATTCACCTTTTTAGCATTATATATATTTGTCTTAACAATGATTATTTCCAAATACTTTGCAAGTAGCATTTTTATATATAATAAACAAAATATGCAACCACCTACTTTATAGAACCTCATGAGTTTTAGTATGTTAACGTTGCATTTACATCAATGTAATCTAACTTTCAAAACTTGCCATCATCACTCAAATAAATGGTATAATCATATATAACGGTTTCTCGTGTTCTTTGATAGTTCTTATGCTGTGATTACATGTGTTTGAGGCATAAAAACCAGACAAAAGATACTACTTTCTTATTTTTTTAAACAGAAATCAGTTCCCCAAGTCTCTATTATGAGACATTATAAAGAAGAGAAAGGATGTTCTGTATTTACATAAATAACTACATAGAATCTCCAAAAACAGATGGAACTGTGAGTAAGAGGAAAGAAAACATTGGGGAAACTGTAATAGTACAGAGAACTAGATACTCATATTGTTTTTCTTTCCTTCTCATTGTTCTGTGTAACAGAACAGGATTAATAATCCAGGATTTTACCTAGAAATTAAGCTTATAAAGCCTGGAAATGAAGATAAGTGTATTTATTCACACACAATGAGAAGAACTAAAGAAAAAATATAATTGCATATAAATTTTATTTGTGGCAGAAAAAATCCTCAATCTTTCTCTTTCTTCAGTTAAGATAGTCTTTTCTTTATATGGGTTTCTCATAAATAGTCAAATTATTTTATAGTTTATCTTTCATGAGTCTGATTTTATTAAAAGAACATTTGTCTCAACTGAAATATCTTTCTTTTCTATAGCATCTGCTATAGAAATATAATATCAAACTGCTTAGCATGTGTGTCAGGAAAACATAATATCTAGTGAAAAAAATCACTCTGAGATGGATATATACACTGACCTTCAATTAGGATTCAGGTTAAGACAACATGAGAAAAATCAATAGCTTATTTTCTCTCCCTTTTACTATTATTCTACTCACATTTTGATGTTTGCTGAGATAAAAGAGTCATAACACTGAAAACAAGTATCTCCACTGAACATCCAACAGGCTTAAGAGGTCATGCTTTAGACCTGTCTTTGTAAATCTAGCAAACCGAGTCTGTCAATATATACCCATTCTTCTGTATACAACAATGTCTGCTCTATTGTTGGAATCAAGAGACATTTCCCCTTGTGCATCTTATACTCTGTCTCTACTCTCAACCCCAAAGACTCTTTGCAATGAACTTTACAAGAAAGACATTGGCTAATAGTAACTCTGATCATCAGGGAATAAATCTTTGACATTGAAGCATGATGTTCAATTTCATCATTCTTTACAGGTGTCAAAATGTGCATCACCTTCCACTGGGGAAGGATGAAATGTTGTCCCCTGTCAAAAACATCTACTGGGAAGCTTGTTGCAATAATGTTGCAGACCAGAAATTATTATAGACTGCCTATTGGTTTGCAATAAAACAAAAAGAAATTCAAAGCCTGAAAGTTATCCCTCTTGTTCTGATTTTCCCCTGGTCATTCTATATGTGCTTTGTCAACAGAATTCCTATAGTCAACTATACCATTTATGATAGGCCATATGCCATAGATGTTCACAATAGAGACATTATGAATGGAAATTTTTATGTGCCATTTTCCCATTAACAAAACAAATGACATTACAGCTTGTGCACTGCATTGGCCTGTGGACTTTTAAGTGTTTCATTCTCATTAATGCACTGAATTCTATTATCAAATTGTGAGTATCAATATCATTCTTTCATTGTCTTTCCATTTATCTACAGGTGCACCTCTCATAGCAGGGACATAAAGAGCCCAAGGATGTTATGCATTGTAGCACATTGGGGTATTTAACAGTGTCCCTTTGATATGATAAAAGGCAAAATGGAAATTTTAAAGAATTAGGCATCCACTATGCATAAAGCTTATATGTTTGTTCCTCTTAATTAGGTAAAGACAATGCATGAACTAAGTGTGTAAATAATGTAATAATCATAGTTTCTGATGAGCAAGCTAAACATATACACATGCACACATAGACACATATGGAATTAGAATGATAGCTACATTTTGTTACTTTTGTACATTCTAGATAACAAACTAAAAACTTTAAATTTGTACTTTCTAAATAAGTCATCAATGTACTTAATTTATCACATAACACTAAGTTTACAATTCACATACATTCTACTTAGCTAATGCAGAAAATGCTATAGAAAGAACATGAACTAGTTTTATTTGCTTCTATGTCTGCATGAAAACTCTCTGCATAGCTGTTCCTATGCTGTTGAATTTATATTCCCAGAGTAAGTTTTAATTTGTAGTTCTCCTTCTTCCTCAGGGATCATCAGCTCCTGGTCCTTGACAGGGGTGGAGAATAGGGTGAGGGGGGAAAGGGGAGAGCAAGTGAGCAGGGTGAATGGCTTGTGGGTCAATGGAGACAGCTCTCCAGGGAGACAGTGTTACAGCCCTGCTTTATTCCAGAAAAAGAGGGGGATATAAAGGCTGGGGACAGTAGCTGGGGCATCACCTAGTCACCTAATTTGCATTAAACAGCATGCTCCTATCACAAAGCTCCTAGTACAAATCATAGTTATCATATGTGGAAACATGATCCTCTTGTAAAACTTCTAGTACAATGTCTAATTACCAAGTGGGCTGCAGCGGGGAGAGCTCTAACAGGGAATCATGCCAAGGCTCACACTAGAGATAAAACAGGCATCCAGTCATAGGGACAGCTTTCAAACAAGGTCAGGCCCCTGACCCAGAGACCTTCTCCAAATAAGGGCAGGTAGAAAGCAGGAAGTCTCACTGGGGAGGGAGTGCTCCATGTTGTCCAGGTTGAAGAGAGCTGCCAGGCCCTGGTAGACTGTAACCTCTGACCAGCAAGGCCTCCCAACAACATGATGTCACTTACTTCCTCAAACATCACTGTTACTCTCTAATCATTACTTCTGTAGTGAAGTTATAACTCTTTGGCATGGATTTTAAAGTTGGTGATAAACTGTTTCTAGGTTTATTCAAATCATAAAGCTAATGTTTTTGTTTTCTTTCTGTGTCCCAGCACCACCAGAATACTCTGTGTCTTCATTACTTTTCCATTGCTATGATAAAACACCATGACTAAGGCCCTTTATAAACGAATGCATTTAATTGGGTGCAACAGTTCCAAAGGGATAGGAGTCCCTCACTATCACAGTGAGGAACATGATAACAGGCAGGCTGGCAGGACTCTAGAGCAGCAACCAAGGTCTTATCTCCTGATCCCACAAACACTAGGTAAAGAACACACTGGGAAGGAAGGCTTTAAAACTTTAAGCTCATGCCCAGTGACACATCTTCTCCAATAAAGCTAAACCTAATCCTTCTAGCACAGCTAGTATCTGGGGACTAAGTATTTGTGTGGTAGAAATTTAATGATTTAATAGGAACTTCTCATTAAAACCATCACAGCATGCTCCACCCATATTAATATAGATCTACTTTTGCTTCTTTACACCTAAGCTAAGAGAGAGCAGATAAAATAGCTCAATAATCAGATTAACTCAGTTTCAAACTCATCTCTAGTACATACCAGAGGTACAGCTATGGGCAGGTTAATCAGTTCATTCTGATTCTTTTATAATATTCCTACTCTATAAGGCTGGTGGTGATAACATCTACTACATATAGTTACAGTGAAGGCAAAGGACACATTTCCTGATACGTAATGAATTCTCTGCAAGCATTATTTATTTATTTACTTCCCGGTGGGGGGCTGAGACAGGGTTTCTCTGTGTAGTTTTGATGCCTATTCTAGATCTCACTCTGTAGACCTGGCTGGCCTCAAACTCACAGAGATCTGCCTGGCTCTGCCTCTTGAGTTCTGGGATTAAAGGTGTGTGCCACC
The DNA here is from genome assembly GCF_949786415.1 of Peromyscus eremicus. Taxonomy (NCBI): domain Eukaryota; kingdom Metazoa; phylum Chordata; class Mammalia; order Rodentia; family Cricetidae; genus Peromyscus; species Peromyscus eremicus. The sequence goes on along the minus strand of NC_081439.1, from coordinate 74,064,530 downwards.
GCTGCCCAGCTATTTTTTTTATTATTAATTACACAGGTCAAACAATTTTCCTATAAATTCTACTCACTGATGATATATTTCTTTTATGGATCAACGCATATGTCTTTGTATAGACATGAGATGTAGCCTTGTATAGATTTTAAATACTTTTTCTGTATCCTGCTTTTAATAATCTACCATCTTCTACCCCTCTACTACATTGTGTTCTGTTTGTAGGTATTTTACTGCACTTAAAACAGTATCTTGCATATTATAGGTGATTATATGCATTTGTTGAGTAGAACAGAAAAATCTTACAAGATTCTATGCTGAAGAATTCCTTTGCATAATTATGTACTGGAGAACTGTCACAATAAAAGTAATTTTGCCTAGCATTCACCAGTGCTAACATGGAAATGCCCAGAGGAAGGACTATCACGTCATTTAATCTACATGCCTTTTCTCCACTCCTTTTTGACCATCTCCTCAGCATGCCACAGACTGACTGCCAATTCAGACATATGCCATGTCTGTATAGTTCCTTTTTGCTCAAATTGGATTGTATATGCACATATGCTGTATGACAGTGGATCACAGTGTATAAGAACCCTGATACTAAATAGATGAATTTCAACAATGTGCTCTGCTGAGCAATTTTGTTTTAGTAGTTTTATCAAACTACTGGCAGTTCCTTAAATAAGTTATACTCTCTCTTTGGGTTTTTATTCATAATATATCTTCTGTTATTTTTCCTGTTATCCGCAACTCCTTTTGGTCTTTGTCTCTATTTCCATCTGACATTTTAATTGAACTTCTGAGATACCTCTGTGAAGCCAGCAAGCTGTCGTGTTCCCCTTGTCTGCTCTGCAGCACTGTGTGTTTATACCCTATGGCACCTACCACAGGGACTAGTGATCACCAGTTTACATGTATCTCTCTTAAACTAATATGCAAAAAAATACTCACACTGTATTTTATTCATTTTTATATTTCTCAAGCTTTTGAGTGTGTAATTTATAATACCTTCTCATGAGACACAATGACATAAAAACAATGGCTATGCTATGAATTAATCCATATTGTCATAAAGAAACCAACATTCACACTCAGTATCATTTGCTTCTCCCCTAGTTCAAAATATACACAGAAGATACACAAGTCCCTGTAAAAAAGGCCCTAAAGTACTATAGCAGTTAACACAGTTATTGGACTCACACAGAGACAGAGATTCAAATTCCAGCTGTGCCTCTTACTAGCTCTGTGACCTCAGGCAGATTATTTATTCCCTTGGAACCTCCATTTCTACACTTGTGAACTGTGGATCATTCAATGTACTTATGTCAAAGAGTGATTATAAGAGCTTAACGAGATATGTTAAAAATGCCTCATGGTTCCTGATGAAATATCAACACCCTATCAATAATAATTATTGTCTTTATGCTTAATTATAGCCAGAAAACAGATAAGATAAGTTTAATGGGAACAATTTGAAGAAAAATTCTTCATATCAGTTCTCTAGATTTTTTAAAAAAACTTTCTGGTAGAATACCTTTTGACATGTATCAAATTAAAATTAGATGATACTTAATGATAGCCATCTTTAATGAGAATGACTTAGTTAACAGTTTTATGTTTTCAGTATACTTGCATCTTTTATTCCATGCTGCTAAATTCCTTCTCATTACTTTCCAATAGATTTTCTTCTTAGTTTCTCTATTTCCTTTCACCAAACCCCAAATGTGGACACAAGAAGAAGAGGACATGAAGATGCTGGTGCTGCACAAAGACATGTTCTTACTTGAATATTCTTATACGAAAGCTACAGCTTTTTATCTCATTGATGTACAGGTAGAGTAGTCATTACTGGCAATTGAGAATTGTTGAGGAGGTGAATATAGAGAAGTATTGAAAAATGGGTATAAAACTCACATTGAAGACTAAGTTTTAGTGTTTTATGTCACAATGTGTTGAATATAGTTAATTATATTTTACTTTATATTTCAAAACATCCAGATTTGTAATGTTTCTGTGACAAAACCCCGTGTTTGAAGTGTTAGAAACATTACACACCACATATCAATTATCACACTCCATTCCATAAACATATAAAATTATGTATCAAATGGAAATAGGAATGGAAAATTTACTGTTAGTGTCAGGAATTAATTCAATACTCTTGTAATAAAGATTATAAGATTTTTCTTTATTCTAAGAACTAGTTACTGCAACTACTTTTCCTGGAAAAGTATGAGCTGGTTCTTCCATGGTTTATTTTTGTGGTTACAAATAAATGTGCATTCCTTTAACTCCTTACTATGAAGCCATCTAGAGAACATTCTATTTAAATTTAATTTTACTCTAAACATGTCCTTTCACAATCTTTTTCTTGTTTATTTTCTTCTGAATCTGCCAGTACAAAAAGCAAAGGTTTATCCAGGTAATGAGTTGATGTTGTTTCACACGTGCCCCATGAATGTCACATATTTCACACCTGCAGCAGTCTTCAGAGATTTATAGAGTTCTAAAACTAAGTATATAATAAGTAAATCTGTGTAAGGTGCATGAGAGAGCACAATATGCCAGGCTTCTAGGAAACATGTCCAAATATCTCTGGTATTCTTTGAAATTATTAAAATTTCTCATTACAATATCAAATGCATAAAACTGACCCAAGAACTCCCCCTGGAATTTATTTGGCTTGCTAACTGCCAAGCATAAGGCATTTTCTTAAACTTAGAGCCTCTGCTGTATGTTGTTTAATATATTCCTACCTGAAGCAGGTAAGTTTTTATTATAACTTCTCATAGACTTCATTTAAGGAGTATTGGCATTTGAATTTTGGTTCAAAAGCTCTTTTATTTGGGGGCACGTGTATGTGAGTTCATATGTGTGTGTTTAAATATGTGTGTTTGTGTGTGTTAGTACAGGCTTTTGTGTGCCATGGTTCATGTGTATAAGTTAGAAGACAATCTTAGGTCTTGTCCTTTGTCTTCTACCTTGTTGGAGGCAGGGTCTCTGATTGTACACCACTGTATACATTAGGTTAGATGGTTCATGAGCTTCTGGAAATTTACTTTTCTCTGCCCCCCATCTCCCTGTAGCTAAACCAGATTATACATCTACTACACCTAGTATTACAAGCATTCCAGGGATCCAAACTCTGATCTTCTTATTGTACAGCAAATACTTTATCAACTGAGCTGTCTTACCAGTCCTCTTATTACTCTATATTCCATTAAGGAATGATGTAGATATAGCAAACAGTAAATAACCAGTTTTCACAGAAGTTCCATTGCGTATATTTAATCTATTTTGGTTATAGAGAAAGACAGAGGAGTCTTTGATGACCTTTAACAGGTTACAACGTGGAAACGTGTGTGAGAGAAAGACAAAGAAGAAGCTTTTTTACAGAAAGTGTATACTTGGAGACATCTTCATTTCAAAGTATGTTCAGGTATGAGAAAAAATTTAGGATGCTCTTTAACGCATTATGAACAGATGGAGATGCATTATATAATGTTGGCATTCAGGATGACTAGGGTCAAGAAGGAGAAATCGATACTTCATGCATATATAACTTTTTCCTTTCAAGAAACTCAAAGCCTTATTTTTTTCTTCATCTGAACAAAGTTGGAATAACTAAACAACTTTGACTGAATACTTCATCTTGTTTTAATAAGTTAATATAGATTCCACATCATCTTTTCTTTAAATTTCTAGTTGGTATTTTACTCTAGATATATATAGAGAAAGAACAGGATGTTAAAGACTGCTCAAGTTTTTTCAATATATATTGCTGGTTCATTATTCAAGTAGTAGAAAAGGCAAGTTAGGTGAGTCATCCATTCCTTCTTTTTTGCTGTGCATATTTGCCATATATTAAAAGTTGGAAAATAAGAAGTTCCCTAACATTTCACTTATTGACCTATCAGATTCCTAGCAAAGACAGTCATGAAGTGCACATTTGAAAGGAAGAATGAAATGAATCACCTGAAAACAGCATGTAATGAAGAAACCAGCTGTTTTAGAGCCAAGGTTTTGTACTCTTATAAAAGTTATCATTTTACTTAGCTTGGCTATTTGGATTATTGTGCAAGCATTATGCCTAATATATTAGAATATACTGTCATTTTAAAGGTATTATCAGATACTTTCCAAAACAGATACACACACAGCTGTGAATGTAGTTAACGACATAAAAAAGAGAGGGAGGAAACTATTTTAATAGAACATCAAACTGCAGTCATTAGTTGACATGATGAATCGATGATTCATACACATTAAAAGAATATTTTCTGCAAATGAAACAGCAGGGCATGGAAACGTTACTTATATGGGAAAGAGAAAGAGATGGAGTGTCACTAAATAAAAGGTACATTGGGGTAAGGGAATACATGAGGATGAGGAAACTCAGATTTATGTGTAACTGGGGAGGGCCTTCAGTTACAAGAATATGAAGAGATTTTTTTTGAGGACCGGAAGAAATAAAGATAATCTTTTACATTTAGAATAACATGTGTTGACTTATACTTTTAAAGTTCACTCTGGAGAAATGTAAGGTATGATGGGTTATTTACTGTTTTAATTTTTATAACAAAGACACATTGATACATGTGTATAAAAATAACTATACAGTATTCAGTATATATGCTTGTATTCACAACTATGAAGGGGTAATGATAGTAGCAAATGAAGATTCAGGGTATAGGTTTTATCTTTTGTGTACTTTTGTATGGATTGCATTTATTTTTACCATGTATCTTACTTACCCTTGGTTCTGTATAAGTAGAGCCTTAGGCTAGATTAAGATGTGCTGACATCTTATATGAGAGGGCAAGGCAGGGATTTGAGAGCAAAGAATAAAAGGAGATGAAAAGCAAAAAAAAAAAAATGTGAAGCAACATGAGGCAATGGATTCCTAAGGTGGAATTTAGTTCAGTTTCTCACCGTGAAGACAGCAGAGGGCTGATCTTAGTGTGTTTGTTTGGCACTGATGGTGCTGGACTTCTCTGTGAAATTTGTAAAGGGAAACTGCTTATTTTAGTAACGCGTAGAATCAGAAAGGAGAGTTATGTGTGCCTAGCTGTCATAGGGTATAGTTTGACTCTTAGGGAACTACCACTTCCTATTTCCAGGTCATATCATTTAGCCACTAAGAGACTACTAGGAAATACAAATGAGCATAGCCTAGCAGTCAGTCCATGTGTGGAAATGAGGGAATGACCAACTGAACTCAGGCTTGTAGTGTAGAATTTGATGAGTACAGATTCGTGGGGCTTCAATTTGCATTTATGGTAAATTACTAACTCCATAAAGGGGTGGCTGTGCTGTCTAGGAAGTAGACAAACACATTTTGAACATTGTCTATTAATGCCATTTGTGCAGATGCACAGATTATGTCCAAAACAATTTCAAATGAATCATTTAAAACTAATTTGAGGCAAAAAGCAAGTAATTCTGCTTATATCAGCAGAATGAAGTATAATTTAAAGAAAAGGAGAATGTGAAGATACTAGCTAGGAACGGAAGTTGTCTGTTTTTAAAAATTATTTATCTTATATTTTGAATTTACAGCATAATTACATCATTTGGCCCTTTCCTTTCCTTCTTCCAAACCGTTCCATAGACTCTTTTTTCAAACTCTTGGCCTCATTTTTTCATTAATTACTGATTATGACTAAATGTATCATTAACCAAGGTGGTATATTGCTAATGCAGCAAGAACAACAACAACAATAAAAACACATACGTATAGCAACCTTAAATATTACTTATATTTAAAAGCCAGCTATTTTTTCCACAACTTGTCTTCCTGCATAATTGTCATTATTGTTTTCTTATGTTCTATTGTTTTCTCACCCATTATACCTCTACCTTCAGCTCCAAGACATCTTTTGAGCATCATCACAGAGATAGGAGATTAGGTTAGATAATTGAATGTTTGGGAATTTCGAGACACAAAAGAGTAAAATGTTGCAATGTCAGACAATACTAAAGGAAGCAAGAAGTTCTACATTTCCCTCCAGGGGTTTTGAATTTCTGAGGGCTTTTGATTCTCAAAGCACAGTGTATTGCTGTGGGATAATGCCCTTGTACACCAGTTTAATAAAAAACTGATTGGCCAGTAGCCAGGCAGGAAGTATAGGCAGGGCAAGCAGATGCTAAGAATTCTGGGAAGCGGAAGGCTGAGTCAGGAGTTGCCAGCCCGACACAGAGGAAGCAAGATGTAAAGTACTGGTAAGCTACAAGCCACGTGGCAAGGAATAGATTTATAGAAATGGGTTAATTAAAGATATAAGAGCTAGCTAGCAAGAAGCCCGCCATTGCCATAGTTTAAAAATAACATAAGCCTGTGTATGTTTATTTAGGTTTGAGCGGCCGAGGGACCCGGCAGGACACAAGAAAACCTCCAGCTACAGTGTATGTCAGGATTTTCTGGGCACCTCGCTAAATATGTGGACCCCCTAAACTTAAACTTTCTCAGTCAGTAGGTTTAAGGGAGTAGGGAAAGATAGATGAGTGAGGGGAAGGATAGTCTTGCACTATGGATATTTCATGGATATTTCAGTGTTATCTGCTGGTCATCACATTAAAATACATTTTTACTGATTTACTTTCTCTATGTGTTTTGCTTGCATGTATTTCTGTGCACCATGTGTGTGCCACTTGAAGGAATGCAGTCTTTCAGAATAACCCTGTCTGGAGGCAGGGTATAGGGAGACATGATACTGGTATCCTGCCCACAGTCTGGAAACCTGACTTCCCCTCTGCTGACTTCTGTCTTGTGAATTCCCATATTCAAATTCCAAATCTTCATCAGCTCTGGGATGTCTCCCTGGAACCTCCAAACTTTCACATCTATCAAACACATGGTTAGGTACCCTTCAACATCTCCTTTTCTTTCATAATTAAGAAATCCCAACTTATAAACTTAGCACATGGCCATGGTCTACTGAATTTTACTGCTAAACTGAAACTCATTACCTTTTTATGTGCAATGTTCTTGGTACAAGCAAAGCCATTGACAACCACAGAATCAAATCTCTTTCCACCTGGGATCTAATAAAACTAGAAAATTATAAAAACCAGTGATATAAAAAAAAGAAAAGAATAGCAGCTATTTGCCCAAATACTATTGTTATGTTGAGGAGTTTTTGCTATATTTAATGTATAACAATAATAACATCAATAGTAACATTTTGATCAATTAAAATATCTATTTGTCTGAGTCTGATGTCTGGTATAAATATTAATATTTGGAGTCAAAAACACAGTAAAAGAAGATGGCAGATCCTGGCTATGTGTATAGTAAATCTGAAAGATTCAAGACTAAAAATTTAAGGGATATATTTTTTTCTGAAATGAAATGGCCATTATACACTAAATATTAATTTTTCTTGTGAAACCTGTATATAACACTTTAATTGTGTATTTCATGTAGAATTTCCAATTACTGTAAAGTAATATATTGTTTTCATTTTCCCATGAGAAATCAGAGACTCAGAGAGGCATGTTGTTTTGCCAAAGATGTGAAGCTTCAACTGTGGTGGTGAGGATGGAAATTGTGGCATCAATTACCAGCATTTGCCAATATATTCTATTTGATTTTTCTTCCAGGGGCACAAAGAATTATGTTTCATTGTTTACTTAAAGTTAGAAGATGTGATGTGCTAGTTTTGCATAATGTAATAAAATCAAAGTGAAAGTTGGATATGGTAGCTCATGCTTGTAATCTTATTACTCCACAGCCTGAGGCAGAAGGATTGCTGTAAATTCAAGACAAGACTAGGCTACAGAGTCAGACCTTGCCTCAAAAATAAGCAATAAATGAGTAAGAAAATCAATATATAAAATCAAAAGTGATATATCAATTTCAGAATAATTTTTGTAAATGCTTTTCTTAACTCGTCAGCCATGACTTTCCATACTGTAACCTACTATGACTATGCTATGTCCTTTTAAACTGATGGATTTTTTATGGGCCTGAGGATTACACACAGCATTCTAAGTTCATCAACTTCATCTCCCACACCCTGTGATTACTTCTCAGGTAGATAAAAATAGTAGGATATAAGCCTTTTATTTTATTTAAATCCTATATTTGAGATTATTTTACCTCATATAATTACATTATATTTACACATACACTCATACATGTATGAGATTTTATATATAAACTTTGTAATTGCATAATTTTTGCTATTTTCCTCCTTCAACTCCTGCCATTTCTCATTCACCCCCTCTAAATTTTGTGACTACTCCTTATTGTTCCATATACATACATAGTTGCATATATATGGCCTATTGAGTCCACTTAGTGATGCTCATAAGAACATATATTTAGTACATATAATCCCCAGTTGGGATTGGAAAATGTATCAGCAGTTTTGTCCATGTAAAAGATTGATTCTTCATTTTTTTTTGATCAGTCATTGATTGCCTATAGTTCTTCATGTAGGAAAAAGTAGGGCCTTGTAAGATTTCCCAGCTTTACATCAGCATGTCAAGTTAAGTTATTGTGCCAGCCTTATTTAAGCAATCCTATTGTTGAGATTTCATGGGTGCAGCTACCCTGTAGCATATAGAAGATACTCTCTCACAGCAATCTTACAATCTTGGCTCTTACAATCTTTCAGGACCCTCTTGCATTATTTTTCATGAGCCTTAGGTGTAGAAATTAAATTGTATATATGCCAATAATTGTTTGGGCACTCAATGGTGATTTATTCTTTGCCTTTTGATAGGTTATGTGAGATCTCCATTTGCAGTAAAAACAAGGGGGACGACGATAATGACAACAACAACAACAAACACACCAACAACAAAAATCTGATTAAGGGTAAGAAGGTAAGAACTACTGGTATCTTTGTATATATGAATGAATATTTAGAATACAGTTAGAAAATACATTGCCTTTGCAAAGTGGCTGTAGTAGGCTCTCCTCTAGTATCTATAACCTTCCCAGCCATGGGTATTTGGCCAGGTTTACAGTACCAGACATGAATTTACTCCTGTTGAGGAGGCTTTAAATCTAGTAAGACGGCTTTTGTTTACATCTAAGATAATAGAATCACTTTTGCACCATTGAGGATATGTTGCCAGGCAAGACATGGTTGTGGTACATAGGTTTTATAGCTAAGTCAGAGTGTTGATTGCTCTTCTTCTTTGGCAGCTTGCATAACATCCTCCAATATTATGAAAGCTAACACTCACTGATTCTTCTAGGTTAGTTCCAGCTTGATTCTTGCAAGCCCTGTGTTTGATATGGTGTAGCCAAAGGGTTTTCTCCAGTCCTGCCTGGCCCCACAGTCCACAGCCACTTATAAAATAATCACTCAGAAGCTCATACAAATTATAACTGCTCTGCCATTATCTCAGGCTTATTATTGACTAGCTCTTACACTTAAATTAACCCATAAGTCTTATCTATGTTTAGCTACATGGCGTGGTACTTTTTCTGTTTTGCCTTGTCATCTTACTTCCTCTGTGTCTGGCTGGCAACTCCTGACTCTGCCCTTCCTCTTCTCAGCATTCTCCTAGTCTGCTCACCCCACCTCTACTTCCTGCCTGGCTACTGGCCCATCAGCATTTTATTAAACCAGTGTACAAGAGCATTATCCCAAAGCAATATGCTGCCTTTAGTAACAGGCAGGTCTTACCTTCAAGTTCTGAGAAGAAACAAAGTGAAATGGCAATAGGCTGTATTGTTTTGAGAATCTCTTGGACCCTGATAACCAACGATGTGTAGGGGAGTTTCCTTTACCTGGTAATGGGGTTCTTGTTATATAGTCTATGGCTCTCACCCTGTGTGGTATAACTCCATTGTGTACATGTGTGTCCATGTATGCCTGCTTGTGTGTGTGTGTGTGTGTGTGTGTGTGTGTGTGTGTGTGCGCATGTACTTTTCTGTAAGCTGATAGTGTACTTTCCTATAGCATTTTCAAGCAGCATTATCTATATTTTTCTTTCCTCTATTTTACCCTTCCCCTTCCCTGACATTTTAATTATCCTTATGACTCAGTTATACTACTCCTTGGCATATATCCAAAGAAGTCAATGTCCTGCTATAGACATACTTGCTTATCCATGTTCAGTGCTGCAGTATTCATAGTAACTATTAAATGGAATCAATCTAGATGTCAATGCAGTATATCTTATATGTTAATGGACAATATATAAGTGTTCTATATATGTGCCACTTTTCCCTACCAATTTTCTGAATTGTCTATTGTATAACCTAAACACTCAACAATCTTTCCCTTTTATTTTTTCTTCTGATGCAACCATGTGAATTTTTTTTATTATTTTCCTTTCTTAAACAGAATGAAAAGAAGCAAAATGCTGTCTTGCAGATTTCCTCTATTAATATGGGGAGTAAATCGCAGTGGCATCAAAGAAATTACTTTCCATATATAATTATATATGCTTAAAATACTTGAACACAAAATCACTCTATGCCATAATTGATTTTAGTGCTGGCATGACAGAGAAATACACATTTGTTTATGGATCCAACCTGGTAGTCAAGCTGTCAATGAAATCTCAGGCTCAGTAGCACCCATGGGTATATTTTCTGCCACATCCCTGGGGTTTGTATTGTCAATGTGAAGCTTATAATGGAAGTCGGTCTTCAGCTAATTGACTAATTCATGAGTAAGTTCTACTGTGAGAGTAGTCACAGTCCACATGTACGTTTTGTTTTCCTTGAAGTATAACATGACATATTGGAACTCAGCCAAATGAGATGCTCCTCTCTCATTTCTTGAATGCTACTTAAAGGGCATCTTGAGAAGGAAAATGAAAAGAAAAGTAGCTCTATGCTCTAGGAGCTATTTTGGCATCAACATTTAAAAATCAAGTTCGTGTCAACAGACTAAGTTAAATGAGGAAAACTCCTTGATTATGACTCATCAGGCTTTGACTCTAATGAATAAATGAATTCCAGAACACGTCAATTCTGACAATGACATCTAATAGCAATGGTCATGCTCAGCTTCTTTATTAGCCATCATGATGTTGGACTATCTATTCTTTTTGGCAATATCTGTCATTATAGGTCTAAAGCTTCTATGGACATTTCTAAACAGAAAACAAAAATTAAGCTATGTTTGTGGATTTGATTTTGAATATTAGTAGATCTAACTTTACTTTTCAAGTACTCTGGAGTGTCTAAATACCATTTTTGAGAGCTAACTTAAAGTTATTAGTAAACAAATATTTCCAGATGTAATACAACTTCAAATAAGCATCTAAAAATGATCCAATTTATATAGAAAGTAAAGTCCTCATTGACTTAAAATTTGTATTTGACTATTTAGTTTGTTTTCATAATTTGTCTTCTCTTATAATATGTTTAATTATTATCTTGTAGTTCATTTTTTGAGGCTTTGCTTATATCAAAAACCAGAGTAAATTGTGAGTGATTTAGAAATAGCTACAGAATTCAGAAATTGAATGATAGTCAAAGTATTCTTCTTAGGAAATCATTATTGCTTTCCAAACAGACTATTCAAGGAATGTTTATGAGTATTTATTAGCTGTTTGCATGGAACATGTTCCACTTAAAATCTCTCATCCTGACCTCTTATTTCAGGCATATTTGCAGCAGCCAGTTCCAAAACGACATTGACCTGCTTGATGCATGTGAGACCTGACAACAACTTACCTTAACCCCATTCTGAATGCCTCTTGTGCCCTGCCCCAGGGCATCTCTGAAACAGCAGCAAAAGCCATGATGGGAAATTGCTCATTGCTTACATAAATGCTAGCTGCTAGTAAAGGAAAGCTAATGTTCCATATGCTAAGCTTTGACAGATTAGAAATTAAATTCAGTGAATGAATGCTTTGTTCTTTCATAGGCTGTGTGGAGGCCAATGAGCAGCACTTTCTAAGTGTTCCCACAAGTTTCAGTAGCAGCAAGCAACCTGTCAGAGCAACCTCTTTTACATGAACTGTCTTTGTTCTGGTTTTCTCTAACTCCTTCTTTTATAAACTGTGATCCTCATTTCTGCTCCATGGATTATTATCCCAATAATGCCATTTTATTTGGCTTTGGTTTATAGAAACTGTGATCAAACTTCTACTAAATTCCGGCACCATAATTTATATTAAGAATATAGGGATGAATATAATAGATTGGTTTCATGTTCTCATGGATCTTAATCTCTCTCTCTCTCTCTCTCTCTCTCTCTCTCTCTCTCTCTCTCTCTCTCTCCCTCTCTCTCTCTCTCTGTGTATGTGTGTGTGTGTGTGTGTGTGTGTGTGTGTGTGTGTGTGTGTGTGTGTCTGTGGTCAATTATTAGAAATTCGTTTGAGAAATTTAATCAGCAGAGGCAAAATGAAATTTTTCCTCAGAGCAACCTTTACTTCAATCCCAAATAACGCCAGAAGTAAACACATGGGCAAAAGGAAAAGAGAAGAATGACAATAGTTATAAAAACTGGAAGCTTATGGAAGTAATAAAGTAAGAAAATATACTGCTTCTAGTTATTGAAACAGTTCTCTATTTCTCTCCTTGTATTGTATGTTGAATCATTTCCTCAAAAATTCATTTGTAAGTGACTCTGGTCATAGACTTCCTTATACAATCACTATACGTATTTTCCCATAGTTAAGTTTTTGCCAGGCTATTGCCAACCTTTCTAACAATGACTTAATTTAAGCTCTGGAAGTGTTCACCAAACACCAGATTTAAAACTATGCAACTATGGAGGAAATTACTTCAGAATTTGTTGAAAGAAGAATACAAAACCCACAAATTCTTATTCTGTTAGGACTACACAGTACTCCAGCTATCTAGATTAATTTGAGCCTAAGTTGGAAATACCATCTAAATTATGCATCTGTGCTCTGGGGTTCATTAACATTATTTTCTTTTTCAAGATTCAGTGACTGTCACCTCACCTTAGCCTCGTGTGACTAGATGTGACTAACAATGTCCACTGTCTCTGTGTATTAGCACATTTACATCTCCTTTTAAGTGTTTAATCCCAGGGCTTTCAAAGAATTCACAAAACAAGAAGCAGAGGGATGGAGGAAGTAATGTTAAGAAAGAGGATTTACAAAGAAAGTTTATTTAAATTAAGACAAATCAAATAATTTGAAAATATAGCTTTATTGTTGATTGTTCTACTTATTGTGATATTTCAAAAAAAATCGATGGGGTGATGTCTGAGACATTTTCCGCAACAAAAGACTTCTATTTTACCTTGGCAAATGCAATAAATATATAAATATCACAATTTTATCCCTGATGACTTCGATAATACTTGTTTATATGGATGTCATGAAATGCTTCAAAATTATGTCTTTAAAGCCTCATAACATGGCAACAAAGTAGATACTATTATTAATCACATTTTCCAATTGGCTCATAAAGGTTGTGGAACTTGGATAAAGCCATTGGGCAGCATAACCACAACTTGAGTCATGAGAAATCTGTAGGGCACTAAAAAGTAATTGTTTATATCTTTGAAAGGTGGAACAAGATGCATACCCAAATTGAAAGACAATAAAATAAAAATTTCCTGAAGTAACACAAATTTTCACATCTCAGATCAAGAATAGTACATGGACAAGTTCTTATATAATGCTTGGGACTAAGAATATAGTCTCATAAAATGATTGAACTTCAAGGGTAAAGAAAGAAATTTGCAAGTACTTTGACAAAAAATATGACTTACATCAAGACAAAGTCTCAAGCTTCCCTGACATTTCTCATTAACAGTGTATTAAACACACACACACACACACACACACACACAGAGAGAGAGAGAGAGAGAGAGAGAGAGAGAGAGAGAGAGAGAGAGAGAGAGAGAGAGAGAGAGAGTTTAAACCCTGGTGAGGGTGTTTATTTAAAAGGAAATGGCAACAATTCTCAAATATGTAGCAACTCATCTGCCAATCCTTCTTGAAAACTTAAAAAAACTTCTCTGCTACTACTATATTCCATTTTAATGAAAGACCTACCTTTATGTGTTTCCTAGGTGGTTAATTTCTTGTACACTTTAAAGGCCTTATTTGCCAAACAGAGTGTTATAGTAACTCTTCTATTAGAGAAATCTTTGGATAGAACACAGAGTTTTTAAAAATCCATTTATTCTAGGTATGTTAAGATATTAAGATCTCATTATCTCTGATAACACCTTAGTGGATGAGCTTACTCTATCAAATTTGTCGTGATAACAGTTAAGCAGAGGTCAGCATAACCTGCTGCATAACAATTGTAATGTCAATAAAAGAACATTTTGGAAGGAGGATAGAGAGAGAAGCCTGGATGCCTTATAAGCAAAACCATAAAGTTTTCTGTGTCTTTTACACAAAGTGACTATTTGACAGTTTTAAGATGGGCTCAGTGTAAGAAGATGATGAATGTAGAAAATTAAGAACAATTTAGGCAGCATCCCAAATATACACTGGATGTACTTTTAAACGTGAATGCTCAATATTACCATGTTGTGATTTGTTTTCATATTTTTCCTCAGAAAGCAGAGTTTGGAAACAGTCTTGTTATCTAAGAACTCTAGTTTTAATATTTTATTTGAAGTGAATTTTTTTAAATGTATGTTCAGTTTGAGCTACAACAATGCATTTTTTTAAAGGGCTGGAAGTTTTTATTTTTATTTTTATTTTTTATGCTCATCAAAAGAATATAAGAGTCAAATAGAAAGAAATCCTATTTGTCTCAAATTGGAACAGGTAGACAAAATAGTAATGAATATAGGGCAGCAAAAGCTTAATAGTTAACTGAATAAATACATTTATATGGAAGAATTGCATAATTCCACATAATTTAAATTGCTACTCCTCACAACAATGCATTTTTTTAAATTTTTATTTTACAATACAATTCAGTTCTACATATCAGCCACGGATTCCCTTATTCTCCCTCCTCCCGCCCCCCTCACCTTCCCCCCAGCCTGCCCCCCATTCCCATTTCCTCCAGGGCAAAGCCTTCCCCGCAGACTGAGATCAACCTGGTAGACTCAGTCCAGGTAGGTCCAGTCCCCTCCTCCCAGGCCGAGCCAAGCGACCCTGCATAGGCCCCAGGTTTCAAACAGCCGACTCATGCAATGAGCACAGGACCCCGTCCCACTGCCTGGATGCCTCCCAAACAGATCAGGCCAATCAACTGTCTCACCCACTCAGAGAGCCTGATCCAGTTGGTGACCCCTCAGCCATTGGTTCATATTTCATGTGTTTCTGTTTGTTTGGCTATTTGTCCCTGTGCTTTATCCAACCTTGGTCTCAACAATTCTCGCTCATATAAATCCTCCACTGCTGGTGGGAATGCAAGCTTGTACAACCACTTTGGAAATCAATATGGTGCTTTCTTAGAAAATTGGGAATCCATCTCCCCCAAGATCCAGTTATACCACTCTTGGGCATATACCCAAGGAATGCTCAACCACACCACAAGAACACTTGTTCAGCTATGTTCATATCAGCATTGTTTGTAATAGCCAGAACATGGAAACAACCTAGATGCCCTTCAACTGAAGAATGGATAAACAAAATGTGGTACATATGCACAATGGAATACTACTCAGCAGAGAAAAACAATGACATCATGAGGTTTGCAGACAAATGGATGGATCTAGAAAAAATCATCCTGAATGAGGTAAAGACTCAGAAAGACAAACATGGTATGTACTCACTCATAGCAGGATACTAGATGTGGAGCAAGGATGACTGGACTGCTACTCACATCACCAGGGAGGCTACCTGGAAAATAGGACCCCAAGAAAGACACGGGAATCGCCCAATGACAGAGAAATGGAATGAGATCTACATGAACAGCCTGGACATGAGTGGGGGTAGTGAAGGGTGAGGGTCGAGGGAAAGAGAGCTTGGGGGAGCGGGAGATCCCAGCTGGATCAACAACAGAGAGGGAGAACAAGGAATAGGAGACCATGGTAAATGAAGACCACATGAGAATAGGAAGAAGCAAAGTGCTAAGAGGCCCACAGAAATCCACAAAGATACCCCCACAACAGACTGCTGGCAATGGTCGAGATACAGCCTGAACTGACCTACTCTGGTGATGGGATGGCCAAACACCCTAATTGTCGTGCTAGAAACCTCATCCAACTACTGAGGGATCTGGATGGAGAGATCCATGACTAGGCCCCGGGGGGATCTCTGGGAGTTCAATTAGTGAGAATGAGGAGGGTTTATATGAACAACAATGCATTTTTAAGCATGATCAGCAACAAAAGGAATATTGACTAATTTTACCATTGTTATTGGCTTACTCCTTGCTGTTCTCACATTTGGTTAAGGCACAAAAGAGTTTTATTTTAGCTCTATTGACTGTAAGTATCACAGTATAGGGACATTCATGTCTGTCACACATTTAATATATAGATAGAACTGAAAAATGTCTGGAAAGGTGACCTTGTCTTCATAGCATTTAAATTTTAGTACTTACACAATTTATTGCATTCTAATGAATATGGAAAACAGAATTTTAACTTGGAGCCCTATGGAGTCATATGACTTCCAACAGCTGAGCAAAAGAAAGGAAAAGTATAGGTTCATTAAAGAACTAAGAAGCTAAATGATGCCCTCCTAGATACTCAGCATCAGGTCACATCATAATGTTCAGAAAGCTCAGAATTGTGTAAAGATAATAGCAGACGTCAGGCCTAGTGGAAAACACAGCCATGCTGCATTGTGAGAAATACATTTGTTTAAGAGGGGGAAAAAAACCAAAACATGGTATCTATGAAAGGGCAAAAGCAAAATCCTAACTTGCGTTTCACCAGAATTTCCAAGTCTTTTTTTCAATGTCCCTTCATATAAAGTTTCTATGCTATAAAGGTTAACAGTGTAGATTCCAAAGCCTAATTTCCTGTGTTGAATTTCTACTCCTGGCATTTAGTAGCTATTTGACCTTGAGAAATGATGTAACTTCCTTTTACCTCAGTGGAAATAAGCTATGTATATACATACATGTATATGTATATGTTTGTGTATTTTTTGCTGTTTTTCAAGTACTAAAGAAGTTTAAGTGCTAGGTATTGTCATATAGAATTAACCCCTCTGGTTTTTAGCAATTATTATCATTAACCTTAATTAACAATGATTTGTACTGTATTGGATATCTATAAAAACTTCCATTAAAATACAAATAGCTATGCTTTCCAGGAAAGATGAGATTCATCAGAAATTTAATTATCAGAGAATGAATCATTTTGCAATTAACTCAATTATACATGAATTCAATGGTACCAAATCTTCCTTATGATGAACAAGAGGGAAAAGTGAGAGTGAGGATGTCATATGGCTAACAACAGGAAGAAGACCCCTAATGCCATGTTTGCTAGTGATCATTTTACTTTCGAGGAAGAATTTGATGGTGAGGAAAATTAAAGGAGAAGGTAATTTGAGTGCCCATATATTTAATTCTTTAAAATACCTAACATACATATTTATACAGTATAAAGGAAAATAAAAATCTAGAATAATTCTAAATGTTACTTATAGTAGTCACTAGGCCAGTGGAATCAATCATTGAGAAGTTGGGAGAGGTGTGCTAATTAAATCATTTAGAGATATCCAATATATTTCTCGAACTAAATGAAAATTTCTTTTTAAAAATTGACCCTTTCAGGCAAGCATATTGTTGAGATATCATGGGTGAATTTCCCCCATCATGTCTAGTAGACACTGTCTAGAAGCAGATGTCCTGGGTCTGGCTCTAGCAATCTTTCTGTCCCCTCTTCTATTATTTTCTCTGAGCCTTAGATGTTTAGAAGGTGTGTCACACATGGATCAATTGGTGTTGTTCACTCCAAGATCATTTATTTTCTGCACTTTGACTAGTTTTGGATCTCTGTAATAGTCTCCAACTCTTGGAGAAAAAAATATTCTTTGATAAGGGGTGAGGATTGTATATGTTTATAAGTATTTTAAGTTCCCAAGAAGTTCTAAAAGTATTCAGTTATATCCTATATCTTAGGTGTGGCATATAAAAGGAAATGTCATGTTAGCAAACTTCAAGCTATAGTCTGCTCTTAATAGTTTACTATAAGATATTGTAATTAACTGATAATTTCCACCATTAAATTCAAGTCATTAATTCATATTCAAATAATTTTGTGTCATAACAGAAGCATTTGCCCTGTTATTCCAATCCCTTTAATTGCTAGTTAGATGTTAAGAAATGGCTCAATACCAATGTAAAAAATAGTATATTCTTCTGGGGTCTTTGATAGATTTGAACACTAGATAGTCATAGTTACAGTTTTCCTTAATTATGATAGAAGGTAAATTGGGTACAGAGTTTTGCACTCATCAAGATAGAATAAATAATATTTTCTCCAAATATGCCAAATACAAATAGAGTGGACATTGTATATTTAATTCTTACCTGATAATTGTTCTTGTGGTTTATAGTTTTCTTATGTTAGAGTTAAAACCTTTCCTTTTTATCTAGATAAAGAGGGGAAATGTTTGGAATAATCTTCTGTATACTGTGAAGGTTTATCACTAGGATTGGTTTAATTAAAAAGCTGAACTGCCAAAAAAAATAGTTCAATACCAGAAGTAATTCTTACCAATTAAGTGTTTTATGGAATCAGTGGTTGGTACAGAAAATTTGTGTCTTACATTAGTTATTCTTTTACCCCCTAAAATGTCTTCTCACTGCTATAGATAGAGTAGAATGGAATCTGTCTCTAGGTGGAGTCATGACATTGTCTTAAGAGTTAATCCACTTGGGCAGGTAAAGGGCCTGGTTAATGGATCACTCCTAGGAAGAGGGATTCACTTAAGATAATGTGCTTTTCTTTCTCAGAACTTTCCACCAGCACCCTTCCCAGCATAGTTCCATGAGGTTTGGCTGGGTCTGCTGTTAAGCAAAATCCTTGAGAGTGTGTTTAATGGGTTAACAAGGATTTGTTAAGGTAATAAAGGGGAAGATATACTCATGAATACAGAACCAAGAGAACAGCTGCTGTCCATTCTGCCCAGGAGCTAATGGATCTAGCCATCATCTGAATCCACCCCAAGATGAAGGAACACAACCCCCCCTCCTTTTAAGTGATCATGTACATCAATCAGAAGCTACATGCAAAGGCTTATAGCTCAAAGCTAATTGGTGGAGATAATTCCCACTTCACTTCCCCTGTTTGTCTAAATAAGAAGGTTCTAAACCTAGTACAAAACTATATACAATGAGAATGATTATCAAGTAATGTCCAGGAGAAAGAAAGGGTAATAATATAAACAAAAATGGAACCACAACCAACAAGAACAACACCAAGCAGGAAACATATACTGTATGTCCAGAATACAGGTAAATGGCAAAATACAGAGATTACTCCGATAGCCGTTCCATCCTGAAGAATTTAAATCTAGTACCTGATATATTCTTAGCTAAGATATGAGAGAATTGCAACAGTAACCATCTAGTCTTCAACCTCATCCAGGACCTGAGAGGAAAATAGTATTACCTGAGTAAGCAGGAATTACAAGCAAGCAACTTCCAAAAAATACAAGGAATGACAGAAAGAGTTGGACAGTTGCCCAAGGTTTAGCTGCAATGTTGGGGCATCCATGTTTGTTTACAGGTGTAGAATATCTGATAGACCATTTTCAGAAGCAGGAATATTTTTGAAAGACTACCCTACCTGTCTTCGTAAGATTCAGCAGCCATTTTGCCTTGTGTCCTGTTTGTCCAGAATGGACAGCATGCTTACTTTTAGTAGTTGAGGTAAGGACAATTCTATGCCCAACAGACCATATTTGCCAAGAAGAGGACAAATTCCACATGGAGTGTCTCCGATGCCCAACATCCTCTCAGGACTAGATCTGTGCTGCCAGGAGCAATCATGTCTCACGTTGACAGAGTTCTGTTCTTAAAACATTTAAATGCTATATTCTCCAGGTCTATGAAGTGTTTGAAGATCACCTATCCATCTGACATATATTTCTGTATATCTAGGAAACCTAACTAACATAAATATATGTATGACAAGCATGGGAGACTATTAACCTATAATTATTATCAACATAAATAGCCTAAAGTCTAAAGCTTCACATTATAAAAATTAACAATCTGTTGTTTGAATATTAGATGGTTTTTTAATAAAAAAGCCCAGAGCCAGATATCAGAGTGAAAGCTAAGAGATCAGAGAAGCAGAGCATCCAGCCACTAGTTCTTACCTCTATGAAATCCTCAGCCTGAAGAGTGTGAGTTCCTGTTTCCTCAGGACTTATATACCTTTCTCTGCCCAGACATCACTTCCTGGAATTAAAGGCCTATGTGCCTCCCAGTACTGATATTAAAGGTGTGTGCCACCACTGCCTGGCTCTGTTTCCAGTGTGGCCTTGAGCTCTCAGAGATCCAGATGGATCTCTACCTCCCGAGTGATAAGATTAAGCACGTGTGCCACCATTGCCTGACTTCTAGGTCTAATCCAGTGGGTGACTCTCACCTCTTATCCTCAGGCAAGTTTATAAGGGCACACAATCTGTAAACAGATATGCAGTATAAAGATAGTGACCTCGAATTTGTGACAATATACAAAATATCTCAATCAGAGGTAGAAACGTATAGTGTAATATGATAACAATAGCCTTAATATGCATCAATATGCAAAATATCCTAAACAGAGGTAGAACAAACATATAGCATGGCAAATATAACTTTACATTTGTATCAATGTACAAAAATATTTTAAAGAGGAGAAGGAGCATATACACAATATGACAAATATAGTTTTGAATTGGTATCAATATACAAATTATTTAAAACAGGAATATAAACATAATTTTACATTTGTATCAATATATAAGAGTCTATGCCAATGCAAATTATCTAAAGCTGATAGTTTGCTAAACTAGTTTATAGATACCATAATCTACTTTATTATGCTATCCTATCTATTCCCTCTTTTTTTCCAAAGAGATTCCTGAGTTCTAACTTTATTGATCCACCTCAACCCTGTTAACTTACCACCAACTCCTAACAGATGACAATTATCCATAACCCTTAGAAAACAAAACAAACCTGGTGGAAGAGGAGTTGTCATTCTATATGGATACAAATAAATCAGGAAAGGCAGGATATAAATCAAGAGATTTAAGTAAAATGGTTCAAAGACCTTACAATTATGTACAAAAGTCAGAATTATATGCCATTTTTATGGTACTAATGGACATTGCAGAACCTCTCAGTATAGTTATTGACTCGCAGTATGCACAAAGAGTTGTTTTACATATTGAAACTGCTGAATTTATTCCTGATAAAACTGAGTTAACTTTGCTATTTATACAATTACAGGAAATAATCAGGGATAGGAATAATCATATATGTATATATAACACACATTCGATCCCATACGGATCTGCCAGGTCCTCTAGCACAAGGTAATGATGAAGTTGATCAATTATTAATAGGAAATGATCTGGAGGCCTCAGAGTTTCATAAAAAACATTATGTCAATAGCAAGGGTTTATAAAAGGATTTTTCCATCACTTGGCAACAAGTCAAAGAACTTGTAAAAAAAAAAGTCCTACTTTTTCCTTCTATAACCAAGCTCCATTGCTGGCAGGAAGCAATCCTAAAGGTATACATAGAAATGAAATTTGGCAAATGGATATGTTTCATTTTGCAAAATTTAGAAAATTAAAATATATACACCATAAGTTTTCCGGATTTTAATGGACAACTGCTTTGTGTTTGGAAAAGGCTGATTCTGTAATTATACACCTATTCGAAGTCATGACCATAATGGGTATACCTGTACAAATTAAATATTGACAATGCTCTAGCATATGTCTCCAATAAAATGAAACAGTTTTCACATAATATAAAGCATATTATAGTACACCACACAATCCTACAGAATAAGGGGTTGTTGAAAGATCTAATCACACCTTAAAAGAAATGCTGAATAAACAGAAAGGGGGAACAAAAATCCTCAAAGAAAGATTGCATAATGCTTTATTAACCTTGAATTTTCTTAATGAGAATGGAACAACAACTGTGGAGAGATATTGGACAGTAGAAAAAACTGAATCAAATCAGTCTGTGTACTTTAAAGTTATGTAGACCTTAGAATGGAAGCTAAAATGTGTGTCATGTTGGGGAAAGGGTTTTATGTTGTTTCCTAAGGAAAAGAAAAGCTATGGATACCATCAAAATTAATAGATTTGCTCCGAACAGGAGAAATCTCCTGATAAAGAGAAATAATAGCTCATCAATCAATATGACAATTCTACAAGTTGTAAGGAAAAGTCACCAAACAAGGGTCAGGACAGGGTTTTGTTTTTGTTTTTACAAGAAAATAGAAATATTGATCTTCAAGAAGTCAAAAGGCTTCAGACATCTAGATGTCTAAGGCAGAAGAGAAGGCTATCCAGAAAAAAATTTACAAGCAAAGAAGAATAGGACCTAATGATACCAATATTCTACTATTCTACACAGGATAAATGTATCTTAACAGTTCTTATTAATAAAATCAAACCTGAGGCCAGTTATTGGGGTGAAATGCTGGATGGTCAGAGAGACAGAAAAAGCCATAGCCACCTCACCTCGCCAGTTCCTCAGCTGGTCCTGTTTCCTCAGACTGGAAGCCTCTGAGTCCTCATCCAGAATGAATCTCAGCTGAACTGTGCTACTCAAAAGCCTGAAAGCTTAACCAGCCAAATGCTTCTAGTTTCTGGTCCTCATGCCTTATATACCTTTCTGCTTTCTACTACCACTCCCTGGGATTAAAGGCTCACTTTCTGGGATTAAAGACATGTGTCACCATGCCTGGTCATTTCCATTGTGGCCTTGAACTAACAGAGATCCAGAGGGATTTCTACCTCTGAAGTGCTAGGATTAAAGGTGTGAGTGCCACCATTTTTTAGCCTTTGTATCTAGTGGCTGTTCTGTCTCTGACCAGAGATAAGTTTATTAGGGTACACAATATTTTGGGGAACACAATACCACCATAGATAAAATCCCATTACCTAAGCATCTCTATCTCTTTACTTCTCAAAAAAGCTGTAGTCCTGACTCAATTAAAAATCAAAGCTGGCTTTGGAGTTGGAGCATGGCTCTCTCCTTCTCTAAATCCAAGCATGTTGTTAAAAGAAAAAATTAAAAGTTCTGTCTCATATCAGTATGACAGAAGGTAACCAAAAATCTAGGGATTATATCAAAATCCTATTTCTCCCCATACTTATTCTTGACTCTTTGAAACCATTCTTGAGATATAATGCTATCCTAAAAACTAAACTTTCTTTTTTTTATTCTTTTACTTTTATGTTTTTGTATTATTTATTTATTGTTTATTAAGAAAATGTTGTCATTCATTTTACATACCAATCAAAGATTCTCCTCTTCCCTCCTCCTTCCCCCCCCCAGCCGCCCCCTCCCAACCCATCCCCCATTCCCACCCACAAGAATGGAAGGTCTCTCAAGGGGAGGCACATTCAGTAGAGGCAAGTCCAAGCACTTCCCCCTGCCTTAAGGCTGCATGAGGTGTCCCATCACAAGTAAAGAACTCCAAAAAGCCTGCTCATGCACCAGGGATGGATTCTGATCCTACTGCCGGGGGACCCCCGAAGCAGATCAAGCTGTACAACTGGCTCTCCATGCAGAGAGCCTAGTCCAGCCCCATGCAGGCTCCAGAGCCATTCATCCAACTTTCATGAGTTCCCACTAGTTTGGTTTGGTCATCTCTGCAGGTTTCCCCATCATGATCTTGATGCACTTGCTCATAGAATCTTTCTTTTCTCTCTATGACTGGACTCCTGGAACTCCACTTGGTGTTTGGCTGTGGATCTCTGCATCTGCTTCTATCAGTCACTGGAGAAAAGCTCTGTGATGACAGTTAGGGTATTCACCAGTCTGATCACTTGGGTAAGGCAGTTCAGTTCAGGCACCCTCTCCACTATTTCTAGTAATCTAAACTGGGTTCATGCTTGGGGATCCCTGGCAACTTCTCTAGCACTGGGTTTCTTGCTATCCCCATGATGTCTCCCTCTGTCGTGGTATCTCTTTCATTGCTTTCCCACTCTGTCCCTATTTCAGCTCGACCATCCCATTCCCTTATGTTCTCATTCCCTATCCCTTACCCTCCATTGCTCACCCCACATCTCTAGTCTACTCATGGAGATATCATCTATTTCCCCTTCCCAGAGCGAACCATGCATCCTTCTTTGGGTCTGCCTTGTTAGCTAGCTTCTCTGGAGTTGTGGGTTGTTGTCTGGTTATCCTTTGCTTTGCATCTAGTATCTACTTATGAGTGGGTACATACCATGTATGTCCTTCTGAGTCTGAGTTTCCTCTCTCAGGATGATATTTTCTAGTTCCATCCATTTGCCTGCAAATTTCATGATGTCATTTTTTTTTCTCTGCAAAGTAGTACTCCATTGTGTATATGTACCACATTTTCTTAATCCATTCTTCAGTTGATTTGTATCTAGCTTGTTTCCACGTTCTGGCTATTATGAAAAATGATGCTATGAACATAGTTAAGCATATGTCTCTGTGGTATGATTGAGCATTCCTTGGGTATATGTGCAAGAGTGGTATAGCTAGGTCTTGAGGAAGATTGATTCTCAGTTTTCTGAGAAACTGTCACACTGATTTCCAAAGTGACTGTACCAGTTTGCACTCCCACCAGCACTGGAGGGGTATTCCCCTTGCTCCACATCCTCTCCAACATAAGCTGTCTGCAGTGCTTTTGATCTTAGCCATTCTGATAGGTGTAAGATGATATCTCAGAGTTGTTTTGATTTGCATATCCCTGATGACTAAGGATGCTGAGCAATTCCTTAAATGTCTTTTGGCCATTTGAAATACTTCCTTTGAGAATTCTCTGTTTAGCTCTATAGCCCATTTTTTAATTGGATTGTTCTTTATTTTGATGTCTAATTTCTCTAGTTCTTTATATATTTTGGAGATCAGCCCTTTGTCAGATGTGAGGTTGATAAAGATCTTTTCCCATTCTGTAGGCTGTCATTTTGTCTTATTTACTGTGTCCTTTGCATTACAGAAGCTTCCCAGTTTCAGGAGGTCCCATTTATTAATTGTTGCTCTCAGTGTCTGTGCTACAGAAAGTGGTCTCCTGTGCCAATGCATTCAAGACTACTTCCTACGTTCTCTTCTATCAGGTTCAGTGTAACTGGTTTTATATTGAGGTATTTGATACACTTGGACTTGAGATTTGTACATGGCGATAGATATGGATCTATTTGCAATCTTCTACATATTGATGTCCAGTTATGCCAGCACCATTTGTTGAAGATGCTTTCTTTTTTTCATTGTACAGTTTTGAAGTCTTTGTCAAAAATCAGATGTTCATAGGTGTGTGGGTTAATGTCAGGATCTTCAATTTGAGTCCAATGGTCCACATGTCATTTTTTATGCCAATACGAAGCTGTTTTTACTATAGTTCTATAGTAGAACTTGATGTCAGGGATGGTGATGCCTCCAGAGGTGACTTTGTTGTGCAGGATTCTTTTAGCTATCCTGTGTTTTCTGTTTTTCCAAATGAAGTTGAGTACTGTTTTTTTCATGTCTGTGAAGAATTGTGTTGGAATTTTGATGGGGATTGCATTGAATCTGTAGATTGCTTTTAGTAAGATTGATATTTTTACTATGTTAATCCTACCTATCCATGAGCATGGGAGATCTTTCCATTTTCTGATATCTTTTCCAATTTCTTTTTTCAGAGACTTAAAGTTCTTGTCATACAGGTCTTTCACTTGCTTAGTTAGAGTTACCCCAAGGCATTTTATATTATTTGTGGCTATTGGAAAGGGTGATATTTCTCTGATGTCTTTTTCAGCCTGTTTATCATTTGTATATAGGAGGGCTACTGATTTTTTTGAGTTTGTCTTGTATCTTGCCACATTACTGAAAGTGTTTATCAGTTGTAGGAGTCCCCTGGTAGAATTTTTGGGGTCACTTATGTAGACTATCATATCATCTGCAAACAGTGTAAGTTTGACTTCTTCCTTTCTAATTTGTATCCCCTTTATCTCCTTTTGTTGTCTTATTTCTCTAGCTAGAACTTCAAGTACCATATTTAATAAATATGGGGAGCATGGACAACATTGTCTTGTTCCTTATTTTAGTGGAATCACTTTGAGTTTCTCTCCATTTAAGTTGTTGTTGGCTGTCAGCTTGCTGTAAATTGCCTTTCTTATGTTTACGTATGTTCCCTGTATTCCTGATCTCTCCAATGCCTTTATCATGAAGGGGTGTTCGATTTTGTCAAAGGCCTTTTCAGCACTTAATTAAATGATCATGTGTTTTTTTTTAAGTTTGTTTATATGGTGTATTACATTGACAGATTTTCTTATGTTGAACCATCCTTCCATCTCTGGGATGAATCCTACTTGCTCATGGTGAATAATTTTTTTGATGTGTTCTTGGATTCAGTTTGCCAAAATTTTATTGAGTATTTTTGCATCAATGTTCATGGGAGAGATTGGTCTGTAATTCTCTTTCTTTGTTACATCTTCGTGTGGCTTGGGAATCAGAGTAACTGTAGCCTCATTAAAGGAGTTTTGTAGCATTCCTTCTGTTTCTATTGTGTGGAACAATTTGAAGAGTATTGGTATTAGCTCTTCTTTGAAAATCTGGTAGAATTCTGTGTTGAAACCCTCTGGTCCTGGGCTTTTTTTGGTTGGGAGACTTTTAACAACTATTTCTACTTCCTTAGTGGTTATTGGTTCATTTAAAATGTTTATCTGGTATTGATTTAACTTTGGTATGTGGTAGTTATCCAGAAAGTTGTCCATTTCTTGTAGATTTTTCAATTTTGTGGAGTGCATGTGTTTGAAGTATGACCTGATGATTCTCTGGATTTCCTTAGTGTCTGTTGTTATGTGTCCCTTTTCATTTCTGATTTTGTTAATTTGTATGCTCTCTCTCTGCCTTTTGGTTAGTTTGAATAGGGCTTGCCTATCTTGTTGATTTTCTCAAAGAACCAACTCTTTGTATTGTTCTCTTTGTTTCTATTTTATTGATTTCAGCTCTCAATTTGATTATTTCCTGGCATCTATTCCTGTTGGGTGAGTTTGCTTCTTTTTGTTCTAGAGCTCTTAGGTGTGCTGTTAAGTCACTAGTGTGAAATTTCTCCAAAATCTTTATGTAGGCATTTAGCGCTATGAATTTTCCTCTTAACACTGCTTTCATATTGTCCCATAAGTTTGGGTATGTAGTAATTGATTTCATTGAATTCTAGCAAGTCTTTAAGTTCTTTACTTTTTTCTTCCTTGACCCACTGGTGGTTCAGTTGAGCACTATTCAGTTTCCATGGGATTGTAGGCTTTCTGTAATTTTTTTTTTGTTCTTGTTGAAATCTAATTTTAAGCCATGGTGGTCTGAAAGAATACAGAAGCTTATTCCATTTTTTTGCATCTGTTTAGATTTGCTTTGTGACTGAGTGTGTGGTTGATTTTAGAGAAGGTCCCATGGGGTCTTGAGACGAAGGTATATTCTTTTTTGTTAGGGTGGAATGTTCTGTAGACATCTATTAAGTCCATTTTAGTCATAACATCTGTTAGGTCCCTTATTTCTCTGTTAAGTTTCAGTCTGCCAGATCAGTCCAGTGGTGAGAGTGGGGTATTGAAATCTCCCACCATTAATATGAGGGTTTTATGTGTGATTTAAACTTTAGTAATCTTTCTTTTTCATATTTGGGTGCCCTTGTATTTGGGGCATAAACGTTCAGAATTGAAACTTCATCTTGGTGGATCTTTCCTGTGATGAGTATATAATGGCCTTCTGGATCTCTTTTGATTGATTTTTAGTTTGAAGTCTATTTTGTTTGATATTAGGATGCCTATACCAGCTTGCTTCTTAAGTCCTTTTGATTGGAAAGTCTTTTCCCAGACTTTTACTCTGAGGTAGTGTCTGTCTTTGGGGATGGGGTTTGTTTCTTATATGCAACAAAAGGATGGATCCTGATTATGTATTCATTCTATTATCCTGTGTCTTTTACTTTTACTCTGATGTAGTGTCTGTCTTTGAGGATGAGGTTTGTTTCTTCTATGCAGCAAAAGGATGGATCCTGATTTTGTATTCATTCTATTAGCCTGTGTCTTTTTATAGGTGAATTGATACCATTTATATTAATGGATATTAATGACCAGTGATTGTTAATTCCTGTTATCTTTTGGTGATAGTGTGTATGTATTTCCCCTCTTTGGGATTTACTGCTGTAGACTTATCTATTGCTTGTGTTTTTGTCGGTATATCTGACTTCCTTAGGTTGGAATTTTCCTTCTGGTACTTTCTGTAATGCTAGATTTGTGGATATGTATTGTTTAAATCTGGTTTTGTCTTGGAATGTCTTGCTTACTTCATCTATGGTGATTGAAAGTTTTGCTGGATAAATAGTCTTGGCTGGCATCCATGGTCTCATAGTGTCTGCATTACATCTGTCCAGGACCTTCTAGCTTTCAAAGTCTCCATTGAGAAGTCAGGTGTTGTTCTGATGGGTCTGACTTTATAAGTCACTTGGCCTTTTTCCTTTGCTGCTCTTAATATTCTTTCTCTATTCTATATGTTTAGTGGTTTAATTCTTGTGTGACAAGGAGACTTTTTTGGGTGGGGGTCTAGTCTAGTTGCTGTTCTATAAGGTTCTTGTATCTTCACAGGTATTTCCTTCTTTAAGTTGGGAAAGTTTTCTTCCATGATTTTGTTGAATATATTTTCTGTGCCTTTGGGTTGGTATTCTTATTCTTCTACGTAGCCAGAAGTTTTCCTTTGTCCTGCCTGGTCTGCAGCATCTCAGACCCAAGTAAACACACAGAGGCTTATATTAATTAAAACTGCTTGGCCATTAGCTCAGGCTTACTACTGACTAGCTCTTACACCTAAACTCAGTCCATTTCTGTTTATCTATATGTCACCATATTTTCTGTGGCTTTACTTGTGTGCTATTACGTGCTGTTCCCTGGACGATGGGCTGGCATCTGCTCACTCAGCCTTCCTCTCCCAGAATTCTCCTTGTCTGCTTATCCCTCTTTTACTTCTTGCCTGGCTACTGGCCAATCAGTGTTTTATTAAACCAGTGTACAAAAGCATTATTCCACAGCATTTCCCCATTTTCTGTTTAATGAAAAAGGAAAGTTTTTAACTTTAACATAGTAAAATTATATATAACAAAACAGTTATCAAGCAAGAATTACAGTCAAGTCCTGACTGGAGTAGTCTGTGAGGTTGCATTGTCTGAGCCAGTTGCCTTGAAACCGTTCTGGATATTGGATCATCTGGGCTATGGTTTTATTGGAGACCTTTCTGGGGGTCTTAGCTGGTCAAACCATATTTGTCTGGTAGCAATCCACAGGTTTTCATCTTCTGTGGAAACAAAAGCAGAGCCTCCTTTCCAAAGCAAAGTATCCTTTGACATAGATTTTGAAATCACGATATTTTTAAAATACATATATTGATTTAACTAAGCAGCTTTTACAATCAAATGTCTTTTTCCATTAAAAATCCCAAAGACAACGTCATCCAGATTCTCTGTGTAATATCCATCTTTACATGGCTTATTTTTCATATTACCTTTACTGTCTCTTTAAAGACTTTTTTATTTTTTAAAACTATTTCTTTGTATAACTGTCTATATTCCTTTTTCTCTCTCATTTGCATAGTGTCTCAGATTTCCTGGAAATTCTGTGTTATGACTTTTTCGGCTTTGGCATTTTCTTTGACTGATGATTCTATGTTCTCTATTGTATCCTCCACACCAGAGATTCTCTCTTCCATCTCTTGTATTCTGTTGCTTATGCTTGCATCTGTGTTTCTTGTTTGTTTACTCAGATTTTTTATTTTCACATTCCCTCTGTTTGTATCTTCTTCATTGTTTCTTTTTCACTTTCAGGTCTTTAACTGTTTCCTTCACATGTTTAATTGCTTTTTCATAGTTTTCTTGGCTTTCTTCAAGGGATTTATTGATTTCTTCCAAATTTTTGTTTGTCTTTTCCTCAATTTCTTTAAGGGAATTTTTATTTCCCCTTTAAAGACCTCTAGCATCTTCATGAAGTTATTTTTAAGGTCGCTTTCTTCTGCTTTGTCTACATTGTGATGTTCAGGTCTTTCTGTAGTAGAAGGCCTAGTTTCTGGTGATGCTATATTGCTCTCTATGTTGTTGTACATATTTTTTTCACTGTCATCTACCCATTTCTTCCTCCATTGGGTGCAAGAATTGCCTGTATCTGAGCAAGCTGCTATTGGTCCAGTCTATGCTTGTTGTGTTTGTGTCTCAGGGGGCCACTCTGGGTCTAAACTTAGCTCTTGGTCTAATTGGAGCTGGCAGATTCTGTACCTCAGGGAGCTGCTCTTGTTCCAATCCAAGTTGGCTGGTTCTGTGGCTCAGGGAACTGCTCCTTGTCTTATCAGGGTTCTTGGTCCAGTCAGAGCTTGCAGATTCTGTGTCTCAGGAAGCTTCTCTTGGTCCAGTGACAGCTGGCAGGTTCTGTGTCTCAGAAAGCCACTGGTGTCACAGGGGGTTGGGTCTTGGGGCAGGGCATGGGTCTTGTAGATTGGTGGGTCTGATGGGAGGTTTTGGTGGGGGAGCCTGCCTGCAGGAGTCTTCTCTGCTGGCCAACAACTGTTGGTCCAATGAGAGATGGCAGATTCCATGTCTCAGGGAGTTACTGGGGTCACAGGCGGATGGATATTGGGGTAGGGTATGTCTTATAGATTGCAGGGTCCGATGGGGGGTTTTGGTGGGGGAAACTGCCCGCAGAAGTTTTTCCTGCTGCCTAGCAACTGGGGCAGGGTTGGGGTGTGTGTGTGCCCTGGAACTGACTGTGTTCCAGGTCCCAAGTCCTTGAGGCTCTTTTTTTGATATTAATAACGTTTAACTGTTCCACAGTGAATAATAAAATTTTCCTAACAGTGATCTCTAAAGTCTCCAGAAAGAAGATGGGGCCACACAACAATGATTCTACCTGGTTTATAATGATTCCACTGAGCCAACAAACACCACTCAAAGATCAACTTTCGATTATAAACTGCTCAAGACAATTCCAAGGTGGCTAGCTGAGAAAGTACACCATCTTACACCTCTAGCCAGAACTTGAGATAAGCCTTGCCCACTACTCTAAGACTGGCTACATATGTTACAGCTAATCTTAATGAGATTTATCCATTGTTTTAGTTTTCTTACAGGATCCCATAGAGATACCATGGCCCCCTAGACAGCAGGAAACAATTCTACGAAAACAACACCCCCTCTCCCAAGAGTCTGCCCTCCTTTCTCATGCAGAAAGGCATATCTGTTCATTTTTCTTCTCTCTTATCTTTCTCTTTGGGATGCTGCCCAGAGCCCCCATGTACTCTTAGACTCCCTGGTGATATGGACTTCCTTTAGTCTTTCTCTGAACCACTCCTCCCTGCTGTGTGGCTTAACTCCATCCCAGCTTATTTTAAATGGTATTTTTTTTCCTATCTCTTTCCCATTTTTACCTCTGGAGTAACTATAGGAATTACACTTACCTGAAACTTCCCTGCCCTTTTTTTTCTATTTGCAGTTAGCATTATAAGGACTGAACAGGTTACATTTGTACGTATAGTTACATGTATGCTATAACAGTTTTTAAAAAGTGCCCATGAATATGCAGGAAAACAAGGAGGAGTGTGTGGGAGAGTTTAGAGGGAGGAAAGGGAAAGGAAAAATGTAATCAAATTATAATTTTAAAAATAAAAAAATAAAACCATCTAATTATCCTTGAGCTTCCATTTGGGTCAATTCTTAATTTATTTTATTAATGAGACTAAGAACCCCACGATGGGCCCCAGAATTTCCCAGTGTCATATGGTGGTACCATAAGGACTCTCTGAGATTTTAGGTTATACTTCTTTCCTGCTTTCAGTTCTTTAATCAGTGGAGAATGTGAATCCATTCCTGCACCCTCAGCAGCATTACAAACTTTATCTTACTGCTTTCTGTTGCTCTTCTCTCACAAGTGCTCAGTATCTTTATCTTTTTGCCATCTTTCCCTTCCATTGACTATTTTGCCTCTATCCAAGGGAGTTATTACAGACGCTTTGGTTCTGAGTCTCCACTTGGGACATGTGTAGAAATAGCTTTATACTTAAGTTTTGGAGCACTCTCACAGTCATGCCAGATAAAGGATTATTTTCTTCCAATATTGTCAAGGTATTATTAGAAAGGCAGTGGAGCCAAACTGTTGAGGTTTAATCCTGGCTTTCTCCTTTCTTTAAACAAACAACAAACAAAGATCCATGTATTTTAATACATGACTATTTGTGAGTGTTAATATATATGAATGTGTATCACGTGTATGCCTATTGACATCAGAGGCCAAGATACTACACGAGATCCTTCAGAACTGGAGTTAAAAGCAGTTGTGAGCTGCCTAATGCTGGTGCTGGAAACCAAGCCCTGTTCTCTAAACTGCTGAGCCATTGTTCCAGCTTAAGCTTTCTTATTTCTTAATGTCCATTGTCAATTCTGAAATTTTCTATATACCTCATCATATTCTCCTGGTATAAAAGAGGAATGATAGTAGTGTTTAAGAATTCATGCACTGGTGTGAGGACTAACATGCAAGTAACTTTGATTATACTTAGCACATTATAAGCATCCAAATTCAACAACTGTTGCTGGCTAAGGCTCAAACAATGTCACCACAGTTTTAGGCAACCTGGAGTTTTCTAAAGTAACATCTGAGCATGCTTTTATGCCTCAACCCACGACCTGCCATTTGTCTTATGCAAAGGATTCAGTAACCATATTCATCTCTATTTACAAAGCCAGAAACATTGCTAAGTTTTGAGCGTGAGAGTTACATGCTAGAATGGAGGAAGTTCTTTTGTCTCAAGAGAACTGACTTTTGAGGTTAAGCAAACTTTTGCCAGGCTGATCAGTGCTTTAGCCAAAGGATTTGGAAACAAGGTTTACCATGAAAGACAGAAAATTGTTTTCCTCCAGCATTCCTTATATGAATAAGCCACTGGATTCTAATATTTTTTGTCAAGTCTACCATATCTATTTCTTTCCCTCTTTACCATTCTGCTTGTTTTAATGAGTCCAATGAACTAAATAATTCCTTATCTACATTTTCTTTCATCTAGCTACTATCCTGAGTGCTTCAGCAGTGTTAATCTTCCCAAAACTCTACTTCTAGAAAGTTATTGTTCAACATAAACAAATTCATTCCAAAAGAACATTGTCCTTGGCCTGCCATTCAAAATCTACAAGAATTGGTGATCCCAGAAGGGAGTTGAATCACATTTCCTGAATGTAGCTAAACATAAATTTATCTTTACAGGAATATGAAAAGGCCAAAGTGAGATATCTCAATTAACTCGGTGATTTTACTGACCTTGCTTGTCTTCTGGCTCTAAATTTGCATATATAATTAACCTTTCTGGGTCACTTTCAGTGACCGCATAGGAAGCAAAAGGATAATTCTTAAGCCGTTCCACATGGGGGTAGCAAATACTGATGGAGGGGTTATGTGTCCAATACTATGTGTCTAGGAAAGAAAATGGGAGGCATGGTAAAGAGAACTCCAATAATATCTTCCCCATTGATATAATATCCAATTTTCTTTTAGGTAAAGGTCAGGTTGCAGAATCATCAGGGTGCTTGCTAAATATATATATATCTGGGTCCTCATTGCCAGAAAACTACTAAAGGTTTATATAGTAATTTATAAGATTCACTAAGGACACATAAGTGTAAAAATCCTATCTAGCAGTGTGCACCTCAGTATTACCACCATTCCTTAGACCCTTGCCACTTAAATAAAAGCATCTTTTCTCCATTTCTACATTTGTCAAAATCATTTTTTTCTACATCAAGGCTGTTATAAATGCATTTTTTCTCTGATATCTCTACAGAATCATTTCTTTGACGAACTATTTCTTCTTATGCAATGGACTGATTATGAAGCATTCTCAGTCTTCTAAAGGTGGGGTTTAATTCTTTCATTGAGGATTGACTGCTATTTGTTAATTTAAATTTAAATAAGTATGTATGATACCTTTTTAAAATATTTAAGAAGTATGACATATCAAGTCTCCAATCAAATGGAGTATTGGTTTTCTACACAAATTATATTCATCTGGGAGGATTCATAAACTCCCAATACCTGGATTCTACTGCAGACATTTTGATTTAATTGGTATGGAAGTCTATATCTTTTAGACCTCCCCAGGAGGTTGTGCATTGTTTCCCAATTTGAAAGCTACTGGAATAGAGCAGCTTTAATATGTCTGACCCAATTTAGAGGAAGGCCTGTGAGCTGTGTCAAGGCATTGGCCCTGGAGTTGGAATAAAGGAGATAAACTACTTCTCAATAGTAATTTCCATAAAGACAGTTGCAAGCAAGTGTGGAGTTTAAACAATGGAGGTATCTTCTTCAGCATATGCAGTTACAGTCTAGTTTGTATAAAAGCAGATGATAATTGACATAATGAACCTGGAAGGATTGTTACAACTTTTAAGCACCTAGATTTATGTGTAGAATTCAAATCCGAGAATGTCAGATGAATCTTATTCTAAATCCATTTTCCCTTTGTTATCAAATTGAGTGTTCAGCAGAATCCCTGGATAGACTGCTAAGCACAAATTCTTTGGAGTCTTTTCCCTTTTGAAACGTTTGTGTGGGTTAGTGTTATTTTTTGCAAGAAAATATATTTTTTTGGTCTGCCAAGATAAGAAAAATGTACCTTCAATACCAATACTTTGAAACAAATAAAAGTTGATCTGACCTAATTCAAGCAGATTTGAGAAAGGCATTTGAATCTACATTGTGTGTCTCTATTACTTAGCTCATCTATAGAACAGCCTTGTAGGATTCACTTCTAAGAAGAGAACATAGGAAATTTGAAATATACTTCCTAAATTTCAACTAAATTTTAAAATTCAAATATACCATGATTCTAGAAAAGAATGGAAATCTTTGTGTAATTTTGAAAGGGTAAAAACACCAGTATTTTAATTTAGTGCAGTAAAGTGAAAACATTTCCAGCAATAACAAAAATGTCAGTCAATGAGAAACAGATTAAATCCACAGTAACTGGAAGTTAGTGAGTACTTAATCCTGACCAAGCACTTCACTAAATGCTGATTGTTTTGTTGGTTTTGTATTGTGTCAATTTTCCTTCTCAACAACTGGGTTAAGTAGTGTCAAAGCAGAAACTGTAATGAAAAACAAATTAAACAAGCACAAAAAACTTCATTCAATGCAATTTCAATAGAGAAGACAGGAAATGGATCATATTGAACTCAGTTATCCTGAAACAAAGAATGAGAGGATTTTTAAGAACAGAGATGAACTATTTGAAAAGAATGTGATGTACATTGTAGCATACAGCTGTGTGGCAGACCAGAGGCACAGTCAGGAAGATCATCATAAACTGGAGGTCAACCAGGTCTATGTATCAAGTAGAAGGTTTTAAGCCCTGAGGGGTTATATAATAAGACACTGTCTCAAAATCAACAACAACACAAAACAAAAACAGAGGATATTAGTTTTGGAGTCATAGGCCATCTCTGTTTGACTCTATCAAAAGGGACATGAAGATTATTGTGTATTTATGGTAAAAGCTATTTTAGTAACTTGGAATAAGGTGACCCTTAGAGTTAAGTAGGTTTTCACTCTCCTTCAGAAATTTGGAGGACAAAATGTGGTGTGTTTCTAATAGATGATTCCTCGGTCCTAGAAAAAAAATTGGGTTAGCAAACTAATAAGACACCTTTAGCAAGATTTATATGGCAAACTATCAGACATAGGCATTTACAGATAAGAGTTTTCTAAGTGAATGATTGAAAGAACAAAGATTAAGGGTCTACTTTCAGGAAACCTGTCTATAGTTCAATCCTGCTAAGAAGCATTAGAGCTATCTTTCCGGTAGATATCAATCTTCATTTTACAAATGAAGCAATTGAGGCTGAAAGAAAGGAAGGTGTTTGTTTGTCTGCTAATAAATAGAGAAGCCATATCAATTCTAATGTTTGATTCATAATAATAAATTTGTACATTTTTTTACATAGTGTCATCATGCAGATAGTGATAAACCACAAAGTTTCAAAAATGTCTTCCAAAAGCTTACATATTTTTTTAATGGTAGAAAAACAATAGCAACAATTGAAAAAAAGAAGAGGTAAAAGTCAATCAGTTTGTCCTTTTCTTTTTTTAATTTCTAAGGAAAAAATATGAAAAGCTGCATTTAGAGTTAAGAGTGGTGAAGATTTCAAGTCATAGAAATTCAAATTATTTAGACTTACTGTTTTGTTTTAAATATACATGCTTTAGATTTTCCTTAACACTAAAGAAAGTGAAAACATAGAAAACAAGAAAAAAGAAAATAAAAATGATTAAGAAAAGTAAAATGAAGGAAAGGGAAGAAAATAGCAGTATTAAAACAGTAGAAGAGAGAGATGGTCAGAAGAAAAAATAGAAAGAGGAGAGAGATAAGAGTAAGTGAAAGAAAATAGAGAAAATTATGAAATTAAGGAAAATAGAAATAAAGGAGAGGAAAGATATGGTAATAAAAGAATAGAATACAGAGAAAGAAATTAAGAAAGATAAAATATGCAGGAAAAGAGAGAAGGAAAGGATGGGAAGAGGAAGGAGGGGATGAATATGGATCCAGAATGTGTTATAATTACTTCAAAACTAGTGTTCTTAGTCATCATAGAAGCTAAAAATTTAATTTCAAAACATAAAAAATAAAATGTTTAATGCTATGGAAGATGGTTCAAGAGTGGACACTAGAGAATGGGAAATGTAAAGACAAAGAAGGAGCAATAGAAGACTCCCATAAAAGTAGCAGTCACATGGGGTAGCTTTACTACATCTCTGATTTACTTCCTAACAACAATGCTATGTATTTAGAAAATCTTGCTATGACTGAAAGGAATATCCAGTTCCTATAACATTCTATAGCATTCTGTGCACATCAAGTACCCAAAATAAAACTCAGAGGCAATGATTAGAGTGGTGGCAATGATCACCAAGTTCATCCATGCTGTTACAAATATCATGATTTCCTTTTATTTAAAACTTGAACTATATATATATATATATATATATATATATATATATATATATATATAGTGTATAAAAAACTTAGAAGTGTGAGATCTTGTAGGAAAAAATAAGTAAGGCAACTAGATAGAAAAACTCTACAATTTTCTAACTTTGGGGGCTATGAATGGGGGAAAAATGATTTGGGGGAAAAATCTTTCTTTGGGCTTTACAGGTAGTAAAAAAGCTCTTCTCTGAGCTTATGGGGAAGAAAAAGTTACCTATGGAAGCTTTTGACATTGGGGACAGCTGAAATGCTAAGTCCAAGCAGCAGGAGAAAGTGTTTTCTCCCTGAGGCAAAAAATGCGGGTGTAAAAAGCCAAAAAGTTTAAAGTTGGGAAGTTTTGGGAAAAGTTTGTCTTTCTTTCTTGGGGGAAAAATCTTCCTCTTAAACTAAAAGCTTTTCTTGGAAAATTTGGGGAAAAAAATCTCTAAAAAGCCTTAATCTTTCTCAAAAGCTCTCTTAAACTTAAAAACTAAAGCCTTTTAGAACTCTCTTCTCAGAAGGACAAAAATTAGAATCACCCAAAGATATTAGTATGGGGATCACCTGTGACTAGCTTTAAGGGAAAACAACAAACTTCTTAAGAAAGCAAAACCTCTCTAAATTCTCTTTCAAGCTTTAAAATTCCTCCCTGCAATGCAGGAGGCAGGGACAAGTTCCTAAAAACCTCTCTTCTAAACTCTGTCTCAAGCTAGTAAAAGACAGTGGGTCAAAGTTCCCTGAGGGAAAGGCTTGGGAGAGAGTGGGTAAAGAGCTACAGAGAGCCCAAAAGGGCAGGAAACTACCTGAGAAAAGAAAAAAAAAGCCAAGCTTATCAGTATAGCCGAGCTGAGGAATCAAGGGTTTGTTTCTAAGTGAGCATTTCAGAATGAAAAGGTGCTCCTAATCGTCCTAATGCAAAGATCCCCTGAAGCAATGCAAACTGTCAGCATTGTACGCTTCTGACCAAAAACCCAGAGGCACCTGGCCAGCGCGCTCAGGGATTCTAGGGTTCCTGCAGTGGTAAACTTCCTGGAGCACAGAGCTGAGGCAGGAAGGTGCAGGACCCAGGGGAAGATTGCTAATGAACAAACAAAACTAAAACCAGTGGGAATGGCACAGTTGTCCACTTTCCTACAAGTCCCAGGTTGATAGATCCACAGCTGCAAAAAGAAATCTGAGAACAGCTTTCCTATCAGACTATGGACCTTTCTGGGAAAACAGTAAAGCTGAACTGTGTCTGAAGCAGTTGTGCTGCTGAATCAGAACACTGTCTGGGGAAAGAGCCCAGCCAGGGCAGAACAGAGCTATCCAGGAGTAAAGCTTTCTTTTCTGTCAGAGAAAGCATCTCTTTGAGAAAAGCTTTGTTTCAACTGACTCCCTGAGATGAGGGAGTGTAGTCCTGAGGAGTGATTGCCTCTGGCATAAGCTCTCTCCTTGAGCACTCAGACAAGCAAATGCAACCCACTGGGGGACTGGGCCAGGTGAAGGCGTGATGAAGCAAAACACCTGTCCTAATGGGAGTTTAGAAATGGCAAAAACCTTCCTTGTTAGATTTTCAGTCTGAACACAAACCTCAGACCCCGAAAAACAGAAATGGACTAAAGCCCCTACCTTCAGAAGCAAAGACGCTGTCACTGTGGCATTGGGAAATGTTTCTGGGGTAGAGGGAATAAATTGAGACCAAACTGGGTACTGTCAGGGATAAAGACTCTGAAGAAACAGAGAAGGGACATAATCCTCCCCAGAAAATATATGACCTGAAAAAGCTGCTAGAATTTGAGGCAGATTCAGGGGGAGAAAAAAAGCCCCTACCTCCAGAAGCAGCTAGCAGAGGTACAGAGCTGCAGACAGATACCTGAAGCTCTGCATCTTGGGGGAAAGGAATAAGCAAAATGAGAATAAAATCAGTGGGAGAAAATCTCTCTGAAGGAGCTATGGAAAAGCTGTTGTAAATGATCTTGTTTTTCACTGACTGGCTAAGGCAAACACAACCCCAGAGGAAACTTGCTATCAGAAATTGCCCACCTCAATGCGCGCTAACGAGGCAGGTGCAGTTCTGATTTGGGGGCCAGTGTCAAATGAAGGAGAGACACCTGTTAAAGCCAGCTGAGGAGAAAATAGAAATCTCCCAATGTTCCATAGCTGAAAATGTAAAATGCTTGTTCAAATCGCCTGTTGCAAAAGCAAAAAACTTTGTTCAAACCTCCCGGGCAAGTCTGTAAAAAAGAACTTAGAAGTTGACTCTCAGACCCAAAAAGAAATATGGGAAATGACTGATAAGGGAAATGATATAAGGGACTGGTATAAGGGACTGATATTATTATGGACCGATATAAGGGAAATGCATTCTGGGGAAGGTAGTTTTTCCGCTAAAGATGGCTACATTGCCCTGAAACAGTTTTGTCAGCTCGAAAATGCATTCATGGTAAACTTAAAATACAGCTTTTAAAAGAATAAGGAGGAAAATCGTCTAAGAGTTTAAGTGTCAGTTCCAATGAAAAATTGAAAGGATATGGAACTAGGTGCTTCGTAGTTTGGGGCTCCTTAGTAAAGTGCCTTATTTACCCTAATAGCTGTGCAAAGTTTTTACAGTAGTTGTGTAGCTTGAGTTTTCCTGCCTGGGCCACAGTCAGGACAAATCTCTCTCACCCGCCAGTCCCACAGGCGCTCAGACCCAACCAAGTAAACACAGAGACTTATATTGGTTACAAACTGTATGGCCGTGGCAGGCTTCTTGCTAACTGTTCTTATATCTTAAATTAACCCATTTATATTTATCTATGCCTTGCCAAGTAGCTCGTGGCTTACCAGCATCTTCACATGCTGTTTGTCATCGTGGCGGCTGGTAGAGTCTCTCTGACTCAGCCTTCCAGTTCCCAGCTTTATTCTCCTCCTTGTCCCGCTTACACTTCCTGCCTAGCCAATGGCCAATCAGTGTTTTATTTATTGACTAATTAGCAACACATTTGCCATACAGAACATCCCACAGCATAGTTGTATGACAAAAAAGCTACCTATAAGAGCAAACAAGCCACTTTAAAATCATTAAAACAAGGGAAAGCAGTTTATACACTGAACGTTGTCTTAGATATGAAGAAACTTATGTTGAAATTAAAAAAAGTTGCCGGGCGGTGGTGGCGCACGCCTTTAATCCCAGCACTCGGGAGGCAGAGACAGGTGGATCTCTGTGAGTTCAAGGCCAGCCTGGGCTACCAAGTGAGTTCCAGGAAAAGGCGCAAAGCTGCACAGAGAAACCCTGTCTCGAAAAACCAAAAAAAAAAAAAAAAAAAAAAAAGAAATTAAAAAAAGTTATTTGCCTTGAACGAACAGCCTGCAATGAGTGATTCCTTTGCCAATCTAATAAGGAGACAAGGAAACAGGCATGCAAAAAAAAGAAATGACTGCTTTATATATGGGGAACAAACTTCAGAAAAATCTAGCTGTCTTACAAAAGAGTTGCTTCACCTGAAAGTTCCTTGTAAGGAATCAATGCTAAATATTACAGCTGCTAATAACATCAGGAGTTAAAGGTAATGAAATGAAAATACTAAATCCTGAAAGTGCTTTTTCTCATAGTAAGCTAATGAAGGATACGTTTCATGAAAGAACATCTGTATTCTTGACTCCTTTGAATAGTAACAGTTTTGGTGAAAATATTGGAACTAACAACAATCAAGTCAAATTGTTTCAACAAATTCAAGACGATATTCACAAAGAAAGCTGCCATGCTTTGTGGGCCATATTAGAGCTCACTCCAATCTTCCTGGTCCTTTAGCTGAGGGTAATGCAATGGCTGATAAGTTAACAAAGATAGTAGCATTATCCCAAGTGGAAATGGCTCAACAGTCACATGCTCTTCATAAAAATAGCAAAAGCTTAAGAAAGCAATTCAATCTTACCAAAGAGCAGCTTGTCAAATAGTTAAACGATGTGGGGTATGTCCAAAATATTTTCCTGTATCTCACTTAGGGCTAAACCCTCGAGGTCTTCTTCTCAATCATCTATGGCAAATTGATGTTACACATATTGCAGAATTTGGCAAATTAAGATATGTACATGTGACCATTGACACTTATTCAGGATTTTTAATGGCTAGTGCACAACCTGGGGAAGCTACAAAACATGTAATTATGCACTGCTTGAAGTGTTTTTCATATATGGCTATACCAAAAATTATTAAAAATGATAATGGTTCTGGATATAGTAGTAAGACATTTCAACTATTTTATACCCAATGGGAAGTTGTACATAAAACAGGTATTCCTTATAATCCTCAGGGACAAGGTATTGTGGATAGGGCTCATAGCAGTCTTAAAATACAACTTCAAAAAATGAAAGGAAGAAATTTACCCTCAATCTCCACATAGTGCATTAAATCATGTTCTTTTTGTTCTGAACTTTTTGAATGTGGATGTCTATGAACAGTCTGCTGCAGATAGATTTTGGCACGGTGGCATCCAAGCGACTTTTGCTCAAGTGAAATGGAAAGATCCCTGCTTGGCATTATGGAAGGGTCCCGATCCTGTGTTAATATGGGGTTGAGGACATGTTTGTGTTTTTTCACAAGAGGTGAATGAAGCTTGGTGGTTACCAGAGCATTTGGTAAGGAGCTTGGAACTAAGGAAGGTCCGCTCCAATGACGTTCCTATAGAGGAACCAGAATGAAAGTGGCTCATTAGTGTTTCTGAGGTTTTGTCACTGGTTAATGCAAACAGTGAGGAAATAGAGTTCGGAGCTGTGCTGCTTTTGGCTTTACTAGCTCCTTTAGAAAAATACTTCATATCTCCTAATAGCTGTGCAGTATTTGCCGAAGAGCTTTACAGCAGCTAAATACGGTAATTTCACCCTCAGCGTGAAGTGAAGTTTTTCAGTAGAACAAACCAAGAGTACTTCTGTAATAGAAACGTTTGTCTGAATTGAAGCACTTACGGGAGCTATTATGAATCTGGGTAAAGGGACAGCCTCTAGTTAAAAACCATTTACCGCTGACAGTGCATCTCTGCCAGTTACGGAATGGTGTATCACAACTCTATAATAACAACACTCACTAAATCCCCATGTTTTATAGCAAAGCTGACTATAAACTCTAAACTTTAGAAATGATGTATGTACTTCCTGTCTAGTTAAGAGAATCTTTCTAATAGAGATAGTGATGATAATTAGTAAGAAGTAGAAAAAGATGAAAATAAGATATGTGAGCTTGTAAAAAATCTGTCTTGTTAGATCTCTGTTAAGAAATCATTATGTGTTTGCTAAGTTAAATATATGTTAATGGTGGCCCTATGTAAGTTTGTAAAATAGATCTATAGAGTTCCTTTAAAAATATAAGCTTGCAAGAAGTATCTAGGGTAGTCTTAAGACACGTAGTAGTGAGTTTGTAAGAAGTAAAGATGCTAGTTGTAAATGTAAGTTTAAATAAGAAATAAGAAGATGGAATGAATATAAGTATATAAGAAGTAAATATATTTGCTAAAGTACTTCTATAGTTTCTTTAAGGAGTATTAAATAAGTAGATGTTAATGTTATATGTGAGTTTGTAAAAAAGTATAAATGTTGAATGTGAGTCTAATGCTTTGCAAGGCAAAATATATCATATGTGAGTTTGTAAAAAAAATGTAAATGTTGAGTGAGTCTATTCTTAATGTATATGGTTGAAAGAATCTGAGACACAGAAGGTAGTGTCCTAGTAGACTGCAAAGTAGGCAGTCTGAATGGTTTCAAAAGCTCCAGAAGCCGCTAAGAAGCTAAGAATGGTGGATGCCAGAACCAGCATAAGGCATGTGCAGCTGAGATCTGTGGAAAATCAACACAACACAGAAAAACCTGAGCTAATAGCAAAAATGGTGCGGTTTAAAATATTACTATAACTAAAAAGGTCTCTGGCTTGAGAATAAAAGTTGCAGAGACACTTGTTTGAACTAAAATTATTAACTGCAAAAAGTTTTGTTTGTAAAACGTCTCTTCATATTTGGAAGTAAAAGCCTGATACCAGTATTTACTTTTTTGAACTTTTTGAACTTAAAATAATGAGATAAAAGATTTTGGCTATGGATTTCTTCAAATTTGGAAGTCTTGTACCAGAATTTATCATTTGAATTTTGGGACTTAATGAAATGAACAATAGAGATTTCATTGCAATGGGGCAATTTTGAGTTTACTTATGGAACTGTTTTCTGGAATTGGGTTAAAAATGGAACTGTTTAAATGAAGAAATTTATTGTTTCTACCTAGACTAAAGATGCAGTTTTGTGTATGCCTATATGCTTTATTAACTGGTGATTCATGAATTGTTTTGTGGAACTGTTTATGTAAAAATGAAATTACTTATGGAACTGGTTTTGTGTTACAAATGGAACTGTTTAAACAGAAGTTTGGGGTTTATAACTAGGCTTGAGATTTTGCTTAAAAAATTATAAAAGGGAGAGTTAATATTCCTTAGTCTATTTAATTTAAAAAATATTTTCTTTGAGTGGATTAATGTCATGTTTTGTTAGTAAGAAATGCAAATGGGGTATACTAAGAGACTACTTTTAAAGTGTGTAAAGAGTTTTATTAACAAACTGCTTTTGGATGTTTTGCTAAAAGTTTTCAAAGTGTTAATGGTTAGATTGAAAATATTGCTTTTCAGTATGGGTTTGTAGAAATTGTATAAGTTTGGGTTCCTCTAACTAGGTTTGAGATTTTGTTTAAAAAATTATAAAGGAAAGGAGGAGTTATGAGATTGAATTATGTTTGCAGAAACCTATTGATATTAATGCACCCTGGTTTTGTGGAGTTAAGGAAATATTTAAGTTTGATGTGAATACATCAAAGTTTTTCCTATGTTCTGTTAGCAAGAAAATTCAAATGATTGAGTTAAAGTTGTAGGACAGAGAAAATTGTTAACTATATATAGCACCATATATGCTGATTCAAATGGTTCTGTTAAGAGTTTTCTTTGTGTTGTAAGATTGGGAGAATTGTGACTATGTATAGCAATATTTATGTTAACCTGTTAATGGTAATGATGAAGCTAAGGGATTCTTTAAGTCTGTAGTTGCCTTAAGAGTTTTTGGTTTAGAAAGGGCTTGAGGAAGCTAAGACTGCTGTAGTCACCTTGGATCTAATTCAAAAGAGAAATGCCATCTTTATCATCCTCTACTCCCATATTGGGAGGTGTAACAGCTATGGAGATTGTTGTAAGCCATTAAGTTATTTTTTAATATATTAAGAAAGGGGGACCTGTGGGAGCCCGTTCTTGGGTTCCTCATGGCGTTACCCAGCAGGTCCCCATAGAGGATGATGAGGACCACGGGCCTGAGTGCAGGTGTCTGAGATGGTCTGCACTTGGCTATGCTGGGGGAGGAGGTCATTTGCTCCACCCCTTGGCATCTCTATAAAAACCCTGGGGCTGAGACAGTCAGGGCCCATTGGAATAGGTTCCAGGCCCTCTCGAGGCTATCCTTTATTTTCTGTTTATCTCCGCAAGATTCTCCGCTATAAATCCTTCTATCTAATATTTCCTGCTGCTCACACTCAAGAAAACTCTGGGGAGCTGTGGGGTTGGTGGGTAAACGCCCCACATATACTCTTTTCATGGATTTATGAAGCTTTCAACTTCTGTATTGATTCCTTGTTTCATATTGGGTTGGAGAAATACTTCATATGATTTTAGTCATATTGCATTTCATAAAAAGTATAGAATGCTACATGTGAGTCTGAGATGAATGATTATTCTCTTGTTGTAGGGTCGAATGTTCTGCATATAGCTCTTAAACACCTTTCATTTAAAGTATTTCTCAATTCTAATGTTTTCTTACTGATTTTTGGAATGAGTAAGTGATTTTTTCCTGTTCAATGTGGACATTCTTATCATTAACAATATTAAGTTATTATCTATTTATCCATTTTGAT
Organism: Peromyscus eremicus; assembly: GCF_949786415.1. Taxonomy (NCBI): domain Eukaryota; kingdom Metazoa; phylum Chordata; class Mammalia; order Rodentia; family Cricetidae; genus Peromyscus; species Peromyscus eremicus. The sequence continues at coordinate 74,019,643 of NC_081439.1, read as the reverse complement.
CTTCTGTATCAATGTTGTATATTTAGTTGCTCTGATGTAGGATGAAGATATATTTGTAATGTTTATATGCTCTTTATTAATTGCCTATTCTATCCTCTTTATTAATTGACTATTCTTTCATGATGTAGTGACATTTTTTCCTTTTATAAATTTTTATCAGATTTAATCTTTTTTATTTTATGTGTCTTTTCTTAGTACGTTCCACATGCATCTATGATTTCTACAGACATCAGATGAAGTCAGATCCTTTGGAAATGGGGTCATAGATACTTAGGAGATATCATGTTGGTACTGGGAATTGAACCCAGGTACTCTGCAAGAACAACAAGCACCATTAGCTACTCCACTATTGCTGGGGGATGTTCTGTATGGCAAATGTGTTGCTCTGATTGGTTGGTAAATAAAATACTGATTGGCCAGTAGTCAGGCAGGAGGAAGTATAGGCGGGACAAGGAGGAGAAAAAAGCTGGGAAGTGGAAGGCTGAGTCAGAGACACTGCCAGCCACCTTGATGACAAACAGCATGTGAAGATGCAGGTAAGCCATGAGCCACGTGGCAAGGTATAGATTTATAGAAATAGATTAATTTAAGCTGTAAGAACAGTTAACAAAAAGCCTGCCACAGCCATACGGTTTGTAAGCAATATAAGTCTCTGTGTTTACTTGGTTGGGTCTGAGCGCCTGTGGGACTGGCAGGTGAGAGAGATTTGTCTTGACTGTGGGCCAGGCAGGAAAACTCCAACAACACACTATCTCTCCTGTCTCCTAAATTTTTCTAATAGGAACTCTTTTCATTCTTTGGTATAAGTAACTCATGCTTTTGTTCTTTTTATTTTCATTAGATATCTTTGCCTCTATTCCCTCATTTTTACCCTAAATGTATCCTTAAACTTGAAGTAAGTTTGATGTAATTATTATGTAATTGTTTTTTTATTCTTTTCCTTACATCCAGTAACATGTATTTTTATTAGAAAATTTTACCATTTATATTTAATTATTGATAAGGGGAGAATTAACTTGTTATTACTGATTTATAATTCCCCCTTCCTTTCCTGCTCTCTTATGGTCATTGTTGGGATTTGAATTATTTTTCTTCTTTAGTAGTTGAGTTTCAATTCCATTTCCAATCTATTTTTGTTTGTCTCCTAGCTGCAAAGATATAGAAGTTTTATCTGTATAGTGACCATAAACCTTGAGAGAAACATCTTTGTGCTCCAATGGTCTGGTTCAAGGTGATAATAACTTTGAATATTGATGATATGAAATAAGTTTAGAATTTTACTAGCTGAAATCTGATGGTTTTGATTAATGTATGTTTTTGATATTTCATGTCATTGAAAAGTTTTGGGTAATGCAGTTATTTTTAATACTTTTGTCTTTTAACTTCAAGAGTATGTTACATTTAATTACAAGTTACTGATACAGAATTAGAGTATTCTGAATTTTACTGTAAAATTACCTTTACTTGGAAGTTTATACTTACATATGTTTTTGTGTTACTAATTAGTGTCTCATCATTTCAGCGTGAAGAGGCTTGGCATGTTTTGTAAAGCAGTCCCAGTAGTGATGTGTATATATATATATATATATATATATATATATATATATATATATATATTGTTTTTTTGTTTTTGTGACAGCCTTTATTTCTGAAGGACATTTTTTTCTAGGTAAGTTATTACTGTTTAGCTGTTGTATTAGTAGCTTTTTCTTATTGCTGTTACCAAATAAATATCTAACAGGATGCAACTGAAGAGGAGAAATATTTGTTTTGTTCTATAGTTCATGGGTAAAAGTCTATCATTTTGGTGGATGCAGAGTGGCTTGAGTGTGAGGTGACTGATCACACAGTGAAGAGGCAAAGCAGGGACAGGAGCAGGGGATAGCCTGTAGTGGCCCAGCTCCTCTAGCAAGACTCTTTCCAAAACTGTCCACAATATTCTAAAACACTACCGACATCAAGAGATCAAGTGTTCAAACTCGTGAGCAAATGAAGGCACTTAATATTCAAATTACATTCCCCTCTTAGTCCCCATACGTTCATGGACATTTCATGATGTAAACCACATTTGTTCCAATTCTAAAACTCCCTATACTCTCTAATACTCCCAAGATACCTGAAAATGCCAAACTCTAAGTATCTTTTTTCTTTTTTTTTCAGACTTAAACCAATCGTCTAACTGCAGTCTCTGTGCAATTAAAACAAAAGGTTACATATACACACATACACACACACACACACAAATATTCCCACTCCAAACAGTAGGAATGGGGACAAGGAAAGACTACACCAAAACAAAACTGAAAACATAGCAGGATAAACATCAAGCTTGAAGCTCCATTTCCACCCTCTGACATGCATCATAAAATCATTTGTCTCCAGTAGCATTAAGTAGTCCTATCCCTCTATTTCTTCTGCCTATAGCACATGTTACCTCTTTCTTGGGCTACTCTCTTCCATATATACAGTTTCCTTAATGTACATTCCATGGGCTCCATATTTCCAAAGTCTAATTTGGGTTTCATGTTCACAGTTTCATACAGTGGTCTCTTTGGACTACCTTGTAAGAAATATGATCCTGTTATACATTGTCTGGCCTCAGTAGCCTTATGGAATCTTGATGTAGTTTGTGGGTGTAGTCCATCATAGTAGAGATGACTTGAGCATGATATGGCTAATTATACCATCCACAGACAAAAATCCAAATATAAAAAGGAAATGAGACTCAGCTAGAGAACCTCAAAGTTGACCCCTAATGACTGACCTTCTCCAGCAACTACAAAAGCGTATAAGGTAAACATCAGACTCAAAGAATACTAGTAGTTTGTTTGCTTTTCCCCAGCACTCTGTACGTGTATAAGATAGACTCTCATAACCTTATGGGAAACTCAATGAGAGAATTGTATATGCTCTCTAGTATAGGATAAATCTCTTATCTATTTCATGGTTTCAGTGTGTTTTTTGCTATTATATTTTGACATTTTGATTAGTTTGTTTTTAGGTGAATATTTTTTGTAGACTTTTATGCTCCAGAACCCTGTGTTTCCATATTTCCCCACTATTAGGAAGTTTTAAACAGTATGTCTTTAAAGAAGCTTTCTCCCTTTGTTGACTCCCATGGGAGGCCTTTCTCTTTCTGAAGGGAGATGGTGGATGAATGGATGGGAGCTGGGGAGTAGATAGGAGGTGGGGGGATGGAATGGGAGAAGAGGAGGGAGGGGAAACTGTGGTCAGTATGTAAAATTAATGAAAAATAATAATAAAAATAAGGAGCTTTCTCAGAGATGGAGAGATGGCTCAAGGTTTAAGAGCACTGGTTACTCTTCCAGAAGACCTGGGTTCAGTTTCTAGTACCCACATGGCAGCTCATAACTGCCTGTAATTCCAATTCCAGGAGATCTGAAACCCTCATGCCAATGTACATTAAAAAAATAAAATATTTCAAAGAAGCTTTCTTATACATTTTTTTCTCTCTCCATTTTTATAATTCTACATTCTACATATTTGTTTCTTTAAAAAATATTTTTGTTTTATATGTATATGAGTGCCTGAATGAAATATATGTATCACATGTGATGTGTGGAACATGAAGCAATCTGTAGAAGTTGTTGGATTCCCTTGAACTAGAGGTATAGTTGGTTGTAAGCCATGGTACGGGCACTAGAAACCTAACCCAGGTCTTATACAAGAACGGAAAGCACTATTAATTGCTGAGCCTTCTCTCCGGCTCCATGTGTTAGTTTCTTCATTGAGTATCATAAATTGCATAGAATGCTTATGTTGTCTTCTGTTTTTGTTTTGTTTGTTATTTTTGTTGTTATTGTTTCTTTCTTGTATGACTGGATAATTCCAAATGACTTGTTTTAAAATTATTCTATTTGATCAAGTCTGCCAGTAATGATTTGTACTACAGTTTTCCTCTTTCTTTTTCAATATTCTCTGTCTCCTAGTTCTATTTATTTCTATTTTATGATCTATTGTCTTGGGCTTTCTATTTATCCATATATTGATTTCCTGATTATTTTGAGTAGTCTGTCTTCCGTTATAACTCATTAAACGACTTCAAAACACTGTTCTGTATTATTTCTCCACCTCTAGTTCTTTGAAATCAACAACTAGAATATTACTACATTCATTTGACAGAGTTATATCATTGGGTTTTTTATATTCCTTGAAGTGTTTGATGATTGTCTTCACATCTGAAAAAAAAATGTATATTCTCATCTTTAGTTACTACTATAGAGATAAAAAAAAACAAAACTATCAATAAGAGACAAACAAACAAGAAAAAACTCATTAGCCTGCATAGATGTTTTGAGTTTGGGTTAAAACACTTACAGTAGATTATCTTGCTCTGTACCTCTCTCTTCTAGGAGAGAATTCCTAGGATTGTTTACTCCCTCTCAGTATTTCAAAATCAGGGTAGGACTAATAGTCTTTCATTTTTTACCCCAAGATGGTGCCACAAAATACAGTTTGGGAAGGTCAGATGCCTAAGTGGGTAAAGGTACTTGTCAAGCCTTATAATCTGAGCTCCATGGGAGAGACACACACAGTGGACGGACAGAAAAAACTTCTGTTCTCTAAATTCCTTATGTGTGTTATGGCATGTGTGTTACATACATCCACATCCACACATATTCTTCCCATTTCTCTCTCTCCTTCCCTTCCTCTACCCCCCTTTTCTTCTCTCCCACCTCTGTCTCTCTCACTGTCTGGCTTTCCCTTAACATTCATGCAAATGTACAGGGGAAATGGTCACACAAAGCAGAGAGTGAGGCACAGGGACTATTGGTGTTGCTTGTGGGTAATTGGGGAAATAGCTCAGAGGAAAAACATACCAATAGCTCATGACACTCTTTGAGAAATAGGATGATCATTGATTAGGTTGAGTTCTAAATCAAAATTCCTGCTACTATGCACTTGACTATTCTTAGCATCCCCATTTAGGTATGATGATATCAGCCTTGGTGATTTTTGTTGATTGAGAAATGAAACTTATGAATAGTAGTGCCCTACATGGTTGGTGGTAACTTAGTATTCATGACACTTGTTTTCCCCTTTGTGAGAAATCTTGAATATGGCATAGGAGAGGAGTGGTATCTCTGATGGCACAGAGTTTTGCCACCTTTGGTAAAGTTTGTTACAAGTAAAATGAAGTTGTACCCCACACCCTTAATATTACATATTTTGCCAAGAATACCCACTGTAACTTCTTTTCTTGACTCCTGAACCTCCAAAAAGTCATTCTTGTCCATCGAGAGTGTCATCTCATTTCAAGTTTCTGTGGAGATATGACAGTTGAAAATTCCTAGTTAATCATCATGATTAAAATTTAGATAATTTTTATATTCTTCAATAGCAAAATATTTTAAAAGATGACTAAGCACACTTTAGAATGAGTTTTACATTACTTGCATAAAATATATTTTGCAGTTGTTTTTCTTTATCACATTCACTTTTTGTCTTGCCTTTAGTCTCAGATGCAAATAACACTTTTGTTTTCTGAATCGTTCTCCACACTCTCTTGATATTGTTACAAGATTCCTTTTTGTTCTTGTGAATTATTTCTATATGCAATGTTCATTTTCATTGTATCTCTATCAGTGTTCAACATAGAAAGAGAGTTAACTCTCCGAAAATGGAAAAACGACTGTTTCTATGAACTCCACCTGTGATGGGGAACAAAGTGTGTATACAGATGGTGCGCTTCTCAATATGGCATTTCTTTTCTTTTCTCTTTCACTGCTTGTAGACCACTTGGCAGACAAGGTGCATCCTTAAGCTACATGTAAGAAAGTTGATTAACTAGTTCAACTCTAAACCACAAATGAGCAAGGGCCCACTGTGTATAGCTTTCTTTATAACAGTCCCTCAAAGGCATCCTTTAGTTTGGAAATTTATGAAGACCATGATAGGGTTTCTGGAGAATGACTATAAAATAGTAGTTCTCAAAACTGACCCTGTCCTTGAATCAACCTGGGGAGCTTGTTAAAAGAGTCCCAATCCTCACATGATTTTCATTTCACATGGCTAGGATTCTTTTTTTCACTGCAGCATTTTTATTACTAGGTCTGAGAATGTCTTTCTACAAGCTTTGAAATTTAGGTTGTTAGCAATCTATTCCTATCAAAAAGGCTTGAGTCATTGCATTATAAGTAGCATGACTTGCCAGTATCTTTGTTCAGTGAAGAATCTAAATACTACATATAATTATGAAATTTTTAATTGATTGGAGGTCTTTCAACTGATTTTCAACCAAACTGCATTTTTCATAGATCATTGTAATGGTACCAAGAGACAGAGAGGGAGCAATGAAGAAAGCAGAGTAGATCAAAATCATAGAAAATCCTGAGATTGGGAAAGAAGAATTAGAACATCCAACAGACAGCAAAAGCAATGTTTACAAAAAAGTATAAAAAAATGACCTGTCTAATATTATCTAGGTGTGAATCCTGCAAGCTACAATAATGACCTACCTGACAAGATATGTCAATTGGTACAATAGTGTGATGAATATTATGGGTGTAGCTAGTAACATTTTTTTATTGGATTTAAAGCTTACTCCAGGAGTTATTATCCATACCTGACACTGTCAATTAAATCCAATAAAAAGTGATAACTTTCCTCCTCTGGTAGCATTCATAGAACTTTTCAGCACTATGAAAATTATCCAGTAGGGATGAAACTTCAAGGTGAGTTCCATGTAAATTTCTGTATGTTCTATTACTTAAGTATGTTGTGTCTTTAGTAATTACATTTTACCATTAAGTGCTGGAGGGTAACCAAGAACATTGGCAATGTTCTGTAATGTTTGAATGGAAGACGATGGGACTCTTTTGGTCAACAACTCAAAAAGTAGTAACTAACTGGAAGTTTTATTTTTTTGGGTAACATATGACATCTAGTTGTAACATTGTCCTTCTTTGTAGGGCAATGCAAATTAAAATCCATTTATTATTATTATTGTCATTTATAAACTACTGAATCACATTAGTGCTGCTTGTAAACTCACTGATATAAGATTATCCATGGGAATATAGGAAACCTACCAGTGGCCACACCCCCAAGGGAAAATGATTCTTCCTTCCTGTGGGGCGTTTACCCAACCACCCCCACAGTTCCCCAGAGTTTTCTTGAGTGCGAGCAGCAGGAAATATTAGATAGAAGGATTTATTGCAGAGAATATCGCGGAGATAAACAGATAGAAAATAAAGGATAGCCTCGAGAAGGCCTGGAACCTATTCCAATGGTCCCCGACTGCCTCTGCCCCAGGGATTTTATAGAGACGCCAAGGGGTGGAGCAAAAGACCTCCTCCCCCAGCACAGCCAAGTGCAGACCATCTCAGACACCTGCACTCAGGCCCGTGGTCTAATCATCCTCTATGTGGACCTGCTGGGTAAAGCCACGAGGAACCCGAGAACGGGCTCCCACAGGTCCCCCTTTCTTAATATATATATATATATATATATATATATATATATAACTATTAATGGCTTACAGCAATCTCCATAGATGTTATACCTCCCAATATGGGAGTAGAGGATGATAAAGATGGCATTTCTCTTTTGAATTAGGTCCAAGGTGACTACAGCAGTCTTAGCTGCCTCAAGCCCTTTCTAAGCCAAAAACTCTTAAGGCAACTACAAACTTAAAGAATCCCTTAGCTTCATCATTACCATTAACAGGTTAACATAAACATTGCTATACATAGTCACAATTCTCTCAGTCTTACAACACAAAGCAAACTCTTAGCCATTTGAATTAGCATATATGGTGCTATATATAGTTAACAATTTTCTCTGTCCTACAACTTTAACTCAATCATTTGAATTTTCTTGCTAACAGAACATAGGAAAAACTTCAATGTATTCACATCAAATTTAAATATTTCCTTAACTCCACAAAACCAGGGTGCATTAATATCAATAGGTTTCTGCAAACATAATTCAATCTCATAACTCCTCCTTTTCTTTATAATTTTTTAAACAAAATCTCAAACCTAGTTAGAGGAACCCAAACTTATACAATTCCTACAAACCCATATTGAAAAGCATTATTTTCAATCTAACCATGAACACTTTGAAAACTTTTAGCAAAACATCCAAAAGCAGTTTCTTAATAAAAAACTCTTTACACACTTTAAAAGTAGTCTCTTAGTATACCCCATTTGCATTTCTTACTAACAAAAACATGACATTAATCCACTCAAACAACTTTTGAAATTAGACTAAGGAATATTAACTCTCCCCCTTTTCTTTATAATTTAAGCAAAATCTCAAGCCTAGTTAGAAAACCCAAACTTTTCCATTTAAACAGTTCCATTTGTAACACAAAACCAGTTCTGTAAGTAATTTCATTTTTACATAAACAGTTCCACAAACAATTCATGAATCACCAATTAATAAAGCATATATGCATACACAAAACTGCATCTTGATTCTAGGTAGAAATAATAAATTTCTTCATTTAAACAGTTCCATTTTTAATCCAATTCCAGAAAACAGTTCCTAGGTCATCACTATAAGTAAACTCAAAATTGTCCCATTACATGAAATCTCTATTGTTCATTTCATTTCTTAAGTCCCAAAATTCAAATGATAAATTCTGGTACTAGCCTTCCAAATATGAGAAATCCATAACCAAAATCTTTTTGTAATTTTATCTCATTTTAAGTTCAAAAAGTTCAAACAAGAAATAAATTCTAGTATCAGGCTTTCACTTCCAAATATGAAGAGACGTTTTTCAACCAAAACTTTTTGCAGTTAACAATTTTTGTTTAAACAAGCGTTTCTGAACTTATTCTCAAGCCAGAGACCTTTTTAGGTACAGTAGTAGTCTAAACCGCACCGTTTTTGGTGTTAGCTCAGGTTTTTCTGTGTTGCGAAGATTTTCCACGGATCTCAGCTGCGGATGCCTTGTTGTGCTGGTTCTGGCGTCTGCCATTCTTAGTTTCTTAGCGGCTTTTGGAGCTTTTGAAAACCGCTCAGACTGCCTGCTTTGCAGTCTGCTAGGACACTAACTTCTTTATCTCAGGTTTTTTCATCATATACACAAGCATAGACTCACTTAACATATACACTTTTTTTTACAAACTCACATATAACCTTTTGCCTTGCAAAGCATTTAGACTCACATTCAACATTTACACATTTTTACAAACTCATAACATTAACATCTACTTATTTATACTCCTTAAGGAAACTATAGAACTACTTTAGCAAATATATTTCTTATTATATTCATTCATCTTATTTCTTATTTAAACTTATTACTACATGTCTTAAGACTACCTTAGATATTTTTTGCAAGCTTATATTCTTAAAGGAACTCTATAGATCTATTTTACAAACTTATACAGGGATACCATTAGCATATATTTAACTTAGCAAACACCTAAAGATTTCTCAACACAGATCTAATGAGACAGAATAATTTCTACAAACTTACATATCTTATTTTCATCTTTTTCTACTTCTTACTTCGTATTATCACTATCTCTATTAGAAAGATTCTTAACTAGACAGGAAGTACGTACATCATTTCTAAAGTTTAGAGTTTATAGTCAGCTTCGTTATAAAACACTGGGATTTAGTGAGTGTTGTTGTTAGAATTGTGATAGTTGTTGCTAGGGGACTGTAACTTTCCCGGATGATGCCACACTCCAAAGTTGCCAGTTCTCTCAGCCATTCCAGACCGGCAGAGATGCACTGTCAGTGGTAGATGGTTTTTAACTAGAGGCTGTCCCTTCACCCAAATTCATAATAGTCCCCTAAGTGCTTCAATTCAGACAAACGTTTCTGTTATAGCAGTACTTTTGGTTTGTTCTACGGAAAAACTTCACTTCACACTGGGGGTGAAATTACCGTATTTAGCTGCTGTAAGGTCTTTGCCAAATACCGCACAGCTATTAGGTGATATAAAGTATTTTTCTAAAGGCGTTAGTAAAGCCAAAAGCAGCACAGCTCTGAACTCTGTTTCCTCACTGCCTGCATCAACCAGTGACAAAACACCAGAAACACTAATCGAGCCACTTTCATTCTGGTTCCTTTATAGGAATGTCATTGGAGCTGACCCTTCCTTAGTTCCACGCTCCTTACCAGATGCTCCGGTAACCACCGAGCTTCATTCTCCTCTTGTGAAAAAACATGTCCTCGACCCCATATTAACACAGGATCGGGACCCTTCTATAATCCCGAGCAGGGATCTTTCCATTTCGCATTACCCTCAGCTAAAGGACCAGGAAGATTGGAGTGAGCTCTAATATGGCCCACAAAGCATGGCAGCTTTCTTTTGTGAAATAGCGTCTTCAATTTGTTGAAACATTTTGACTTGGTTGTTGTTAGTTCCAATATTTTCACCAAAACTTACTATTCAAAGGAGTCAAGAACATAGATGTTCTTTCATGAAACATATCCTTCATTAGCTTACTCTGAGAAAAAGCATTTTCAGGATTTAGTATTTATTTCATTAGCTTTAACTCCTGATGTTATTAGCAGCTGTAATATTTAGCATTGATTCCTTACAAGGAACTTTCAGGTGAAGCAACTCTTTTGTAAGACAGATTTTTCTGAAGTTTGTTTCCCATCTATAAAGCAGTCATTTCTTTTTTGAATGCCTGTTTCTTATCCCCTTAATTAGATTTGCATAGGAATCACTCATTGCAGGCTGTTTGTTCAAGACGTAAAGAATTTTTAATTTCACATAAGTTTCCTTCATATCTAAGACAACGTTCAGTGTATAAACTGCTTTCCCTTGTTTTCTTAACGATTTTAAAGTGGCTTGTTTGCTCTTATAGGTAGCTTTTTGTCATCCAACAACAGCAAAAACTTTGTACAGCTATTAGGGTAAATAAGGCATTTAACCAACGGAGCCCCAAACCGCGAAGCACCTAGTTCCGTATCCTTTTAATGTTTCATTGGAACTGACACTTAAACTCTTAGACGATTTTCCTCCTTATTCTTTTAAAAGCTGTATTTTAAGTTTACCATGAACGTATTTTCGAGCTGACAAAAGTGTTTCAGGGCAATGTCGCCATCTTTAGAGGAAAAACTACCTTTCCCAGAATGCATTTCCCTTATATCAGTCCATAATAATATCAGTCCCTTAAATCAGTCATTTCCCATAGTTCCTTTTGGGTCTGAGAGTCAACTGGTTCTCTTTAACAGACTTGCTTACAAATTCTTGCCCGGGGTTTGAACAAAGTTTTTTGCTTTTGCAACAGGAGATTTGAACAAGTATTTTACATTTTCAGCTATGGGACATTGGGAGATTCCTATTCTCTCAACTGGCTTTAACAGGTGTTTCTCCTTCATCAGACACTGGCCCCCAAATCAGAACCGCACCTGCCTCGTTAGCCAGCATTGAGGTGGACAATTTCTGATAGCAACTTTCCTCGGGGCTTGTGTTTGCCTTAGCCAGTCAGTGAAAAACAAGATCATTTACAACAGCTTTTCTGTAGCTCTTTCAGAGATTTTCTCCCACTGATTTTATTCTCAATTTGCTTGTTCCTTCCCCCGAAGATGCAGAGCTTCAGGTATCTGTCTATGGCTCTGTACCTCTGCTAGCTGCTTTTGGAGGTAGGGGCTTTTTTCTCTCCCCCCGAATCTGCCTCAAATTCTAGCAGCTTTTTCAGGTCACATATTTTCTGGGGAGGATTATGTCCCTTTTCTGTTTCTTCAGAGTCTTTCTCCCAGACAGTTCCGAGTTTGGTCTCAGTTTATCCCCTCTACCCCAGAAACAGTTTCCAACACTACAGTGGTGGCTTTCCCTGCTATTGAAGGTAGGGGCTTTTTGTCCGTTTGTTTTCGGGGGTCTGTGTGGTTTGCGTACAGACTGAAAAATCTAACAAGGGAGGTTTTTGCCATTTCTAAACTCCCATTAAGACAGGCGTTTTGTTTCATTAGGCCTTCACCCGGCCCAGTCCCCCAGTGGGTTGTGCTTGTCTGGGTGCTCAAGGACAGAGCTTATGCCAGAGGCAATCACCCCTTAGGGCTATACTCCCTCATCTCATCGGAGAGAGTTGAAACAAAGCTTTTCTCAAAGAGGTGCTTTCTCTGACAGAAAAGAAAGCTTTACTCCTGGATAGTTCTGTTCTTCCCTGGCTGGGCCCTTTCCCCAGACAGCGTTCTGACTCAGCAGCACAACTGCTTCAGACACAGTTCAGCTTTACTGTTTTCCCAGAAAGGTCCTTACTTTGATAGAAAAGCTTTTTTCTCAGATTTTTTTCAGCTGTGGACCTATCAACCTGGGACTTGTAGGAAAGCAGACAACTGTGCTGTTCCCACTGGCTTTAGTTTTGGTTGTTCATTAGCAATCTTCCCCTGGGTCCTGCACCTTCCTGCCTCAGCTCTGTGCTCCAGGAAGTTTACAACTGCAGGAACCCTAGTATCCCCGAAATGTACTCCAACTCAGAGACGCTGGCCAGTCGCCTCTGGGTTTTTGGTCAGAAGCAAGGATACAATGCTTCAGGGGATCTTTGATTTAGGAGCACCTTTTCATTCTGAAATGCTCACTCACAAACAAAACCCTTGATGCCTCAGCTCGGCTGTAACTGAAAAGCTTGGCTTTTTTGCTTTTCTCAGGTAAAGTTTCCTGCCCTTTTGGGCTCTGTAGCTCTTTACCCACACTCTCCCAAGTGTTTCCCTCAGGGTACTCTGACCCACTGTCTTTTACTTGCTTGAAGAGACAGAGCTTAGAAGAGGTTTTTAGGAACTTGTCCCTGCCTCCTGCATTGCAGGGAGGATTTTTAAAGCTTGAAAGAGAACTTAGGTTTTGCTGTCTTAAGAGGTTTGTTGTTTTCCCTTTGAGCTAATCATAGGTGGTCCCCATTCTAATTTTTGTCCTTCTGAAAAAGTTAAAGGCTTTAGTTTTCAAGTTTAAGAGCCTTTGAGAAAGATGAAGGCTTTTTAGAGAGATTTTCCCCAAAAAATTTTCCAAGAAAAGCTTTTAATTAAGAGATCCCCCCCCCCAGGAGAAAGACCAACTTTTCCCAAAACTTCCCAACTTTAAACTTTTTGGCCTTTTACACCCCCATTTTTGCCTCAGGAAGAAAACACTTTCTCCTGCCGCTTGGACTTAGCATTTCAGCTGTCCCCAGGTCAAAAGCTTCCATAGGAAACTTTTTCTTCCCCATAAGCTTAAAGAGGAGCTTTTTTACTACCCAAAAAGCCCAAAGTAAGTTTTTTTTTTTCCCAGTTTGCATTTATAGCCCCCAAAGTTAGAAAATTGAGGAGTTTTTCTGTCTAGTTGCCTTACTTATTTTTTCCTACACAATCTTACACTTCTAAGTTTTTCCTACACTATTTTACTACCCTATGCCTTATACTTATTTTTCACAGATAGAAATTGAGAAAGGGATAGAAGATAGAAAATTTTGACAGAAGAGAATTTCGTTGCAGCATCGGACATCCTTCCAGTCTGCTTTCCTTTTTCTCTCGAGGATAAAACCCCTGCCTCTCAATATATACGCCATTCTGTGGGGCGTTTACCCAACCACCCCCACAGTTCCCCAGAGTTTTCTTGAGTGCGAGCAGCAGGAAATATTAGATAGAAGGATTTATTGCAGAGAATATCGCGGAGATAAACAGATAGAAAATAAAGGATAGCCTCGAGAAGGCCTGGAACCTATTCCAACGGGCCCCGACTGCCTCTGCCCCAGGGTTTTTATAGAGACGCCAAGGGGTGAAGCAAAAGACCTCTTCCCCCAGCACAGCCAAGTGCAGACCATCTCAGACACCTGCACTCAGGCCCGTGGTCTAATCATCCTCTATGTGGACCTGCTGGGTAAAGCCACGAGGAACCCGAGAACGGGCTCCCACACCTTCCCTAGCAGCTACTCAATGTCAAAGCTCCTTAGCTGTTGGTAGGCTTTGTGAGTCAGTATTATATCTATCCTGGAACTTTGACTGGACTGATCTTTTATGGGTGTTATTCAGGTAATCATAGTCACTATGAGTTTATTAGTGCAATGTCCATGTCATGTCCAGATGACAGCATTTCACTTTCACAGAAACTGTCCTTATTCTGTAATTCTGCACATTCTTCCTTGATATTTCTTTAGCTTTGCAAGCAGGGGGTTAACATTGCTCTTCTACTTATTGTTGAGCTCTCACAATCATGTACTCTGAGAACGTCAACGTGTTATCAGACTATGTATGAACAGCTACCTATTGCATAAACAAACTTCTCTGAGCACAGCTGTGAACACCCTACATCTATGTATATAGACATCAACATTTAAATAGAATCTTGACAATGTGATCACTTAACAAAATGACAACAACTCTACATTGCAACATGTAGAGTTTTGTACTTAGTAAAACCATTGATGCCTTTGCTCTTCTAATGGTCAGCATAACAGTTCAGCACCATGAAATCTAACCATCTGAGAGGAGATTTCCTTGTTAGTTCATGATTGGTTTCTGTATGTACTGAAACAAATATGTGTGGTGTCTTCACCAATAGCATTGTATTTAGCTCATACATTCTGATCATATTCAATCATTTGTGGCCTTCAGGAAAGGAACTCAATCTGGAACATATGCAAATGCCATGGAGTAAAAGTGATTTCTGGTTTTCTTTGCATGTCTTGTTCAGCTTGCTTTCTTATACAGCCCAGGACCAATAGGCAAGGCATGAAATTAACAGTGGGGTGGGCTCTCCCACATCAATCATTAATCAAGAAAATGCCCCACTGACTTATCTATAGGTCAACTGAGTAGAGATATTTTCTCAGTTGAGGTTCCTTCTACAGAGATAGCTCCTGTGTGTACTAAGTTGACAAAAGACAACCAGCATAAATATTTGCTATCTGCTTATTGTGGGCAAGCAAGGGAAGTACTAATAGTCTATATTATTTGAGGGGCTTCGGGGGCTCCTCTAAACAATAACCCATAGAGATGTATCCTATTCCTAGAATTGAGATTTTGTGTGCTTTATCCAACCTTGGTCTCAACAATTCTCGCTCATATAAACCCTCCTCATTCTCGCTAATTGGACTCCCAGAGATCCACCGGGGCCTAGTCTTGGATCTCTGCATCCAGATCCCTCAGTAGTTGGATGAGGTTTCTAGCATGACAATTAGGGTGTTTGGCCATCCCATCACCAGAGTAGGTCAGTTCGGGCTGTATCTCGACCATTGCCAGCAGTCTGTTGTGGGGGTATCTTTGTGGATTTCTGTGGGCCTCTCTAGCACTTTGCTTCTTCCTATTCTCATGTGGTCTTCATTTACCATGGTCTCCTATTCCTTGTTCTCCCTCTCTGTTGTTGATCCAGCTGGTATCTCCCGCTCCCCCAAGCTCTCTTTCCCTCGACCCTTGCCCTTCACTACCCCCACTCATGTCCAGGCTGTTCATGTAGATCTCATTTCATTTCTCTGTCATTGGGCGATCCCCATGTCTTTCTTAGGGTCCTGTTTTGAGATTTCATTGGAGAGGGACATTATCAGAGTAAATTTCTGTACATATGGTTTTCCTACCCCATCAAGTATCCTCATTTCTCCAGTGTCCCTATCTCCATTCATACTTACACTATTTTTCCATAATATCCCTTTTAATGTATTTTCATTTTACCTATGGTTTACTGTTTGCCTTCCCTTAAGATATTTATCTCAGTATCCCCTTTTTAATTTCCTGGTTTCTACAGACATTACAAGTTAAATACACAAATATAAAGATTTGAAGGTAGGATCAAAATATGAGAGTGAATATGTGACATTTCTCTTTTGGGGTCTGAGTTGTGTCACTCAGTGTAACTGTTTTTAGTTTCATGTGTTTACCTTTGAATTTCACAATTTAATTTCATTTACAACTTTATAAAGTACCATTTTGTATATGTACCAGTCTTTCATTATTGATTCATCTGTTGATAGACATCTAGGATGTTTCCATTTCCTAGATAATATGAATAGAACAACAATGAACATGGATCTACAGATATTTCTGTATTATTATATAGTCTTTTGTGTATCTATCAGAATTGGTAGAGCTGAATCATCACTGTTTTATTTGTAGTTATTTTTAAACTTCCAGACAGATTGACAAAGTGGTGCATAAGTCAACAATCCAACGAATGATGTGTAAGAATTCACCTTTGTCATTAGTATTCTTGATGGTGGCTATTTTGATGAGATGAGATGAATACTTTGATTTAATCTGAATTCTACCTGATACTACAAATATTGAACAGATTTTAAACATTTATTAGCCATTTATATTTCTTCTTCTTTTGAGAAATTTTGCAGGTCATTTTTAATTGAGTTGTTAGCTTTCTAGGTGTTATATATTCTGACCAAATGTAGTCAGAAGTTTTCCTGTGTCCCTCCTGGTCCAGCAGCTTTTCAAACCCAAGTAAACACATGGAGGCTTATATTAATTAAGAACTGGATGGTCTATGGCAGGCCTCTTGCTAGCTAGCTCTTATATCTTAAATTAATTAAAATATAATCTTAAATTATATTTAAGATATGAGAACTATATCTTAAATTAACCCATTTCTATTAATCTATGTTTTGCCATGTATTCTGTGGCTTACCAGTTTGCTGGCATCTTGCTTCTCCTTCAGTGGTGGCTGGCATCTCTCCAGACTCTGCCTTTTTCTTCCCTGTCTCTCTCTTTCAATTTCCCACCTTCCTTTGAGCTGCTCTAGGCCAAAACAGCTTTATGTATTAGCCAATGGAGGCAACACATACTCACATTATACAGAAAGACATCCCACAGCACTTCCCCTTTTCTGTCTAATCAAAAAGAAAGGTTTTAACTTTAACATAGTAAAATTACATATCAAGCAGGAATTACAGGTACAATAGCTAGTCTATTTGTATTTGACAAAATTAAAGAAAATACTCTATCATCTGTCATATTTCTTTGAGTCATCTTTCATATTTATGATTGACAAAGATTTTCTTCCATCCTGTGGTCTGCATTTCACTCTATTGGCAGTGTCTTTTTCCATACAGTAGCTTTTCTGTGTTTTTTATTTTTTATTTTTTTGTGTGTATGTGTATTATAGGACTTATTTTCTATCTACAGGTATCTTTTTCAGAAAGTCTGTACATGTGTCTGTATAGTGAAGCATATTTATGACTTTTTTCCTAGTACTTTCAGAGTATTATTAGGACTTACACTTTGTGTAAGGTAATTTATTTTCATTCTGCTGTATGTTGATATCCAGGTTTGCCAACACTATTTTTTGAACATGCTATCCTCCTTCTAGTGTATATTTTTGGAATATTTGTCAAAATTTAGGTATCTGTAGTTGTGTGGGATAATATCTGAGTCCTCAATTTTTGTCTAATGACATCTATGTGTGTTTTTGTGCCTGTACAATGCTATTTTCTTAGTATGGATCTGTACTACAGTTTGAAATCAGGCCTAGTAATACTTGCCTTAGCTATGCTTTGTGTTTCTGATGGTTCCATGTAAACTTTTAAGATTTTTTTTATATGTGATGAGTAACCCTAGAATTTTCATTTTAATTGCATTGATTATGGAGATTGTTTTTGTAAAGTGGCTGCTTTAAGGAAAATAAAGAATTTCTTTCGCTGAATTACTTTGGATCATGATGTTCATCATGCCAATGGAAAGCAAACTAGGGCCATATTAATGCAGGACATCTCAAAGATATAAAATTCTAACTGTATTGAAAAACTTTATAACTACTGATTTTAATAATCCACTCTCCTTAAGTTTACTTTTAGCATGTGCTTTGATAAAGCTTAATTCCATCTACCTTGTCTTTCTGTAGAAATGTTAAATTTGCTACCTTGTTGTTCTTCCCTTTTATTTATTTAGAATTTATTGGGCTATGGGGCTGGAGAGATGGCTCAGCGGTTAAGAGCACTGACTGCTCTTCCAGAGGTCCTGAGTTCAATTCCCAGGAACCACATGGTGGCTCACAACCACCTGTAATGAGATCTGGTGCCCTCTTCTGGCCTGCAGGGACACATGCAGGCAGAATACTGTATACATAATAAACAAATAAATCTTTAAAAAAAAAGAATTTATTGGGCTGAATTCCAATGAACACCTTTGTGATTACTCTGTTTCTTCTGTCATATTCCCTGTCCTTTTAATTTGACTTTTAAAGTAATTTGTATTAAATAAAGATCACCTTTCCTAAAATTTTTATGGTATTATTTTATTAATGCCAATAGCTACATTTTATTTATTATTTAGTATGGAAAACATTTCAGAAATCTACCAGTAATAGTTTCATCTATATGATGCTGCAGAGTTTATTCAGCTTAAATACCATTATCAATAAAGAATAATAATAAGGTGACAGAAGAATGGAAAGGTCACTTTTGTCCCCTGGCAGTTAATTACTAACTAAATTGATAAAGTAACAGATACAATATCCTCTTTATTAAATATGTATTTCCAAAAGTATATTTGTGTAAAGTTAATTTGAGAAAATATATGAAAATATATATTTTTTAAAATAACTTCCTAAAATACATTTATCCCCTATGGGCTGTGTAGCTGGAGTTATCTCCAGTCCCGCCTGGGCCAGCAGCCATTCAGACTCAAATAAACATACAGATGCTTATATTATTTAAACTGTTTGGCCTAATGGCTCAGGCTTCTTGCTATCTAGTTCTTATATCTTAAATTAACCCATTTCTATTAATCTATAAGTTGCCACATGGCTCGTGGCTTACAGGTATCTTACATCTTGTTTCTCATGGCAGTTGCAGCTGGTAGCTGGCAGCGTCTCCTCTCTTAGCCTTCTACTTCCCACCTTCTCTTCTCTCTTTGTCCTGCCTAAACTTCCTGCCTGGCTACTGGCCAATCAGCACTTTATTTATTAGCCAATCAGAGCAACAAATTCAGAGCATACAGAACATTCTACAGCAGAGCTCCCAAAATGTTATTATTATTCCTTATGGATACTGAGATTAGTATTTCAATTGAATAAACTTGGCAGCAGATAAAAGTTATCATGATCGCTAATCTCTAGAGACAGATTTGGGTTCCCAGTCCCACCACTTTGATTTGTTAGCAAATTTCTTTACTTTCATGGTTATTACATTCTTTGTACATATATAATTCAGCACTGACAAATTTAACTTATCTCACTGATTATTGAGATAAATTAAGAAAAATGTTTATATTAATATATAATTAATATTAAAATGTTACTGCTTTTATTACTAATAATAACCATATTAATTTAAAGTAAATCTTCTTTATTGGAATGAGACTGTGTATATCTTTCAGGATTAGTGCAATTTACGGAATAGAAAAAAATAGTTTTGCTTGTAAAAATATCTAAAACTCTATAGACATTAAATCCCATATAATTATTTTGTATTAATAAAAAACATGTCTTAAACATAAGTAAAGCAATCCCTTAATATGCTTATTTTGTAATAATTAAGTATGTAGAGATTTTTGAAAAAATGATGTAAATATCTAAAATCACCAAATGCTTCTATAAAATTATTGAAAGAATTAACCAAGAAAAAGAAAAACTCCTACTTGAGCAAAATTAAAGAGGCAATAGAGAACATTTTTTAAATTATTCTATGATGGTCTCTTAAGTGGTATAAAATAAAATGTAAATATATTAAAATCACAGAAAATTGATATAATAAAAGACCCCTTAGATATTAAAACTAATGATTGTAGAGTGAGTTTTCAAATATATACTTAAAAATTCTTTAAGAATTTCATACAGTGAATTTGATCATATTTTCCCATCTCCCTGAACTCTGATCCCTCCTTTCCATACCTACCAAACTTTGTGTCTTCTTGATTTTTGGAGCAATCCGTCCTGGTTGTGTGTTTGGCTATTCACTGGAGAAGCTGATGCAACAGCCGTACATTGAGTGTACCCACAGTTGTCAGTTGCCAGTAGCTCCTCAGCTGGGGTTAGGGCTTTGTGACCACCCTCCCACATGCTATGAAATTGTTTCTCTTAATTTTACATAGGTTATGTGTATGCTGTTACAAGTGCTGTAAATTTATATGTGCATCTTCCACGTTGTTTCTGGAAAAGATTGCTTTGTTGCAGTCATCCACAAACTCTGGCTCTGATAATCTTTTCACTCCCTATTTTACTTACTGTTCTATTGTGTGAAGACACTATGAGGAAGACAGCTTATAAAAGAAAAGCATTTTCTTTGGGATTTGTTTACAGTTTTAGAGTGCTATTTCATGATCGTCATGATGGGGAGCATGTTGGCAGGCAGGGAGCTAGAGGATTAGCTGAGAGCATATATGCTGATTCATGGAAAGGAGGCAGACAGAGAGAAAGACTGAGTCTAGGATGGGCTTTTGAAACCTCAAGGCCCAACCTCAGTTCCACATCTCCTCCAACAAGGCTGTACCTCCTAATCTTTCTCAAGTAGTCTGTCAACTGGGAACCAAACACTCAAATATATTAGTGTCTGTGGGACATTCTCACCAAAACCACAACACTCTCTTTTGAAATGATGTAGAAACCTTGGAATACAGATGTTTGCTATAGCTGTTTCAATTATGCCTAAGCATTCTACAGTCACTTAATCCTTGCATCTTGTTTTGTTGTGGGTCTCTGTGTTGACTGATATCTAATGAAAATAAAGCTTCTATGATGATGATTGATAGATGCACTTGTATATGGATATAATAATAAGTAATTAGGACTACATATAATATAGTGTCCCTTTAGAAGAGTATATTAGTAGATTGTACCCTAAAGCCTATTGGACTTGATTACAGTGCCAGGTATGGTTTCATCTTGAGGAGGGAGCCTTAAATATAAGCAGAAAGTTGTTGTATATTTTCTTTACCTTCATGCCACTCCATAATTTCCACAGTGGAATATTATTCAGCTATAAAGAAAAAATAAATTATGAAATTTGCAATAAATGAATGGAGCTGGAAACAATTGCTCTGAGTGAGGTAACCTAGACCAAGAAAGACAAATGACTTATACTTTATTTGTCATTTGTGAATGTTAACCTTGAGTATTTAGATATGTATTTCATTTGAAATAGCCACAGAATTTAGGAAATGAGTAAGGTGTAGCATGAATCTTAAAGAGTCTTATTAATATATTCAAACCTGAGCCAGGTTTTGGGGTGAACTGGAAGATCAGAGAACCAGAACAAGCCACAGCTAACCTCACCTGGCCAACTTCTCAGCTGATCTTGTTTCCTCAGACTGGATGCCTCTGAGTCCTCATTCAGAATGGCTCTCAGCTGAACTGTGCTGCTAGAAGCCTGAAAGCTTAACCAGCCAAATGCTTCTAGTTTCTGTTCCTCACGCCTTATATACTTTTCTGCTTTCTACCACTACTCCCTGGGATTAAAGACTCACTTTCTGGGATTAAATGCGTGTGTCACCATGCCTGGCTGTATCCTTGAACACATGGATTTCTGCCTAGCTCTGCCTCCCAAGTGCTGGGATTAAAGGCATGTGCTACCACTGCCTATCCTCTATGTTTAATATTGTGGCTGTTCTGTCTCTGACACCAGATAAGTTTATTAGGGTGCACAATATTTCGGGAAACACAATACCACCACAGTAAGGTGCCATGGGGGAGGAAACTTCTTTCAAGGGAGGGGGATAGAATACCTTAATATAAATGGGGCAGAGGGATAAAGATATAGACAGGATTAAATGGGCAGAGAATGGGATGTCAGGGTAGAGAATGGAATAGTACCAGGGTTATACCTAACACTAAGGAAATTGTGAACAAGTCATATGAAAGACTACTAATGGAGAAGCTTTACAAAATATATACATACACATATATAAAAAGAATTTAAATGTTTTACTATAACTAGGTAATAGCACCCTTACTAGACACTACCAACTAACAAATAAAAAGCATAGTGTAAGGAAAGTGTTACCCGATTTTGAGTTGTTGGTAAGTGAGTTTCCAGACACTGAGATATTAATATTTTGCCATTGATCTTTGTTGCTCTCCAGAAATGGAAGGTAAAATCCTATTATTGAAGTCATCATTTATGTAAATTATAGAACATGGAGAAATCAAATCAGTTCAGACCTGAAAGCTTCATCCATACTGTCTAGCTTTCCCAGTTACTGGAAGGTGCTATGTATACTACTGGAGGAGAAAAGTAACTGTCAATCTTACCCAACTGTAAGCTTTGTGATGAATGATAGCTATCAGCCTGTTAAAAAATGCCACACTCCCACATGCTGTGAAATTGTCTCTCTTAATTTTACACAGGTTATGTGTATGCTGTTACAAGTGCTGTAAATTTATATGTGCATCTTCCATGTTGTTTCTGGAAAAGACTGCTTTGTTGTAGTCATCCACAATCTCTGGTGTAATTGTGACATCAATATCATAGGTGTATAATCAGTTTTTTATCAAATGGTGAAAGCATGAAAAATTCTTATTATCTTAATTATTATAAAGCATGAGCGAAGCGCAAAATTTTCCAAATCATGCTATCAGATTAGTTGAACTATGATTTTAAATTATTTCATAGCAAACAGGCCAAAACTCTTGTTCCTTAGTTAACACATAAGTTAATAAGGACTAATTAACATAAAAGTTAATAAGAACTCTGGTGGTACATGCCTATAGTATCATCAATGTAGCTGAAGTTTTTGGGTCCTGCCAGGCACCCGCAGTCCTGTGGCTTGCTTATAAAATAATCACACTGAGGCTTAATATTAATTGCAACTGGTCGGCCATTAGCTCAGGCTAAATATTGACTAGCTCTTACACTTAAATTAACCCATAATTCTTATTTATGTTTAGCCACATTGCTTGTTACTTTTTCCCAGTTCACATCTTACTTCTCATAGCAGCGGCGGCTGGCAGCATCTCCTGACTCACCCTTCTACTTTCCAGAATTCTCCTCTCTGCTTATCCCACCCACACTATACTTCCTGCCTGGCTACTGGCCAATCCTCATTTTATTTATCAATCAATCAGCAACACATTTCACAGCATACAGAAAGACATCCCTAGCATGTCCCCTTTTCAAAAAAGGAAGGTTTTAACTTTAACATAGTAAAATTACATATAAATTTTATATAATGTGTCATCGATGACCATCATCTTCCTTGACATACTTGGTGCTGCCAGGAGCAGATACGTCTCATTATCCTGAAAGTCTAAGTTTTTAAAACATTTTAAATCACATATTCTGTAGGTCTTTGAAGTGTTTGAAGATTACCTACCTAATTGAATTATATCTATGTATACCTAGAAAACTTAACATGACTATAAGTTTGATTATCATAGATGACTAATTATTAATCTGTATTTCTTGATTATCCATTACAATTTAAGTGAGTTACATAAACAAAATACCTCCAAAGAGAGTAGAAATATATATACAGTATAACAAAATTAAGTTTAAACTTCTATCAATAAACTAAAATCCATAGCAATGTAAAACATTTACATTTAGCTTTTAAATTTAAAACATTTTAAACAAGTTGCTCTTTAAAAGTAGGTTCAATAATCCACCCTTTTATCCTATCATATCTATATCCTGTATTTCCATATCATATCCTCCTTTTTTCTTTTAGAAAGATATTGACTATGATCAATAACAATTTGTAACCAACAACCTAAACAAAGACAAACATCCATAATCCATTTTTTGGGAATGTGGATGTAGTTTTCTAGGCTAATTCCTGTTGATAAAGGGCATTGTATTCTTATAGGGATCCTGAGAAAATTCAAGATAATGGTTAAGTCCTGACTGGAATAGTCTGTGATTTTGTATTTTTTGAGCCAGTTGCCTTGAAGCTGTTTGGATGTTGGATTATCTGGGCCATGGTGTTATTGGAGACCTTTCAGGGGGTCTTTGTAGTGGGTAGCCATTCCAGCTTTGTTCTGGAAGTTCCAACCCCCATTGAGACTTCGGCAACTGTCACGCCTACAAGGCGGGGCCAAGGGAGGCGCCTGGGGACCCGAGATCCGGATCGGCGAACGCTCTCTTGGTTCCAGGACGCTGGATGGTGGAGGTAGACAGAGGAGAGCTCCAGAGAACACCGCTGGACTGTGATACACCTTCCCCAGACCCCGCGACCTACCTATCCCTTAATTTGTAAGTTACGCCATTAAATAAATCTCCTTTTAACTACGTGGAGTGGCCTAAATAATTTCACCAATATCTGGCGCTCACGTGGGGCAAATCCCAAAAGCCTGGGTGGCTCCTGCCCTCAGCCTCCTCCCCGGCTAGCGGGTACCTAAACCCGCCTGCAAAGTTCCATATAACCAGGGAACACCTACACGGTTCCATTCCCGAAAAAGGGAGCAGCTAGTCCGGTCTCAGCTCCCTAGCTTAGCTCTGAGACCAGTGGAAGAGGCACTCCCCTGCTTCCTGAGTGCACGCACGCCAGCTGCGGCTCGGCTCCGCCATCTTGACTCCAGCGAGCTGCAGTCAGCCAAGATCACCAGCAGGCCCTGCTTTGGAGCTGTACCATCGCCACCTGGTGGCTGAAAAGTGCTACTACACCCCCCAAAACCACGAAAGGTAAGTAAAAGTACCTGATAATTTTACACCTTAAAATTGACTGACAAATTTTGAGTAATTCTGGTAATATGGCTGACAACATTACCTCACAAGAATTTGAAAACCTTTTTGCCTGTATGATGAATAACATCTTCCTGGAAATATACGACCTTCCTAAGGCATATCTGGCCTGTACCATTTTGGCATTCATCGTAATAATTCACACAGTGTTCAAACACTGGTTTAAAAACAAGAACAAAGATGAGTTATTATTGGGACTGATACAGGCTTTAAGCGAGAGCAATGACGGCTTACAGAAAAAGATTCTATCTCTGGAATCTGCTTTAATGGATAGCAATGAGACCTTAGAGAAAAAGATTCTCTCTCTGGAATCTGCTAACCAGGATTTACAGGCTTTCAAAACTAACAATGATGGCTTACAGAAAAAGATTCTATCTCTGGAATCTGCTTTAATGGATAGCAATGAGACCTTAGAGAAAAAGATTCTTTCTCTGGAATCTGCTAATCAGGATTTACAAAACAGGCTTGTACCAAAAATTGATCTTATTGATAATAAATGTGAATATTTAATGGACAGAACACTAACTCTCCAGACACTATATAAGGAAGAAAGATTATCATTAATTGATAAGATAAGGTCCATGGAATCATGTGTTTCTGAGGAACATAAAAACTTCTATGATTCCATGAGAAATCTGGAGTCCCTTGCCAGAGAGGAGGTTCACTCCCTAGAACAGACCCTAGGTGCTCGTTTGCAGGCCTTAGAAGAAACTCTCAGTAAACATGACAAGGGACCTAATAAGCAGAAGGGCAAGGCCATAGAGGTTGTAACATCTCCAAATGGCTCTCACACAATGGCTTATCCTGTTATCATCCATGAGAAGCCAGCGGATGACACACACCCCGAGCCATATAATACATATACATTACAACCAATTTCAACAAGGGACTTTAAAAATATAAAGGAAGCAGTAGTTACGTATGGGATACACTCCACATACGTAAAACAATTGTTAAATTCATGGTCTACCTCACATAGAATCATCCCAGATGACTGGCATCAGTTGATTTCAGCTGTTCTAGAATATAGTCAGCAGCTACAGTGGAAAAGCTGGTTGAGAGAAGAGGCAAAAAATTTAGAACAACAAGGTAAACTCAGAGGTTTTGTGATCTCCCAAGATCAAATACTTGGTGAGGGATGTTTTGCTGACAGGAATGTACAAGCCATTTATGATGAACATACAATATCCCTATGCCGTACAGCAGCTCTAAATGCTTGGGAAAAAATTCCAGAACCTGGAAAACCAACTGAGGTATACACAAAGATATTTCAGGGACCGCACGAACCCTTCACTGATTTTTTACAAAGACTGAACACAGCTATAACAAGAGCTGTATCAGATAAAGAATTAAGAAAAGTATTAACTGAGTCCTTGGCATTCGACAATGCTAATGCAGAATGCAGAAGAATACTTACACCATTAAAGATCAGATCAGCTCCTTTGGAAGAATGGATTCAGTATACTAATGGTGTTGAGTCTCGTAACTACAGTAATGAGGCTTGGATAGGAGAGACAAATCCCAGAGGTGAAAGAAGGCCCCGTGTTACCAAATGTTTTAAATGTGGTACACCAGGTCATATAAGTAAAAACTGTACATGGGGTACTCCTAGGAGTAATACTCCTTTTAGGAATAGCCTAAACAGGAGACCCCAACCACCTCCCGGATTATGTAGAAGGTGTGGCAAAGGCCGACATTGGACCAGTGAGTGCAGATCAAAAATAGATATACGAGGTAACCCTTTACTGGCGGGAAACGCTTCAGGGGGCCTCTTGCAGGCCCCCAAATCAAATGTAGTACGAACATTCCCAGCCACTGTGGAAGAAATTCCTCTCCAGGACAACTGAATAAACCACTGCCTAATGTAAAAACCGATACTGCAATGGATGATAAAACAGCTCTGATGGATGGATCACAGTTTACAAAGAACACTATAAAACAAATATTTTGGCAGACTTCCATAAATGGTCAAAGACCAAAGCTTAGAATTCGAATTAATGGCCTGGTTATGGAGGGACTGGTAGACACAGGTGCAGATGTGACTATAATTACACCAAAATCATGGCATCCGAATTGGCCTCTTCAAGAGGTAGATGTCCAACTTTTAGGGATTGGCACCCTATCTCAGATAAAACAGAGTTCGAGATGGGTTGAATGCATAGGGCCAGAAGGACAGAGAGGAAGACTGAAGCCATATGTAGCAAATGTAGCAGTAAATCTTTGGGGCCGAGATCTGTTACAACAGTGGAATACCCAGATTAAAATTCCTACACTTTCAGAAAAAGAATACAGACCAATGCATGTTTCTAGGAATAATATCATCGCATGCTATAAAAATCAGGCACCAACCATTCAGGCTGTTCACAAACAGAGCACAACTGCTGTTGAACTCTCAGAAGTACCAACTGCCTTACCTTTAAAATGGCTAACTAATAAACCTGTCTGGGTTGGACAATGGCCTTTGACAAAAGAGAAGCTACAAGCTTTAGAACAGCTGGTTCAAGAGCAGTTAAATGCTCAACACATTGAAGAATCTACCAGCCCTTGGAATTCTCCTGTATTTGTTATTAAAAAAAAGTCTGGTAATTGGAGAATGCTGACAGATCTGAGAGCTATTAATAAAGTAATTCAGCCAATGGGCTCCCTACAGACTGGGATGCCCTTGCCCTCTCTGCTACCTAAAGAATGGCCTATAATAGTTATTGACTTAAAAGACTGTTTCTTTACCATACCCTTACAAGAAAATGATAGAGAAAAATTTGCCTTCACAGTACCTAATTATAACAATTCTCAGCCAGTCAAGAGATATCAATGGAAGGTCCTCCCACAGGGAATGTTAAACAGCCCTACTTTGTGCCAATACTTTGTGCAGAAACCATTGGAGATAATTCGTGTAAAGTTTCCACAATCCATAATTTATCACTATATGGATGATATCCTATTAGCTGATCCAAAGTTAGATACATTAGAAAGCATGTTTGAAGAAGTAAAAAAAGTTTTGCCTCACTGGGGACTGCAACTTGCTCCTGAAAAAATACAAAGAGGAGATTCTATTAACTACTTAGGATATAAGATAGAGCTACAAAAAATTAGACCCCAAAAGGTACAGCTAAGGAGAGATCGATTGAAGACTCTTAATGATTTTCAAAAGTTATTAGGAAGCATTTCCAACTTACTGGGTATCATGGGAATACCCAAAGATGGACTACAAAATTTGGCTAATACTCTAGAAGGGGACAAAGAATTAAATAGTCCAAGAGAATTATCAGCCGAAGCTGAGAAGGAATTGGCTCTAGTAGAAAAGACAATTCAAGAAGCACATGTGGATCGTGTGGATCCAGAACTTAAATGCATTCTTGTCATATTCCCCTCCAGACATTCCCCAACAGGTATTTTGATGCAGAGGGAAGATATTATATTGGAATGGATATTCCTACCACGTAAACCAAATAAGAAATTAAAGACTTATATAGAAAAGATCTCTGATTTGATTCAAAAAGGTAAACTAAGACTTCGCCAGTTGACAGGAATGGACCCAGCAGAAATTGTAGTACCTTTAACTAATGAAGAAATTTCATCACTATGGAAAGATAATGAATACTGGCAGAGAGCCTGCAGTAACTTTTTGGGAGAGATTAACAACCACTATCCCAAAAGCAAGAGAATAGAATTTATAAAGAAAACCGAATGGGTCCTTCCTCACATTGTACGACAAAAGCCAATTTCTGGAGTCCTCACATTCTATACTGATGCAAATAAATCAGGGAAAGCAGGATATAAATCAGGAGACTTAAGTAAAGTGGTACAAAGTCCATACAGCTCTGTACAAAAGGCAGAACTGTATGCCATTCTTATGGTACTGATGGACTTCACAGAACCCCTCAATGTAGTCACTGACTCTCAATATGCAGAGAGAGTTGTTTTACATATTGAAACTGCTGAATTTATTCCTGATAATACAGAATTAACTTCATTATTCATACAATTGCAGGAAATCATCAGAAAAAGGGAACATCCTATATATATAACACATATCAGATCCCATACAGGTCTGCCAGGACCTCTAGCACAAGGTAATGATGAGATTGATCAGTTACTAATAGGTAATGTGCTAGAAGCTTCAGAATTTCATAAGAAATACCACACAAATAGCAAAGGTTTGAAGAAGGATTTCTCCATCACTTGGCAACAGGCTAAGGATATTGTGAAAAAATGTCCTACTTGTTCCATCTATAACCAACTTCCATTACCTGCAGGGAGCAATCCAAAAGGTATACAAAGAAATGAAATTTGGCAGATGGATGTGTTTCATTTTGCAGAATTTGGAAGATTAAAGTATGTACATCATACCATTGACACCTATTCAGGATTTCAATGGGCAACTCCTATGAGTTCTGAAAAGGCTGATTCTGTGATTACACACCTATTAGAAGTTATGGCCATCATGGGGATACCTGTACAAATTAAGACAGACAATGCTCCAGCATATGTCTCCAATAAAATGAGACAATTCTTTGCTTATTACAATATAAAGCATGTTACAGGTATACCACACAATCCCACAGGCCAAGCAGTCATAGAAAGATCCCATCGAACTTTAAAGGATATGCTAAATAAACAGCAACAGGTAACAATGACTCCTAGAAATAGATTGCATAGTGCTTTATTAACCTTGAATTTTCTCAATGCTGATGAGAAAGGAACAACAGCTGCAGAGAGACATTGGACGACAGACAAAACTCCCGAGCTAAACCAACCGGTTTATTTCAAGGATGTGCTGACCTCAGAATGGAAACCTGGATATGTTCTACGTTGGGGAAGGGGTTTTGCCTTTGTTTCTGCAGGAGAAGAAAAGCTATGGATACCAACAAAATTAATAAAAATTCGATTTGAACAGGAAAAACCCCTTGATGAGGTGAAGTAAAAGATCATCCACCAATGTGACATCTCTACAAGTTGTAAGAAAAATTTAACAATCAAGGTTGGGGTAGGGTTCTGTTTTTGTCTTTCCAGGATAATGGAAATACCCATCTTCCAAAAATCATAAGGCCTTGGATATCCGGATGTTTACAGCAGAAAGAAAGAATCTATTGGTACCAATCTACACACGGTAAAATCTCACTGTCTAACATCTATCTCTCTATTAATATAGAAAAGTTGTGGTCCCAATTCAATTATAAGCCAAGCTGGCTTTGGAGATGGAATTGGCTCACTCCTTCTCTAAACCCAAGCACATTGCTAAAAGAAAAGTTTGAGAGATTCTTCAGTACCATATCAGAAGAGCCCTCTGGTGTGGGACAGAAGGAAACCAATAAAAAGGGACCATTGTCTTCTAGATTCTAATTCTCTCCATGCTTACTCTTGATTTCTCAGAATCCTTTCTTACATGCTATGTCCTCTTTAAATCCAAATCTTCCATTTTGATAACAAATAAGTTTTTCTAATAGCAATCTCAGAAGTCTCCAGAAGGAAGATGGGGCCCCAACAACAACTCTACCCAATCCAGAATGATGCCATGGTAATCATCATCATACTACACTTCTTACCAGAATTTCAGACAATCTTACCCATTACTCTAAGACTTGCTGCAGAACCTACAGTTAGTCTAACTGAAATTTAACTATCTGCGCTTTCTCACAGTACCCAACAGAGATAACATCACCCCCTAAACAGCAGGAAGCAATCCTAAGAAAACGACGCCCCTTCTCCCTTAGGTTTCATAATTCTCAGGGTTATGGATGATGGTTACAGGGTTGGGGGTGGAAGGAAATATTAAACTCAGTACTCCCCAAAAAAAAAAAAAAAAAAAAAGGAAAAGAAGAAATGGAATGGATACGTATAAGACATTATGGTAGATTATTGTGTATACTAGTAAACAAATTTAGTAAAATAGCAGCCTTAAATAATTTGCACTGTAATTTACACTGTTATGGATTCTTATATGTTGATACAAATGTAAACTATTTTTATATTCCTGTTTAAGATAATTTGTATATTGATACAAATACAGAACTATACTTGGTATAATGTACATATATTTCTACTCTTATTTGAAATGTTTGTATATTGATACAAATGTAAATTTATATCTGTCATACTTTATGTATGTTCTACTTCTGTTTAGGATATTCGGTATATTGATATATATTTAAGATTATTGTCATATTGCATATCCCACTACATACTCCTACCTCTGTTATAAATATTGATATATATTTAAGATTATTGTCATATTGTATATCACACTATACACTCCTACCTCTGTTATAACATCTTGTGTATTGTCACAACTTTGAAGTCATCGTTCTTTACCATACACTTGCTTATAGACTGTCTACCTTGTTTACGTGAAGCCTTAGTCCTTAGGTTATTTCAGTAGATAAGACTTGTAGATTTATAGTCACCTATGCTTGTCATCTCTATAGTTACGTTAGTCAGGTTATACAGATTTACAGATACATAGGTCAGATGGACAGGTAATCTTCAAACACTTCATAGACCTAGAGAATATGGCATTTAAATAACTTAGAATTCTGTTGATGCGAGACACAATTGCTCCTGGCTGCACCAATTTGATCCCGAGAGAATGTTGGGCTTCTAGACATTTCCATTTGGAAGTTTGTCTTCTTGGCACAAAATGGCCTACTGGGCAAAGAACTGCCCTTGCCTCGACAGCTGACAGTACAAATGCAATGCTATCCTTTCTGGACAAGCGGGACACAAGGAAAGCGACCACTGTACTCTGCCAAGACAGGGTAAGATGGTCTTTCAGAATTCCTGCTTCTGAAAATGGTCTGTCAGATACTTTAGGCCTGTAGCCAATTTGAATGCACCAACAATGCTGAGAAACATTAGGTGATTGTCCAGGCTGCCAGCTGTCTCGGTCTACTCTCGCAAGATTCCCGAAAGTTGCTTGCATCCATCTACCATTTCTCAGGTACCATTATATTCCTTCTCAGGTCTTTGATGGGATTGAAGACTAGCAGTTATAGTTACAACTTAGTAGATAGAACATATTAAGTATTAGATTCAGGTTCTTTAGGGTAGGACACCTTTTGGAATGATCTTTGTAACATGCCATTTATCTATGCTCTATACTTCTCTGGATTTTAATATGTGTTTCTTGCTTGATATTGTTTGCATTGGTTGTAGTTCCATCTTATCTAGGTCATTATCCCTCATTATTCCTGGACAATATTTGATAACCATTCCTTTGTATATAGTCTTGTATTAGGTTAGAACCTTCTTATTTAGACAAAAAGGGGGAGATGTAGTGGGTAGCCATTCCAGCTTTGTTCTGGAAGTTCCAACCCCCATTGAGACTTCGGCAACTGTCACGCCTACAAGGCGGGGCCAAGGGAGGCGCCTGGGGACCCGAGATCCGGATCGGCGAACGCTCTCTTGGTTCCAGGACGCTGGATGGTGGAGGTAGACAGAGGAGAGCTCCAGAGAACACCGCTGGACTGTGATACACCTTCCCCAGACCCCGCGACCTACCTATCCCTTAATTTGTAAGTTACGCCATTAAATAAATCTCCTTTTAACTACGTGGAGTGGCCTAAATAATTTCACCAATAGGTCTTGGCTGGTCAAACCATATTAGCCTGGTAGCAATCCACAGGTTCTCATCTTCTGTGGAAACAAAAGCAGAACCTCTTTTCCAAAGCAATGTATCCTTAGATATAGATTTTGAAATCAAGATATCTTTAAAATATACATATTGATTTAACTTAGCAGCTTTTACAATCAAATGTCTTTCTGTCGTTAAAAATCCCAAAGACAACACAATCCAGATTCTCTGTGTAATATCCATTCTTTACGTGGCTTACTTTTTTTATATTACCTTTACTGTCTCTTTAAAGACTTTATTTTTTAAAATTATTTCTTTATATAATTACTTTTTTTCTTGTCTTTCAAGCCTATGTACATTTTTCACACATTGTAAACCACCAGCTCTGGGAACCAGGCTCCCACCAACTCTGGGAAGCAGTGGGTCTATGCTTTTATCAAAGCAGCGTGTAGACCCAGAAACCTTTTTTTTTAATTAGTAAAAGCTAAATCTGCCACATAGTACATTGTGCAGCTAGGAGATACCACTGTGTACCCTAGTGAAAATCCATTCACAATGCTGCACTCAAGCCCACATGTGAACCCGCCATACCGTAGCTCAAAACTTGCCTCAGAGATACAAGTAGGAAGCTGTTTTTAGCTCTGTTTTATAATCTTTTCTTCTGTTTTTTAAAGCTTTCTCAGGTTTTAGGTGGAAACTCTTGACCCACGTTTTAGTGCCATTTGTGGCTGAAGTTTTCAGGTCCTGCCAGGCACCTGCAGTCCCATGGCATGCTTATAAAATAATCACACTGTGGCTTAATATTAATGACAACTACTCGGCCTTTAGCTCAGGCTAACTGTTGACTAGCTCTTACAATTAAATTAACTATAATTCTTATTTATGTTTAGCCACATGGCTTGGTACCTATTCCCAGTTCTGCCTTCACATCTTGCTTCTCATGGTGGCATCTCCTGACTCAACCTTCCACTTCCCAGAATTCTCTGCTCCCCTTCTCCTGCCTACACTATACTTCCTATCTGGCTACTGGCCAATCAGCATTTTACTTATCAATCAATCACAGCAACACATTTCACAGCATACAGAAAGACATCCCTAGCACATCACTTATGAGCCTGAGGCAGGAAGAACACAAATTTGAAGCTACGTTTGAATAATAGTGACTTCAAGGACATCCTGACATGCACATCACCACCCTGTCTC
The DNA here is from genome assembly GCF_949786415.1 of Peromyscus eremicus. Lineage (NCBI taxonomy): Eukaryota > Metazoa > Chordata > Mammalia > Rodentia > Cricetidae > Peromyscus > Peromyscus eremicus. The sequence continues at coordinate 73,986,352 of NC_081439.1, read as the reverse complement.
AGAGGACCACAAATAAAAATGAAGAAAAAGCTTTCATTTCCTTTTATACTGAGATTGCATATTTGATTTTTTTGTGTATTTGTATTTTTACAGTTTTTTTCTTTTTTGAGAGGGAGAGAGAGATGGAAAGAGATACAAAGTTGGGTGGATATAGAGGTGTGGGGAGCTATGAGGAGCTTAGAGATGGAACAGAATATAATGAAATTTATTTTATAAAAAATATTTAAAAATAAAAATTGAAAGAAAAGAAATCAAAGCACAAACTCAAAATGCAATACAAATGGGAAAATTCAATATTGTAAGATGTCATCCTACCTCCAAATTTAATTAATAAGTTTATATGCAATGTCAATTATGAATTTATTGGATGTTTTCAGAATGTGGTAAAAAATTTAATTGTTTTTCTTGAAAGAAAGATGTCGTGGATTATTAATTTTAGAAAAGGTAGAATAGACAGAATGTAAGGCTTGTCCTAGCAGTTATCAAAACATAAAAGTAGCCTGAGCTACATAAAACCCTGTCTCAATACTGCTGTGGGATGTTCTGCATGGCAAATGTGTTGCTCTGATTGGTTAGTAAATAAAACACTGATTGGCCAGTAGTCAGGCAGGAAGAAGAATAGGCGGGACAAGGAGGAGAAGAATTCTGGGAAGTGCAAGGCTGAGTCAGAGACACTGCCAGCCACCTTGATGACAAACAGCATGTGAAGATGCTGGTAAACCATGAGCCACGTGGCAAGGTATAGATTTATAGAAATGGATTAATTTAAGTTGTAAGAACAGTTAACAAGAAGCCTGGTACGGCCATACAGTTTGTAAGCAATATAAGTCTCTGTGTTTACTTGGTTGGGTCTGAGCGGCTGTGGGACTGGCAGGTGAGAGAGATTTGTCCTGACTGTGGGCCAGGCAGGAAAACTCTAGCTACACAATACCATTACCATCACCACAACAAAAGCAAATTAACAAGGAAGGCATAGGTTGATGAATATATACTATAAATATTATTAATTGCTTAGAATAAATTATACTACATTCTGAAATAAAAACACATTTCAGCATATAGTTTAATATAAACAAAAACTACATGTAGAAAATGTAAGGAAAGGTGTACATGGTTATGGTTTCTAGTTTTTTTTCTTATGGGATTTCTATGTGTGAGAACATGTGTGTCTCTAAGTCTATATGGGTTTTGTGAAATTTTCCTTTGGTTTATTTTCTTCTGCATGTTTGTTTTGTTCTACTCTATTTTTTGTTTTTATATTATATCATAATTATTATTTAGATTATTGTTTGTATTCTAATGAGACAGAGAAAGAAAGGATTTGGATTTGGGTGGGTGGGGACATAGGGAAGATCTGGGAGTATTTGAGGGGTAACCATAATCAATATATTGGATCAAAAAATCTATTTTCAGTTAAAAAATAAAATAAGTATTTTCTTTTCTTACAGGTAAACTATACAATAAGCAGAGTTTAAACAAGTAACAGACTAAGAATATATTTCAATATGTAAGTCAGGCAAAGGATATTTTTCTCTTCTATCAAAAGACAGGGCAAATAACTATCAAGATTCTATTATGCTAAAACTCTTTAGTGGTTAAGGAGATTTCTGGCTGTGTCTCTACAATGTATTCAAAACCTCCAAATATGCATGAAGTTTGAGAAAACTTTCTAAGGTAATTGCACCCTCTTCTTTTTTTCCCCTCTGTCATAATCCATACTTTACCATGGACTTTATGTTTTATTTACAATCAGTCTGTGTCCTTTAGTTATTCAGGCAAGAAACAAGGGAAAAAATTTTATCTACTAAAACAAACAAACAAATATTGGGAATAATGAATTTATCTTTAGTGCTTATTATGGAAGTTTAATAGAGTACTGTGAATGTACTAGTTTGACAAAGCAATTAAGTCTCCAAATATTTAAGAGCAGTTATTAACTCATATAAACCCTTTTTGAAACTGAAACTCATTATTAAAGCAGCTATAGAAAATATATTAATCAGTATTTTTGTTCAGATCATATCTACAAAAGGCATAGTTCAGTACTCAATATTATCTTTCAAGCCAGTATTCCAGCCATAATAATATGCTTCTTTCAGTGTTTACCAATGGGTATATTTGGCAATCTACTCTGTACATAATGCATATGTAAGGAAGTTTGGAATTTTTCATCTCTTCTTATGATGGAAAGAGTTTTTATCTTTTTGTCTTGGTAGTGATTATTTGCTGTTAACAGGAACTTAAAATAATAACAAAAAATCCAAACAAACAACAAACAAAACAACTTCTTCTGTTCTCCAATTTTAAGGCCTAGAACTCAGATGTGATTTTAATGCTTAGAATTTACATCCCTACATATGGAATGGATTCCAAAAAGCCAATTCATGCTAGGGATAAATTCTGGTCCCACTGCCAGGGGCTCCACAAGCTGCCCAAGCCTCACAACTGTCACTCGTGTTCAAAGGTCCTAGTTTGGTTCTATGCAGGTTCCCTAGCTGTCAATCCAGAGTTTCTGAGTACCCACTAGCTCTGGTCAACTGTCTCTGTGGTTTTCCTTATCATGCTCTTGACCCTGTTGCTCATATAATCCCTCATCCCTCTCTTCAACTGGACTCTTGTAGCTCTGCCCAGGATCTCTGTATCTGCTTCCATCAGTTACTGGATGAAGGGTCTATAATGACAATTAGGGTATTCACCAATCTGATTACAGGGGAAGGCCAGTTCAGGCACCCTCTCCAATATTGCTAGGAGTCTTAGGTGGGGTCATCCTTGGGGGATGGGGTTGGAGGAGGTAAGGTGGCAAGAGGGGAGTGAGGGGGTACTGTGTTTGGTATGTGAAATGAAAAAACAACAACAAAAAAAAAACAAAAAAAAATTACATCCCTAGAGAGGAAATAATGGCTAGTGGGAAATCCACATTTTGTACAGATGGCACTTATTTGTTTATAGTATTTTTTCTGCCATACTTGGGATCTTATACTGATTTAACAATGGTCCATAAATTTGAATCTAGTTTTTATTGAGTGCATTAAGCTTATTTTATTTAAGTATGGGAAAAACATAATCATACACACAAATCATTATTATATATAAAAATTCTAAAAATGTTAGACAAGGGAGACAAAATAAAGTAATAGTTCCTGTGGATATAACATTCTACTATAAATGTCTAATTCAGTATCTGCATTTAGAAAAGAAAATATAACATCTGTCATGGCTACTATTTAATCAACTTCATAAAATATAGAGTTATTTTAGAAGAGGGAGCCTCACCGGACGGTGGTGGTACACACCTTTAATCCCAGCACTCGTGAGGCAGAGCCACATGGATCTTTATGAGTTCAAGGTCAGCCTGGTCTGCAGAGTGAGATCCAGGACAGGCACCAAAACTACACAGAGAAATCCTGTCTCGAAGAAACCACAAAAAAAGAAAGAAAGAAAAAAAAAAAAGAAGAGGGGGCCTCACCTGAAAAACTGTCCCCACCAGATTGGCTGGTGGGCAAGCCTGTGGGGGTCATTTTCTTGATTAATGAACCTCACCTGAGAAAATGGCCCCACCAGATCAGCCTGTGGGCAAGCATTTTGGGGTATTTTATTGATTAATGATTGATGTGGGAAGGTGTCACTGTAGGCAGTGCCATGCTGGGCTGGTCGTCCTAAGTGCTATAAGAAATCGAGATGATCAAGCTGTGGAAAGAAAATCAGTAACAAGCATTACCCCATGACTTCTGCATCATTTCCTACCTTGTGTTTTTATCCTGACTTCCCTGGATGATGGAATACAAGCTATAAGGTGAAATAAACACTTTGCACCCCAAGTTGTTTTGTTCAATAGTGTTTTATCACAACAGAGAAGCCTGAATTAAGGTAATATCCATTTCTTTTTAGAGAAATGTTTTGCTATGTTGATATCTTTACCACTTATAAGGTTGGATGTAGGTGGAAGTTTCTCTCCCAACTGCTTATTCTCAAATACCCAGCAGCCACATCCCAAAGAATTGACTCAGAGGCTTAAAGTTAGTTATACATTCTCAACTGGTAGCTCAGGCTTATTACTAACTAGATCTTACACTTGAATTAACCCATAATTCTTATCTATTTTTAGCCCAGTAGCTTGGTGCCTTACCTTAATTCAGCATTCTCATCATGCTTCCTCTGCATCTGGCTGGCAACTCCTGAATCTGCACTTCCTCTTCCTAAAATTCCTAGTCTGACTGCCCCACTTATACTTCCTGCCTGGCTACTGGCCAATCAGCATTTTATTAAACCAATTGACAAATCTTTACAGTATACAAGAGCATTATTGCACAGCATTTCCTGTTTTTTGTCTAATTAAAAAGAAAGGTTTTAACCTTAAGATAGTAAAACAAAAACAGTTATTAAGTAAGTATTACAGTAACAATATTCAAACCATTTGCATTTAACAAAATTAGAGAAAATACTTTATCTTATCTTGGTGAGTCTAAAGTTTTGTATCTAATTTACTTTCTATTATAACTAAGGAAAACTATAACTATCTAGTCTTCAGCTTCTTCAAAAACCCCAGAAGTATATAATATTACCTGAGTAAACAGGAAGTGCATTGTAAGCAACTTCCAAAATTCTAGAAATGACAGAGGCATCTGCCTGCCTGTACAGTCGCCCAAAGTTCTTCTGTAACACTTGGGCATCCATCTTCAGCTTACAGTTATAGGGTATGCAGCAGATTTTCAGTGAAGCAGGAAATTTGAAGGACTGTCCTTCCTATTTTGGCAAAATTCATTAGTCGATTCCTTCTGTGTCCTGCAGAATGTCTGGCAGACTCTTTCATGTAGCAGGAACCCTGAAGGACTGTCCCACCTGGTTTTGGCAAGTTAGGCAGTCATTTTTCTTTCTGTCGCGCATGTTCTGTTTATACATCATATTATAAAGCAGTCCAGGCAAGAGCAGTTTCTTGCCCAAATGGCTAGCCTTGCCACATTGAAAACAAATTCCATAGCTTCTTTAATGCCCATATGTTCTCCAATGACCTTATATTTATATCAGTAAACCAAAATCCATATCAATGTAAAGTATTTTGAGATTAACAGTTTTTGGATTAAAGTGAGATTCAATAATTAATCTACCTTTTCTCATCATGTCTATATCATATCCCTCTTTTTTCTTTAGAAAGAGATTGACTATAACCATTAACCATTTATAACCAGCCCCCTTTAAATGAAAACAAACATAAACAATATTTTGGTAATTTGAGTGTAGTTTTCTATACTACTTCCTGCTGACTGGGGGTACTGGAACTCTTATGAGGAACCTGAGAAAATTTAGAATTATGGTCAAGTCGTAACTGGGGTATTTTATGTGGTTGATCCATCTCAGCCAGTAGCCTTGAAACTCTTGTGGATGTTAAATCACCAGGGCCATCATTTCCACTGGAGACCATATTATCTTGGAAACAATCCACAGCTCCTCATTCTCAGTTGAAACAAAAGCAGAACATCTTTTCCAAAGTAACATATCCTTAGACCCAAATTTTGAAATCAAGATACCATTAACAAATATATAGATTTAACTTAGTAGCCGCCATAATGAAATGACTCTCTGCAGTTAGCTCATTAATAGTAAAAAAATTCCCAAGAAAACACAGTAACATACACAATCCAGACTCTCTGTGTATTTTCCATCTTTACATGGCTTATTTCTTTTGTTTTATTTTAACTGTCTTTTTAAAAACTTCATTTTTTTTAAAAACTATTTGTTTCTTTTTATAGCTGTCTATATTCTTTTTCCTCTCTCTTCCAAGCCTACATACATTTTTTAAACACACTGTGACCCATTTAGAAGGTTCTTTTTGTCTGAATCTGTCTTTATTGTGCATCCATAATTTTTTTCTGATCACTGCCTTAAACTGCTAAGTGGGCATAGCTAGGACCAAACTGGCAATTTTGACTGCTTTCTCTGCCCACTTCAGCTTTTCAACAAGCTGCCATCAAGCAGCTTGCAGCACATTACCCACAAATCCCAATTAAGTGCTACATAGCAGTTGAAAGAGCCTTCAGTGAGGTCAACACAAACCAGTAAGCTGTCTATTAAAGGAGCTGTGCATCTGTTAGCTGTGGTGAAATTTTATTTGTACTGAAATGTGATTTTATTTGTATATTAATAAATAAAGTTTGCCTGGAGATCAGAGGTCACATAGCAAGGTCACGTATATCCATAAAACAAAAGTCAGGTGGTGGTAGCACATGCCCTTAATCCGATCATATGGCAGGCAGAGTCTCTGTGTGGTAAAAGACATAGCCAAGCATAGTGACATGAGCCTTTAATCCTAGTACCAACCATAGCGACCTGGAGGTCTGTATAGACAGACAATGACAATGAAGTCATGTGGCTGGGCTTAGAGCCAATGAGAAGGCAGAACAGGAAGGCAATAAAAACACAAGTTAGAAGAGCAGAAAGTCTCTCTGGGGAAGTGACAGCAGCAAGGTGGTAAGATAAGGTAGTCTTGGCTCTTCGCTAGTTCTCAGAGCTCTTTGGCTCTTACCTCTGTATTTGGCTCTGTGTTTCTTATTTAATAAGACTGTTTAGAAATTCATCTACAGTTAGCCACCAGCAAACAGAGCCTATCTGAAAAAATGTGGCTACCAAGAAGCTGTGCTTGACCTTTGCTTTTGTGGGTCTAGAAGTCCTCTTTTTTTAAAGCTTTTTTTAAGCGTTATGTGTATGTACATGCCCTGCATTGGCACCAAATGTAGCTGGAGCCTTTTCTCTGTCCTGTGGTCCAGTAGCCACTTTTAAAATAATTACTCAGAGGCTTATATTAATTATAAATATTTGAGGCTTATTATTAACTAGCACTTATTACTTAAATTAATCAATTTTCTTTTTTTATATATTGCCATGTGGCCATGACGTTACTGGTCTGCTGGTACCTTGCTCCTTGTGCAGCTGGATGGTGTTTGCCCCTGACTCCACCCTTTTTCTCCCTGTATCTCTGCTTGAATTTCCCACCTGGCTCTTATCTTGCTTTGCCACAGAGCAAAGCAACTTTACTTATTAACCAAAGGGAGCAAGACATATTCATAGCATACAGAAAGACATTCCATATTATTTCCCCTTTTCTATCTAATCAAAAAGGAAGGTTTTAATTTTAACATAGTAAAATTACATATAACAAAAGTGATCTCCACAAACAAGTGGCTTTTTTATGAATTTGTGCCCCACAAGTTGGACACCACATGTAGTGAAAATCCTAATTGATCTTAATAAAAACCTGGAGACACATATTGGGGTAAATGCTGACAGATCAGAGAGACAAAGGAACAATTCACAGCTACCTCTCACCTCACCAACTCCTCAGCTGAAAGGACTGAGTTCCTGTCTCCTCCTGCCTTATATTCCTTAACTGCTCAGCCATATCACTTCCTGCCTTAACCCCCCCTAGTGCTGGGATTAGAGGCATGTGTGCCGCCCATACACTGGGAGCAAAAGCACAAGATCCCAAGTGCTGGAATTAAAGGTGTGTGCCACCACTGCCTGGCCTTTTTGGTGAACTAATGGGTGGTTTTGCCTTCTGGTCTTCAGGCAAGCTTTATTTGTTAGCTCACAAACAAAATATCACCACAATTGGAGATACATTAATGTTCTATTTAGAAATTGCTCTGATACTTTAAGTAGATTTCAATGTATTTAAAGGATAATATAGTAAACTATAAACTAGCATTAATGAGATTATAAGGTATGCTGCTTGTTTAAAATAAATTTTTTGAAGGAACTACAGTGCAGTAAGTAGTAAGTCATAACTTAGTCTCATAAAATAAAATTCTTGGCCCTGGACTTCCCTTCTGGACCAGAGGTGAGTGTCTGGGCTCAGCCTAGATCCCATTCCTGGGCACCAGCCACTCCGGGGAAGACCTGTCCAACTTGGCTCCAGGTTCTGGCCACCAGGCAGGTTCCCTTCTAGCCCTACCGGAAAGGCTGCCCTTCTCCAAAACCCCCAGCAGACCCTGCAATCTCCAAGCCCTTCTCTCACGCCCATCCACCAGAGACCCCAGCTACTTCCTGAGACTTAGAGACTGGCCCCCAGCTCCCATCATGCCCCTGGACTTCCCTTCTGGACCAGAGGTGAGTGTCTGGGCTCAGCCTAGACCCCATCCCTGGGCACCAGCCACTCCAGGAAAACATGCCCAACTTGGCCCCAGGTTCTGGCCACCAGGCAGGTTCTCTTCTAGCCCTACCGGGAAGGCTCCCCTTCTCCAAGATCCCCAGCAGACCCTGCAATCCCCACGCCCTGCCCCCACGCCCATCCGCCTGAGACCCCAGCCACTTCCTGAGAATTAGAGACTGGCCCCCAGCTCCCATCCTGCCCCCAACTTCCCTTCTCGACAAAAGCTCTCATCCTGCCCCAGACTTCCCTTCTGGACAAGAGTGCCTATCCTGTCCCAGACTTCCTGTCTGGACAAGAACTCCCATCCTGCCCTGGACTTCCTGTCTGGACAAGAGCTCCCATCCTGCCCCGGAGTTCCCATTTGGACAAGAGAGCTCCCATTTAGACAAGAGAGAGAGAGAGACTTCCTGAATCTGTCAGCTCTGTCTGAGCCAAGTGCACTGATAAGACCAAGAACTAACCACAAGGAGATGGGCAGACGTCAAGGCAGAAGTACATACAACAAAATGAAGAGCAATGCAGCATCACCAGAACCTAGCCTTCCTCCAACATCTAGACCTGAACATCAAAAATTGAAAGGAGTAGAAGAAAACAGCCTTATGAATAACATCATGAAGAAGGTAGAGGCTTATGTAGAGGAAAAGACATAAAAATGGGAAGAACACTATAAAAAACTAGAGAAAAGGACAAATAAAGTAGAAGAAAACAATAAAGCCTGGAAGAAAAAAATAAAGCACTGAAAGGAAATCATGAAAAAGCAATGAAACAAATGAAGGAAACAGTTGAAGACCTGAAAAGGGAAATAGAAAAAATGAAGAAGACACAAACAGAGGGAATGCTGGAAATAGAAAATCTAAGTAAATGATCGGGAACTTTACATGTAAGCCTAAGCCACAGAATGCAAGAGAAGGAAGAGAGGATCTCTGGCATTGAAGATACAGTAGAAGAAATAGATTCATCAGTCAAAGAAAACACTAAGGCCAACAAAGTCATCAACCAAAATGTCCAAGAAATTTGGGACACCATGAAAAGACCAAACCTATGAATAATAGGGATAAAAGAAGGAGAAGAATACCAACTCAAAGGCACAGAAAATATATTCAACAAGATCATTGAAGAAAACTTTCCCAACTTAAAGAAGGAAATGCCTATGAAGATACAAGAAGCCTATAGAACACCAAACAGACTAGACCCCCCAAAAAAGTCCCCTCGCCACATAATAATTAAACAACTAAACGTACAGAATAAATATTAAGGGCAGCAAAGGAAAAAGGCCAAGTGACTTATTAAGGCAAACCCATCAGAATAACACCCGATTTCTCAATGGAGACTTTGAAAGCCAGAAAGTCTTGGACAGATGTAATGCAGACACTAAGAGACCATGGATGCCAGCCTAGACTAATATACCCAGCAAAACTTTCAATCATCATAGACAGAGTGAACAAGACATTCCATGACAAAGCCAGATTTAAACAATACTTATCCACAAACTCAGCCCTACAGAAAGCACTAGAAGGAAAATTCCAACATAAGGAAGTCAGATACACCCTCCAAATCACAGGCAATAGATAAAGCCACAGCAGTAAAGCCCAAAGAAGAGAAGTATACACACACTACCACCAAAAAATAACAGGAATGAACAATCACTGGTTATTAATATCCCTTAATATCAATGGACTTAATTCACCTATAAAAAGACATAGGCTTACAGAATGGATACGAAAGCAGGACCCATCTTTTTGCTGCATACAAGAAACACATCTCAAATTCAAAGATAGACACTACCTAAGAATAAAAGACTGGGAAAAGACTTTCCAATCAAATGGTTTTAAGAAACAAGCGGGTATAGCCATCCTGATATCCAGCAAAATAGACTTCAAACTAAAATGAATCAAAAGAGATCAAGAAGGGCATTACATACTCATCACAGGAAAGATCCACCAAGATGAAGTTTCAATTCTGAACATTTATACCCGAAACACAAGGCACCCACATATGTAAAAGAAACATTACTAAAGCTTAAAACACATACAACCCCCACACATTAATAGTTGGGAGACCTCAACACCCCACTTTCACCACTGGCAGATCTCCCAAATCAAAACTTAATAGAGAAATAAAGGAGTTAATTGATGTCATGACTCAAATGGACTTAATCGATATCTATAGAACATTCCATCCTAACAAAAAAGAATATACCTTCTTCTCAGCACCCCATGGAACCTTCTCTAAAATCGACCACATACTTGGCCACAAAGCAAATCTCAACAGATACAAAACAATTAGAAGAACCTCCTGTATTCTATCAGACCACCATGGTTTAAAGTTAGATTTCAACAACAACAAAAACTACAGAAAACCTACAATCTCAATGAAGCATAATAATGCTCAATTGAATCACCAATGGGTTAAGGAAGAAATAAAGAAAGAAATTAAAGACTTCCTAGAGATCAACGAAAAGGAAGACATCACATACCCAAACTTATGGGACACTATGAAAGCAGTGCTAAGAGGGAAATTCATAGCACTAAATGCCCACATAAATAAGTTGGAGAAATCTCACACTAGTGACTTAACAGCACACCTGAAAGTTCTAGAACAAGAAGAAGCAAAGTCTCCCAGGAAGAATAGATGCCAGGAAATTATCAAAGTGAGAGCTGAAATCAATAAAATAGAAACAAAGAGAACAATACAAAAAATCAATGAAACAAAGAGTTGGTTCTTTGAGAAAATAAAAAAGATCAACAAGCCCTTATCCAAACTAACCAAAAGACAGAGAGAGAGCATCCAAATCAACAAAATCAGAAATGAAAAGGGGGACATAACAACAGACATGAGGAAATCCAGAGAATCATCAGGTCATACTTCAAAAACCTCTACTCCACAAAACTGGAAAATCTAAAAGAAATGGATAATTTTCTGTATAGGTACCACATACCTAAGTTAAATCAAGACCAGATAAACTATTTAAATAGTCCAATAACCCCTAAGGAAATAGAAATAGTCATTAAAAGTCTCCCAAGCAAAAAAAAAGCCCAGGACCAGATGGTTTCAGTGCAGAATTCTACCAGATCTTCAAAGAAGAGTTAATATCAATACTCTCTAAATTGTTCCACACAATAGAAACAGAAGGAACATTACCAAACTCCTTCTATGAGGCTACAATTACCTTGATTCCTAAACCAAACAAGGATACAACAAAGAAAGAGAAATACAGACCAATCTTTCTCATGAACATTGATGCAAAAATACTCAATAAAATACTGGCAAACAGACTCCAAGAACACATCAAAACAATTATCCACCACGATCAAGTAGGCTTCATCCCAGGGATGCAAGGGTGGTTCAACATACGAAAGAAAGTCCGTCAATGTAATACACCATATAAACAAACTCAAAGAAAAAAAACACATGATCATCTCACTAGATGCAGAAAAGGCATTTGACAAAATCCAACACCCCTTCATGATAAAGGTCTTGGAACGATCAGGAATACAGGGAACATATCTAAACATAATAAAGGCAATTTACAGCAAGCCAACAGCCAACATCAAATTAAATGGAGAGAAACTCAAAGCAATTCCACTAAAATCTGGAACGAGGCAAGGCTGTCCGATTTCCCCATATTTATTCAACTTGAAGTTCTAGCCAGAGCAATAAGGCAACATAAGGAGATTAAGGGGATACAAATTGGAAAGTTAGAAGTCAAGCTTTCCCTACTTGCAGATGACATGATAGTATACTTGAGTGACCCCAAAGATTCAACCAAGGAACTGATACAGCTTATAAACACCTTCAGCAACATAGCAGGATACAAGATCAACTAAAAAAAAACAATAGCCCTCCTATATACAATTGACAAAGAGGCTGCAAAGAAAATCAGAGATACATCACCCTTTACAATAGCCACTAATGACATAAAATACCTTGGGTAACACTAATCAAGCAAGTGAAAGACCTGTATGACAAGAACTTTAAGTCCCTGAAAAAAGAAACTGAAGAAGATGTCAGAAAATGGAAAGATCTCCCATGCTCATGGATAGGCAAGACTAACATAGTAAAAATGGCGATTTTACCAAAAGCAATCTACAGATTCAATGCAAACCCCATCAAAATACCAACACAATTCTTCACAGACCTGGAAAGAATAATACTCAACTTCATATGGAAAAACAAAAAACCCAAGATAGCCAAAAGAATCCTGTACAGTAACACAACCTCTGGAGGTATCATGATCCCTGACTTCAAGCTCTACTATAGAGCTACAGTAATAAAAACAGCTTGGTACTGGCATAAAGCTGACATGTGGACCAATGGAATCGAATTGAAGATGCTGACATTAATCCACACACCTACGAACATATAATTTTTGACAAAGAGGCCAAAACTGTACAATGGAAAAAAGAAAGCATCTTCAACAAATGGTGTTGGCATAACTGGATATCAACATGTAGAAGGCTGCAAATAGATCCATATCTATCACCGTGCACAAAACTTAAGTCCAAGTGGATCAAGGACCTCAACATAAATCCAGCTACTCTGAATCTGCTAGAAGAGAAAGTAGGAAGTAGTCTTGAATGCATTGGCATAGGAGATCACTTCCTAATTATAATACCAGTAGCACAGACACTGAGAGAAAAATCAATCAATGGGACCTCTTGAAACTGAGAAGCTTTTGTAGGGCAAAGGATACGGTCAACAAGGCAAAGTGACAGCCTACAGAATGGGAAAAGGTCTTTACCAACCCCACATCTGACAGAGGACTGATATCCAGAATATATAAGGAACTCAAGAAATTAGACATCAAAATGCCCAACAGTCCAATTAAGAAATGGGCTATAGAAATAAACAGAGAATTCTCAACAGAGGGAACTCAAATGGCTGAAAGACATTTAAGGAATTGCGCAACATCCCTAATTATCAGGGAAATACAAATCAAAACAACTCTGAGATACCATCTTACACCTGTCAAAATGGCTAAGATCAAAAACACTGAAGACACCTTATGCTGGAGAGGATGTGGAGCTAGGGGAACTCTCCTCCACTGCTGGTGGGAATGCAAGCTTGTACAACCACTTTGGAAATCAATATGGCACTTTCTTAGAAAATTGGGAATCATTCTTCCCCAAGATCCAGCTATACTACTCTTGGACATATACCCAAGGAATGCTCAATCATACCACAAGAGCAATTGCTCAGCTATGTTCATATCAGCATTGTTTGTAATAGCCAGAACATTGAAACAACCTAGATGCCCTTCAACTGAAGAATGGATAAATAAAATGTGGTACATATACACAATGAAATACTAGTCAGCACAGAAAAATAATGACATCATGAGGTTTGCAGGAAAATGGATGGATCTAGAAAAAGTCATCCTGAGTGAGGTAACCCAGACTCAGAAAGACAAACATGGTATGTACTCACTCATAGCAGGATACTAGATGTGGAACAAGGATGACTGGACTGCTACTCACATCACCAGGGAGGCTACCTGGAAAACAGGACCCCAAGAAAGACATGGGGATCACCAAATGACGGAGAAATGGATGAGACCTACATGAACAGCCTGGACATGAGTGAGGAAAATGAAGGGCGAGGGTCGAGGGAAAGAAAGCTTAGGGGAGCAGGAGATCCCAGCTGGATCAAGAACAGAGATGGAAAACAAGGAATAGGAGACCATGGTAAATGAAGACCACATGAGAATAGGAAGAAGCAAAGTGCTAGAGAGGTCCACAAAGATACCCACACAATAGACTGCTGGCAATGGTTGAGAGACAGCCTGAACTGACCTACTCTGGTGATAGGATGGCCAAACACCCTAATTGTCATGCTAGAAACCCCATCCAATGACTGAGGGATCTGGATGCAAAGATCCACAGCTAGGCACCGGGTGGAGCTCCGAGAGTCCAATTTGCGAGAAAGAAGAGGATTTGTATGAGCAAGAATAGTTGAGAACAAGGTTGGATAAAGCACAGGGACAAATAGCCAAACGAATGGAAACACATGAACTATGAACCAATGGCTGAGGGGTCACCAACTGGATCAGGCCCTCTGAATGGGTGAGACAGTTGATTGGCTTGATCTGTTTGGGAAGCATCCAGGCAGTGGGACTGGGTCCTGTGCTCATTGTATGAGTTGGCTGTTTGAAACCTGGGGCCTATGCAGGGTCGCTTGGCTCGGCCTGGGAGGAGGGGACTGGACCTGCCTGAACTGAGTCTACCAGGTTGATCTCAGTCTGCGGGGGAGGCTTTGCCCTGGAGGAGGTGGGAATGGGAGGTGGGCTGGGGGAAGGTGAGTTTTTTTCTTTTTGAGGAAGTGTCTCATTATAGCCCAAGCAGGCAGCAATTTGTCTTTAAGAACCCTTTGTTATATAGCTACAACTTCATTTAGTGTTATAGATATCACCTATTTCTGTCATAAATATTAATGACAAGACAGTCACATTATTACCAAATCCATTTCGTTTCATTATTTCATTTAATTTTTGCAAGTTTGGTTTGTGTGCCTTCAAATATCATGCACATTACTATTATAAGTATCACAGTTTGTTTGTTTGTTTTTTGAAACCAGAAAATAAATTTCCTACAAATTGAATCCTGGAAGACAATCTGAGGGATCTGGGGAAGATAAGTCTATTCAAGTTTTCTCTTGGGAAAAAATACATTACGTGCATCAGCACGTGAGAGAGAAAACCTTTGTTGTAATGTTTTAGCATTAACATGATATTCCTTGTGGAATTCTTGTGCTCGTTGCACTGCTGAGGCCACAAACATCCACTCTTGCCTGGTACAGAGGTCTACAACATTGTTGCCCTCAGCTAATGGGCCTGGTAGGGCAGTATGAGCACGAATATGTTGTGCAAAGAATGGATTTTTCTGCTGCCAAATCAGTTGTTGCAATTGGCAAAAAACCGACTGTACGGGGCTAGAGGATTTAAGAGTCCCTGCACATTCAAGAATTTTTAAGGCATTAACAACATAGCAGGAATCTGATACCAAATTAAATGGAAATGGACAAACCTTAAAAACTTCTAGAGCAATTAAAAGTTCCACCTGCTGAGGTGTGCCTGGTAAATATTGGTGCTTCACAGGCTCCCCTGAGCCCACCATATAGGCCCCGCAACCTGTTTTAGACCCATCAGTAAAAACAATGGTGGCTCCGGGAATTAGCCGGGAAGCAGTTATTTTAGGAAAGACTACAGGATGTTCCTTAAAAAAATTCAATAGTGGATGTTTTGGATAATGGCAATCTATATGCCCCGCATAGCTACAGTGCAATATGGCCCAATCATCAGCAGTAGCACATAAAACTTTCACCTGATTGACATCATAAGGTTCAATTAGCATTTGTGGGGAAGTTCCAAAATATTGCAAGCACTGCTGAATAACTTGTTGGGCAAGTAGTGCCACAGTTGTGGGATAATACTCAATGGATTTTGCAGGGGAAATTCTAGTGTAAACCCACAATAAAGGTCCATCCTGCCATAAAATACCAGTGGGCTGCAAAAAGGTGGGCAGAATGCATAATACAATTGTGTTAGGATCTCGAACTCTCTGAAGAAAGGCTTTCTGTAATCTATCCTCAACTTTGCATAGTGTTTCACGTGCTTCCGTGGTTAACTGTCTAGGGGAATCCAAAGCTGTGTCACCTGCTAATGTATCATAAAGCGGCTTTAGCTCATAATTTGCCATTTTTAAACTGCCTCATCCAATTTATGTCCCCTAATAATTTTTGAAAATCATTTAATGTACATAAATGATCTTTTTTCAATTCTACCTTTTGAGGCCTAATCTGTTGACTGGTAATCTTAGAGCCTAAATAAGTAACCACCTGATCCTGTTGTACCTTCTCAGAAGCAATGTACAACCCTTTAGTTCTTAACACTGTCCCTAAAAAGTGATATGCAGCTTGTAAAACATCCTTTTCTTTGGGTAAGCTGAAGGACTGCAGCTGCCAGACCTGCATTGGTCAGAGGTCCTCCTAATTCCCTGCAAGCCTTCATCCAGGCTTCCAACCCCCTGGTCTTATATGGGGTGATGGCGGCCCTGCATTCCTTTGTACACTGCTCATGTATTAGCTGCTTTATTAGGGGCATTGCAGCATCTGTGTCCCCAAAAATTCTACCAGAAGCCTCTATCAAGCGAGCCACAAAATCTGAAAAGGGCTCCATGGGACCTTGGAGTATCTTGGTCAAATTGCCACTCACTTCACCTTTGTTAGGCAAAGATTTCCAGGCTCTGATGGCTATTTGATTAATTTGAGTATATACATTAGGAGGGTAGGTAGTTTGTTGATTGGCATATCTACCCAGACCAAGCAACATATCAGCATCCCATTGTAGGCCTGTGTTGTGGTTGGCTGATCATTAGCAAATTCGATAAAGAAAGCTTTCCAGTCCAAATACTGACCTGGACTGAGGCAGGCACGGGCAAGATTCATCCAATCTGAGTCAGTCATGCATTGTCTTTGCAGAGTCTCAATTTGAGTAAGTGTAAATGCAGCCGTGACCCCATAACTTTTTACAGACTCCGCTATAGACTTGACAAGTTTAAAATCCAAAGGTTCATGATATCTTTGATTCTGATTATCTACAAAAACAGGACAAGCTACCTGCATTTCTCTCCTAACTTCCCTCCACAGTTGTGGGTGAAGGCTGCTGCTGACCGGCAACGCTCTGGGAGCTGTTGCAGCCTCAGGGTAAGGGGGAGGAGCAGGGGGGATTATGGGCCCACAATCCTGTTTTTTTTTTTTCTTTCTCACCTTGTTTTTAATTCTTACCTTTTGTAATGATCTAACTAGAAACACTACCTCCTCCGAACCGAGAGAAGAGTCAGTAGACTCGGGGTCTTCAAGGTCCGATAGGGAGGGATAGAGTCGTGTCTCCTTTCCTATTGTCTTTTTACTGCCCTTGCATTTTACAGACTCCGCCTTCTCAGATCTCTCCTCTTGCAATTGTTCTAAAGCTGCTTGCCCGTTTTCCAAGGCATTGCTGCATCGCTCATTTTCTAAGCAGCTACGTACTAATTTCCAAACTGGTCTCACTCCCGGTTTCAGGGTCCCCTGTTCTGCTGCAAAGTCCAAATCCCGTCCCAATTTTTCCCAGGAGGACACTGTGAGACTCCCAGAAACAGCGAACCATGGGGCCATGACATCACATTCCTCTAAGAATCTTTGTAAAGTTCCTTTCTTTATCTTTAAGTCTTTTGTTAGAAGCAGCTCGTTGAGAGCCAAAAAAATTGGGTGCGAGGAGGAAGTGCCCATCCTTGCACAACCCTTTCTTTTTAACCTAAGAGGTTTCTCGTGGCTTTTGCCAAACAGCCCCAGTTTTATCACTTTTTTCTTCTTCTTCTTTTTTTTTTAAACTTTTGCTCTGCGCGTCCGCAGGGAAGTCACAGTCAAACTAGTCAAACTAGTTTCCTTTCCCGTCTGCCTCTTGTCGGCAGCTCTGCGAATATCCGCTCTTGTCGTGGTTCCCCAATTAACCCGGGGACTTACCAGGTATACCTACCCTGACAGCGAGAAGTTCTGAGCTCCCTCTTTTCAAAGAGTTTTCCCCGTAGGGGGCCACCAATTGTCGCGTTTAACTCGACCAGCAAGAAAAACACAACGCAGAGCTCTTCTTCAAGCTGTTTTATTCAGGACCCTTAATCTATTTCTTTGTTCTTCTTCCCCTGGGGAGAGCCTGCCCCAGCCTTATATAGGTCTCAGTCCACCAGCCCCCATACGCCACATGGGATTCCTGGATAGGTACACGTATGCCTTAGCAAGCCAAAATTTGAAACCAAGCCAAATAAGGTGTTGCTTGAAACAAAGAGCGCTCACCACCGGGAGGGCAGGGGGGTGGGGTGGTGGGAGCCAGCTCCATCTTTAGAGTGCAGTTTCCCGCAGCTCTCTACAGCAAGTAAACAAATCCACTTCTTAACATGCTCACAATATAAAAGTAGAGATGTTTAGGGGTATTGTTAGTGCAATGTCATGCAGAAACATATATAAATGATAAAAATGATGGAAAGAAATGCCTCTGGCATGTTCATCCTCTTGTACCATAAGGTCTTACCTGAAAACCAGTAAATGACACAGTGAAAAAATATCGTTTTGGAGCCTATGTAACCTGTCAGTCTTGATGTTCAATCTAAAGATAAGTGTACCAATGCCATCCTCACAGATATAAAAGATAGAAAACAAATATACAGAAAACTTCAAGGAAAAGACACTTTCTCCTCTGGGACATAATCTGGCTAGTAAGTTCGTCCAGCCTGTAAGTTTTGCATCTTTTTTTATAGAACCAGTACATCATGGGTTATACCCCCAAATTTGGCATCCAAGTTGTGACGGATGCTACCATGCTTAGACCAGAGTTACAACTGGTTCTGTGTGAAGTTGCTTCTTCAGATTAGGAATAAAGTTGCCCATGCCTTCCATAAAGTGAAGGCATAGATGGATGGAGTCTTACCCTTAGGGTACTTTCTTAGGCTTCAAATGCTGAGAAGGGCCTTCTCTTTAATAGTGTTAAACTTCTTGACATTTCCTGCCCCTGATTCACGACATAACTGCCATTTGAAACTACCTCATGCTGTTTTTCTATTTGTATTGTATAAGAGAAGAATAAATTTTAAAAAAGAAAGAAAAAAAATACATTTAAAAGTATACACATTAGCTCTCAAACAAAGGAATTGTGGAGGCATGGAATTATACCCTCAGTGTAATTTCTCTTTTGATTTTATTTCATTCTCATCTGCGGATAAGTGTGAAAGACAGACTAAAAGTCACCAATTCATTTTCCTCACTTTGATCTCCAGAAATGATCTTTGGAGTTATATTTGAGGATTGGTTACATTATCACTTCCAAGAACAGCTCAACAAAATGAACAGGACTTGTTTATTTCTCAACCTCTTTATGCTAAAAAGCATTTGTACTTGTTAAAATATAAATCTTCTTTTAGCTATCATATTTTCAAAACTCTGGTTCATCCGGAGGCCAAACAAGTGCCAAGTAACTAATCTGCTTTGATATTTTTTTTTCCGGTTTTTCGAGGCAGGGTTTCTCTGTGTAGTTTTGCGCCTTTCCTGGAACTCACTTGGTAGCCCAGGCTGGCCTCGAACTCACAGAGATCCGCCTGGCTCTGCCTCCCGAGTGCTGGGATTAAAGGCGTGCGCCACCACCGCCCGGCCTGCTTTGATATTTTTAAACATCATAGTATTTTGCTATCATAGTATGAACTGAGTCAGCCCTTTGACTCTTGGAAAGCCTATACATAAACATGTTCAGTTTAGGGCAATATTTTCTTAAGCTGATATGAACAAATTAATGAATAGTTTTATTCACATCAGAATAAAGCAATATAAGATACCTTCAAAAATTGAGAAAATAACTGGGCATAATTATTTTGATATTATGATTGTATTGTGATATTTATTGCTTTTTAGCCTCTCTTTTAAAATCTTTCCTTATTTACTGTAAGTGCATTTATTGACACTACATTTCATTTCATTCATTGTTCTTACACTCCAGGATCCATATTCAGGGTTAATCATGTAAGTTTCCTCACCCAGTAGAAAATAATAATATCAAATTCCTTGTTCAAAAATAGAAAGTAAACTCATGTCTTTGTGTGGGGTCTCCTGACATAAAATAGTTTTCAAAGGCTGTGTCATTTTTTGGTTTCAGCAGCTATGAAGAAGGGTTCTTGTATTTTCACTTCCTTACCAATGCTAACTACTATCTACTATCTTCACAGTGGCATGAAAAGGAGTCTCTTTGAAATAGGCATAACTCAAGGTTAACAATTGTCTGTACGCTTATTAAGCCCATTGGAGTTGTCTTTGGATAAATGTTTATGTAGATGCGTTGCTTCCTTTAATTTGTATGTCTTTTAAATATTGATACTAATAGTTGCTTATATATCTGAGATACAACTCCCTTGTCAGATAGATGATATTTCACTTTCATTTTTTAATATTTTTTTATTAGGAATTTTTTTTTCATTTTACATACCAACCACAGATCTCCCTTTCTTCCCCCCAGCCTTCCCCACCCAACACACCCCCCATTCTCTCCTCTGAAAGGGTAAGGCCTCCCATGGGGAGTCAACAAAGCCTGGGACATTCAGTTAAGGTACTTCCAAGCCCCTCACCCTGTGTCAAGGCTGTGCAAGGTATCCCACCATAGGTGGAATCCAAAAAGCCAGCTCATGTACCAGGGATATATCCTGATCCTACTGCCAGGGGGACCCTTAAGCAGACCAAACTACACAACTGTCTTGCCATGCAGAGGGCCTAGTCCAGTCCCATGGAGGTTCCACAGTTGTTGGTCTAAAGTTCATGAGTTTCTACTAGCATGGTTCCTTCTCCTTGCCTGGATTCTTGGAGCTTGACCTGGTGCTTGGCTATGGATATCTGGATCTGCTTTCATCAATTATTGGATGAAGGCTCTATGATGACAGGGTATTCACCAATCTGATTACTGGAGTAGGCCAGTTCATATACCCTCTCCACTATTGCTAGTAGTCTAAGGTGGGGTCATCCTTGTGGATCCCTGGTAACTTCCATAGCACTGGGTTTCTCTCTATCCCCATGATGTCTCACTCTGTCATGGTATCTCTTTCATTGCTTTTCCACTCTGTCCCTGTTCCAGCTCAACCATCTTATTCCCTTATCTTCTCATCCCCTATCCCTTACCCTCCATTGCCCACCCCACATCCCCAGTTTACTCATGGAGATTTCATCTATTTCCCTTTCCCAGGGTGATCCATACATCCCTCTTTGGGTCTTCCCTGTTAGCTAGCTTCTCTGGAGCTGTGTGTTGTAGTCTAATTATTCTTTGCTTTACATCTACTTATGAGTGAGTACATACCATATTTGTCCTTCTGAGTCTGGGTTACCTCACTGAAGATGATATTTTCTAGTTGTATCCATTTGCCTGCAAATTTCATGATGTTATTGTTTTTTTTTAATTGATGAGTAGTACTCCATTGCATATATGTACCATATTTTCTTTATTCAATATTTAGTTGAGGGGCATCTAGGTTGTTTCCAGGTTCTGGCTATTATGAATAATGCTGCTATGAACATAATTGAGAATGTATCCTTGTGATATGATTCAGAATTCCAAGAGTGGTATCACTGGGTGATGAGGTAGATTGATTCCCAGTTTTCTGAGTAAACTCCTCCACTGTTGGTGGGAATGCAAACTTGTACAGCAACTTTGGAAATCAGTATGGTGGTGTCTCACATTGCACTTTTAAAATAATCTCTTTTAAAGCACAGCGATTTGTTATTATGATGAAGAAGCACTTACCTATTTTAATTTTTGCTATTGTTGGCAATAAATCCACAATTCAAAATTTAATGGAAGCTAGGACTAAAACGTCCTTTTATTTTTGTGTTCTACAAAGAGACTTTTGCTTATCTCATATCCCAGAGAATTTCAGATACTGGCTCTTCTAACAGATTTATACTTTTAACTTTCCCACATAAATCTGTCATTCTTGTTTCATCAGTTTTTGAGCATAGCAGTAGCAAGTAATCCAGTTTCATTCTTTTCTATGTACAGCTCAAGTTCTAACCATTTTCTCTTTTTAAAGCTATCATACACCATGTAGCTCTGTGATTATTTTAAATTGGCCACAGCATTTTAAAACCTTGTTGCTGTGTTTTCATATGGTAAACTAGGCTGAACTTCATTTCTTCACTCCTATTCTCCAGTTATGGATTAATAAAAAGATTTGAAGCTGTGAACAAAATGGGAATAATGGTATCTAAACAAGTGAAAGACACTCAGGGATATACATTTATGAACTATGTCTCACATGGTTTAACTCAGTCTTCATTAAAATTAAAATTGAAACTGAGGTAAAAATGTAATAGTCTTATGCCTTACATATAGAACATACTTGCTATAAAATTATAGACTGATATTTAATTTTAACTTTATTGTATGCTCCTTATGTTAGGGTCCTTCTTCTTTACCTAAGTCTTCCATCTTCCATGTATCCATGAAAAAGTTGTCAGTTTGATGATGTTGAATGGTCTTCAGGCTGCTAGAATTTTCTTTTGACATATTTATTCTTTAGTGAAACAATGGATTATTTGACATATAGTAAACTTGTATATTTGTTTGGTACAGCATAATGTTTTGACATATTTTGACAGTGTAGAATGATTAAATAAGACTAATTAAAATTTCATCACTTCATACACTTACATTTCTATGGTAAGTACACTTGAAATCTATTCCCTTGACAATGTGGAATATATATCATAATATTATTTAGCACAATCACTAGTCTATTCTTATTCCTCTAAATATATTTTGTGTGCATTTAACGTTTCCCTTTTTCTCAACTACCACTGAACATTTAATGAAAGCTAGGAACTAAAACTTCATTCTATTTTAGTGTTCAACTAAGAGATTTTTGCTTTATCCCTTGTCACAGAGCCTCTCCTAGGCATTATTAACCACACTTCTCTCTGGTTCTATAAATTAAACTCTTATATTCTGCAAATTATATGAAATCATACAGTATCTGAGCTTGGCCTTTTTGTATCATAATGACAGGATTATTCCCATTAAAAAATTGAATGGCATTCTATCTTTAATATATACCATATGTTCTTTATCGTATACAGGTTGTTGGACACTTAGGTTGCTTCTATATTTTAGCTACTGTGAACAATACTGGATCAAACACTGAAGGGCATATATCTCTTTGTCTCATTGATTTAAAAGGTTTTGTACATATGTTAAAAGTCTTACACTGGATCATATGATAATTTTATTTTTATTTTTGTGAGGAGCTACCATATATAATGGCTGTATTAATGGATGCTCTCACCAAAATGCACCAATGGTTCTAGTATTCCACATCTTTAGGGGCTCTCATTACTACTTATCTTTCAAATAACAGAAATTTTTGCTGAACACATACACATTTAGCAGTACTGAATGGGCACAACAGACTGTATATATATATATATATGTGTGTATATATATATATGAACATTCATGTGTAACAATAATTAAAGAAGAGGTCATGGATTTGAGAGAGGAAATGATGTAATACAGTACATATATAAAATGCTAAAAAAATAAATTAATAAGTGGTTATTCTTGTGGGTACAAATTATATCAGTTGTAGTTTCAGCATATATTTCCATAATTAAAACTGATTATGAAATATATATATATATATATATATATATATGGAAAAAGTTTGATACATCTATTACATCTTTTGTCCAAATAGTTGTAGAAGGGTCATTTTTTTTTTTTTTGCTACTATGTTGAGTCCTTTGTATAGTTTAAATATTAGCTCTTTATCAGATGTTTGCTTTGAAGAACTTTTCATTTTGATATAATCAATCTCTTTTGTTTTGTATTGTCTATATCTGTTTCTTGTGTCATCACTAAGAAAGATTTGACAACTCATTGTTGTATAATATTTCCTCTTCTTTAAGTTTTTCTTGTAATTTCATGGTCTTAGATCATATGGTTAAGTGTTGAATACATTGTTGAACATAGTATAAGATAAAATTCCAGAAGCCGGGCGGTGGTGGCGCACGCCTTTAATCCCAGCACTCGGGAGGCAGAGCCAGGCGGATCTCTGTGAGTTCGAGGCCAGCCTGGACTACCAAGTGAGTTCCAGGAGAGGCGCAAAGCTACACAGAGAAACCCTGTCTCGAAAAACCAAAAAAAAAAAAAAAAAAAAAAGATAAAATTCCAGAGTAATAGTTCTCTCTATATTAATTTAAATAAAATCAAGTATCTGGCAAAAATGTAAGGAGTCATTTAAACATTGCTAAGATTTTGGTATCATGTATACAACAAGCAACAATATACATTTATACGATTTGCTTGCAACCTGATTATTAAAAAATACACAGTTAAATATAGTTAAGGAAAGAGAATTCTTGAAGCTTAACATATTTTTTATTTTCTTTCATTTTTCAAAATTATTTTTATTCTTGTATTATTAAAATAATTCATGTAAGTTAAAATTTAATTTAAAATATATTTAAAATGGATCATTTGAATTTCAATAAGAAAATACTACCGTAAAATTTAATTTTTCTGCATTCTATGCATCATTGATTTACAAATGTACATAAAGTTTTTCATGGAGGCAATTTTTTATTTCAAATAAAAGTAACTCCATGAATCAGATGAATTATTAGGAAAATAATTGTTTATATTGTTCTCACTTAGGAGAACATGAGAAATAATTATGAATAGTGTAATTCAGGTTTTACGTATGTACATACCTAATAGTAATATCACTCTTGGGGGAAAAATGGAGTCATGATAAAGTAAAACTCTTCAAATACTCCTCTCAAACTTTCAGGCAATATATGAAGTCTTACATTATATGAAGTCTCATTGGAAGCAAAGACTCAGATCATCTCTAGAATTCCTGGACATTTGTTTGGTAAAGAACATGCATACTAGCACAACCAGTTGCAGGTGAGCAGGCAGGACTCCTGCAGGCATTCCCAACTATCATCATACCCTAGTGGACCCTGTAACCTACAAGTCTTACTCCAACCCCCCAAATCAACCTATCCTCTGAGACCACAGCTGCTCCCTGAGACACAGACTCTGCCAGCTCCGATTGGACCAAGAGGTGAGTCCTTGTTCTCCTAGCTGATCACCCCAGCCTTTAGTGCCCCCTTACCCCACCAATTGCAGTCCCAGTTACAGGTCAGCAGGCAGGACTCCTACAGGCAGGCCTGACCAACCCTCACTAGACCCTTTAACCTATAAGACCCAATCCATCCCCCAAATCCACCCATCCTCAGAGACTGCAGCTGCTCCCTCAGACACAGACTGCCAGCTCCAACTGGACAAAGATCTCCAATTGGACCAAGAGCTCCGATTGGACCAAGAGAGGCTCCCTGAGACACAGACACCATTTATACTAATTGGAGGAAGAAATGGATAGCTGCTAGTGAAAGAATACATTCAACAACATAAAGAGCAATATGGTACCACCAGAACCTAGTGGTTCTACATCATGAAGACTTGAACATCCCAACATAAAAGAAGCTAAAAAAAATGACCTTAAAAATGACTTTAAGAAGATAGAAGAGGTATTTAAGGAGTAAATAAAAAATCTCCTTAAAGAAATTGAGGAAAAGGCAAACAAAAAACTGGAGGAAATCAATAAATCCCATAAAGAAAACCAAGACAAAGCAATCAAACAGGTGAAGGAAACAGTTCAAGACATGAAAATTGAAACAGACACAATGAAAAAAGATACAAACAGAGGGAATGTTGGAAATAGAAAATCTGAGTAAGTGAACAGGAACTTCAGATGCACGCATAACCAAAAGAATACAAGAGATGGAGGAGAGAATCTCTGGCACGGAGGATACAATAGATGAAATAGATTCGTCAGTCAAAGAAAATACTAAAGCCATAAAAGTCATAACACAAACAGTCCAGGAAATCTGGGATACCATTAAAAGGCCAAATCTAAGGATAATAGGGATAGAAGAAGGAGAAGAATACTAACTCAAAGGCACAGAAAATATATTCAACAAAATCATAGAGAAAACTCTTTCAACCTAAAGAAGTAAATGTCTATGAAGATACAAGAAGGTTTCAAAACACCAAATAGACTGGACCCAAAAAAGAAATCCTCTTGGCACATAACAATCAAACCACTAAACAAACAGAATAAAGAAAAAAATATTAAGAGCTGCAAAGAAAAAGCCAAGTAACATATTAAGGCAGACCCATCAGAATAAAACCTGACTTCTTAATGGAAACTCTGAAAACCAGAGGATCCTGGAAGATGTTATGCAGGCCTAAGAGATCATGGATGCCAGCCCAGACTATATACCCAGCAAACCTCTCAATTGCTATAGATGGAATAAACAAATTATTCCATGATAAAACCAGATTTGAACAATACCTATCCAGAAATCCAGCCCTACAAAAAGCACTAGAAGGAAAAATCTAACCCAAGGAATTTAGATGCACCCATGAAAACACAGGCAATAGATAATCCCAAACCAACAAATCCCAAAGAAGTCAAACACATAATACTACCACAAAAAATAACAGGAATTAACAATCCCTGGTTATTAATATCCCTTAATAACAATAGACTCAATTCACTTATAAAAAGAAACAAGCTAACAGAATGGATATGAAAACAGAATCCATCTTTTTGCTGTA
The DNA here is from genome assembly GCF_949786415.1 of Peromyscus eremicus. Classification (NCBI taxonomy): domain Eukaryota; kingdom Metazoa; phylum Chordata; class Mammalia; order Rodentia; family Cricetidae; genus Peromyscus; species Peromyscus eremicus. The sequence goes on along the minus strand of NC_081439.1, from coordinate 73,960,028 downwards.
TACAAGAAACATACCTCAACTTCAATGACAGACACTACCTCAGAGTAAAGGGCTGGTAAAAGTCTTTTCAGTCAAATGGCCTGAAGCAAGCTGGTGTAGCTATCCTAATGTCTAACAAAATAGACTTCAAACTAAAATTAATCAGAAGAGATTGAGAACGACATTATATATTCATCACAGGAAAAATCCTTCAAGATGAAGTCTCAATTCTGAACATTTATGCACATTTATGAACATTTATACAAGAGCACCCACATATGTAAAAGAAACATTACTAAAGCTTAAATTGCACATCAAACCCCTAACATTAATACTGATAGACTTCAACACTCTACTCTCACCAACGGACAGGTCTGCCAGACAGGAACTTAACAGAGAAATAAGGGAACTAACAGGCGTTATGACTCAAATGGAGTTAATAGACATCTACAGAACATTTCATCCAAACACAAGAGAATACGCCTTCTTCTCAGTACCCCAAGGAACCTTCTCTAAAACTGACCATATACTCAGTCAAAAAGCAAATCTCAACAGATACAAAAAAATTGAAATAATATCCTGTGTTTTATCGGACCACAGCGCCTTAAAGTTAGAATTCAACAACAACACAAATTCCAGAAAGCTTACAAACTCATGGAAACTGAAAAATTTTAACTGAATCACCATTGGTTCAAGAAGAAATAAGAAAGAAATTAAACACTTTCCAGGATTTAATGAAAATGAATGTACAACATACCAAAACTTACAGGACAATATGAAAACAGTACTAAGAGGAAAGTTTATAGTGCTAAATTCCTACATAAAGAAGTTGGAGAAATCTCACACTAGTGACTTAACAGCACACCTGAAAACTCTAGAAGAAAAAGAAGCAAATTCACCCAGGATAAATAAATGTCAGGAAATAATCAAGTTGAGTGAAATCAATAAAATAAAAACAAAGAGGGCAGTACAAAGAATCAATGACACAAAGAGTTGTCTTTTTGTGAAAATCAACAAGATAGACAAACTCTTAGCCAAGCTAACTCAAAGGCAGAGAGTGAATATCCAAATTAACAAAATCAGAAACAAAAAGGGAGACATAACTGACAACAAGGAAATCCCAAGAATCATCAAGTCATGCTTCAAACACATGTACTCCCTCAAATTGGAAAATCTAAAAGAATTGGGCAATTTTTCTGGATAGATACCATATACTCGAATTAACTTAAGACCTGATAAACAATTTAAGTAGACCTTTAACTCCTATGGAAATAGAAGCAGTCATTAAAAGTCTCCCAACCAAAAAAAGCCCAGGGCCACATGGTTTCAGTGCAGAATTCTACCAGAATTTCAAAGAAAAGCTAATACCAATACTCCTCAAATTGTCCCACACAATAGAAACAGAAGGACTCTTTCTATGAGGCTACAGTTACCTTGATAACCAAACCACACAAAGATGCAGCAAAGAAAAAGAACTAGAGAGCAATCTCCCTCATGAACATTGATGCAAAGATACTCAATAAATTGTTGGCCAACCAAATTTAAGAACACATCAAAAAAATCATCCATCATGATCAAGTAGGCTTTATTCCAGAGATGCAGGAATGGTTCAACATATGAAAATCTGTCAATGTAATCCATCATATAAACAAACTGAAAGAAAAAAAACCACATGATCATCCCATTAGATACTGAAGTCTTTCACAAAATCCAACTCCCATTCATGATATACGTTCTGGAGAGATCAGGAATACAAGGAACATACCCAAACATATTAAAGGTAATTTACAGCAAGCTGGAAGCCAATATCAAATTAAATAGAGATAAACTCAAAGTGATTCCCCTACAATCAGGAACAAGACAAGGCTCTCTACTGTCCCCATATCTATTCAATATAGTACTTGAAGTTCTAGCTAGAGCAATAAGACAACAAAATGAGATCAAGGGAATACAACTTGGAAAGGAGGAAGTCAAACTTTCACTATTTGCAGTGGTGGCACACGCCTTTAATCCCAGCACTCGGGAGGCAGAGCCAGGTGGATCTCTGTGAGTTCAAGGCCAGCCTGGGCTACCAAGTGAGTTCCAGGAAAAAGGCACAAAGCTACACAGAGAAACCCTGTCTCGAAAAACCAAAAAAAAAAAAAAAAAAAAAGATAGTCTATATAAGTGACCCTGAAAATTCTACAAGGGTACTCCTAAAACACCTTCAGTAATGTGGCAGGATACAAGATTAACTCAAAAAAATCAGTAGCCCTCCTATACACAAATGATAAACAGGCTAAAAAAAAATCAAAGAAACATCACCTTTTACAACAGCCACAAATAATATAAAATACCTTGGGGTAACTCTAACCAAACAAGTAAAAGATATGTATGACAAGAACTTGAAGTCCTTGAAGAAAGAAATTGAGGAAGATATCAGAAAATGTAAATATCTCCCATGATCATGGATAGGTAGAACCAACATAATAAAAATGGTAATCTTACCAAAAGCAATCTACGGATTCAGTATAATCCCCATCAAAATCCCAACATATTCTTCACAGACCTCGAAAGGAAATAGAAAAACAGAATAGATCCATATTTATCACCATGTATAAAACTCAAATCTAAGTGGATCAAAGACATCAACATTAATCCAGCTACACTGACCCTGATAGAGAGAAAGTAGGAACTATCCTAGAAAGCATTGGTACAGGGGACCACTACCTAAATACAACACCAGTAGCACAGACACTGAGAGCAACAATTAAAAAGTGGGACCTCATGAGAAGCTTCTGTAAGGCAAAGTACATGGTAAGTAAGACAAAACGACAGTCTACAGAATGGGAAAAGATCTTTTCCAATCCCACATCTAACTGAGGACTAATCTCCAAAATACATAAAGAACTCAAGAAACTAGACATCAAAATACCAAACAATCCAATTAAAAGATCTAAACAGAATTCTCAACAGAAGAATCCCAAATGGCCGAAAGACATTTAAGGAATTACTCACCATCCTTAGTTATCAGGGAAATGCAAATCAAAATGACTCTGAGATAACATCTTACACCTGTCAGAATAGCTAAGATCAAAAACACTTATGACAGCTTAAGTTGGAGAGGATTCGGGGCAAGGGGAACACTCCTCCACTGTTGCTGAGAGTGCAAACATGTACAGGCACTTTGGAAATCAGTGTGGCGGCTTCTCAGAAAATTGGGAATCAATCTAACACAAGACCCAATGATACCACTCTTGCACATATACCGAAGGGACGCTCAAGCATCCCACAAGGACACATGCTCAACTGTGTTCATAGCAGCATTATTCATAATATCCAGAACCTGGAAGCAACCTAGATGTCCCTCAACTGAAGAATGGATAAAGAAAATGTGGTACATATACACAATGGAGTATTACTCAGCTGTAAAAATCAATGACATCCTGAAATTTGCAGGCAAATGGATGTAACTGCAAAATATCATTCTGAGTGAGATAACCCACACTTAGAAAGACACACATGGTATGTATTCACTCATAAGTGGATACTAGATGTAAAGCAAAGGATAGTCAGACTACAACCCACAGCACTACAGCTCCAGAGAAGCTAGGAAATAAGGAGTACCCTAAGAGGGATGTTCAGATTACCTTGGGAAGGGGAAACAGAGGAGATCCTGATGAGTAAACTGGGGATGATGAGGTAATAGAGGGTAGGAGATGGGGGACGAGAACATGAGTGAATGGGATTGTCGAGCTGGGGGAGGAATGGAGTGGGACAGCGAAGGAAGAGATATCATAATAGAAGGAGGCATTATGGGATAAGGGAGAAACCTGTTCCTAGGGAAATTCCCAGGAATCCACAAGGGCAACTTCATATTAGACTACTAGCAACAGTGGTGAGGGTGACTGAACTGGTCTACCCTGGTAATGAGATTGTTGAATACCCTAACTGTCATTATAGAACCTTCATCCAGTAACTGATGGAAGCAGATGCAGAGATCCACATCAATGTACCAGGCCAAGCTCCGGAAGTCCAGTGGAAGAGATGGAAGAGGAATTACATGAGCAAGGGGGATCAAGATCATGATGGAGAAATCTATAAAGATAACTGAACCAAGCTTAAAGGAACTCACAAACTTTAGACTGAGAGCTGTGGAACCTGCATGGGACTGAACTAGACCCTATGCATATGAGACAGGTGTGTAGCTAGGTCTGTTTGAGGGGGCCCTGGCAGTGTCATCAAGATCTATTCCTGGTTCATGAGCCGGCTTTCTGGATCCCATTACCTATGCTTGGATACCTTGGTCACCCCCCGATAAAAGTGAGGAGGGGCTTTGACCTGCCTCAACTGAATGTACCAGGCTTAGCTGTCCCCCCAAGGGAGCACTTACCCTTTTCGAGGTGGGGATGGGGTGGGGGAGGGCAGAAGGAGGGATGAGAGGGGAATCTTGGTTGGTATGTAAAATAAATTAAAAAAAGAAAAAAAAGTATATGCATACTTACAAGTGTTATCACTTTTGCAGGTAAAAGCAAAAGAATAAATGCATCCTTTGCATTTGTCTAATGGCCTTACGTGAAGCTATTAAATATTATGTGGAAAAATATTATATCAAAACAAGTGTAAATTATAACTGGGAAAATTTTCCCATAACTAAAGAAAAACCTCAAACAGTTTCAACTCTTGTATAATACACTGAATAAAGTTATTCCTTGTGGAATGTATGAAATGAAATAATCTAGCTATACCACCATTAAAGGACTAATACACCACTAATAAAGGACTCAGTACAATGTAAGAGTTCCATTGATATTAACTATTTTTAACTACCCTTGTACAATACATTTGTTATTTCTTTTCTTGTTGTTTCCTATCTGTTCATACAAGGCTAGGTGTTAGTAGACAACACCTTTTCACCATTTTTTGAACAATTAAACTGAAGATTATTTTTCTGTACATTCACTTTCATTTTAACTTTCCAACTAAAATAATTTACATAATACATTTGTTGATTCTAACTATTTATTTATATTTCCTTTTCTAATAGGATTTCAATTTGATGTCTGAAATACTTTATGGCACCATAATTGAAAGTGTGCACAAGAATCTACAAAGAGTAAGAGGAAAGGCCCTTTATTGAGACAAAGTAATTCAACATTTTGAGATGGGTAATTTGTCTGGAGAGAAGAAAAATCCAGTTACTACCTTCCTTTTATATAACTCATACTTTTATTATCTTTTCCATTGGCCTAATTCAAGATTTGTCACACATTTTCTTTTCAATCACACACCTTTACAAGCCCACATTAATACCCATATTGGTTCATTAGGCTGCTATAAGTAAATAGTTTAGACTGGATGTTCCTAGGAGCATATCTCCCCATTTTAGAGAATGGGAATTGAAATTTCAAAATCAAGACACAAGAAGATTTGTGTCTGGTGAAAACTTGAACTTGTTTTTTAAATGGCATTTTATAAGGGTAGAGTTTTTGTGATATCATCACTTTCCCAAAACCCAATCTCTTAACACTATCTATCATATGGAACATTAAGTTTTAACATGAATTTGGGGTAACACTGCATATAAAGGATAGCAGTATGCCTTTTGTCTGTGGCACTTTCACTTAATAATTCATGGTTCCTTCTCAAAAGTCTTACAGCATCCAGACATTATTATATGATGTAAGTCTTCAATCCCATATGATCTTATATCATTCATTTTATTTTAACTGTGTCAAATTTTCATCACTAATCAGATTTTAAGTTTCTTAAAGAGAAGGTCTTTATCTTGTAATGACTTTGAGTTTTCCACTTTAAGTTTTCAATATTTATTCATTGAACTGTGTGACCTTGGAGTTAGCACTCTAATGATAATTTTCCCTTTAATAAAGAATTATGTAGAGAAAGCTCTTTTAAGATAGAACACATATTTATGCATAGGTAAAACTACCATGAGGTAAGCTAATTTGGAAGTAGAAAATTTTATATTACCACATTTGTTTTAATGGTATTCTTCTATTTGTATTTTACCTTGAATGTGATTTTCTTGAAAGATGAGGGCACAGTGAATTACTTTGACCTCTTGCACGGTTTGAAAATTAGACTCAACTATTTAAGGTCTTGTAAATACTTCTTGAAAGCTTGGTTTCCTATTTTCTTGAATGATAGGTTGCCAAGTGAAACTACTGCTAAAGAAACTGTATCATGAAAATTTCATACCTCGTGCAATTGTTTGGTAGCTTGGGGCTATTGAGATTCTAGGAACTACACTTATGTCCATTAAGAAAATGATGAAATTTGAAACTACTTTTTTCTTTTCACAACATGTAGTAATTCAAATCTACTATATTAGACTTGTAATAAACCACACACTTTTTAATCATTTTTCTATGTAACTAAACTTTTCTGAAACAGTTTTCTATTTCTGCCATCTTACTCAGGGAAATAAAAAACACCTTAGTTCTTTTTTTCCTAAGAGTTGCACAAAGATCTCTACTAAAGAATATGAGTTTCGAAAGATAGGGTTCCATATACTTTCAGTATTTCCCAGGCCTTTGACTCAGCCATTATTTAATACATTATTCAGGCATCAAAGCACTAGATAGGATACTTTCTATGAATCATTAAAATCTACATCAAATATTTATTAGAGAAAAAATAAATCAGGAAATATTTTTGAGTTAAAATTTACTACAAACACATTTAGGCCACGATTATAATAATAGCCCCTAAAAATGTAATTGTTTCACTAGAAAACATCAATCAATCAAGCTAGACATTTAAAGGAAGTTTTATTTTCTCTCTTGTTTAATTTATGAATTTTCACGTTCATGTTTGTACCTTTGGCAACTTTTGGTTAAGCACAATAAACTTGTATACCACATTTGAGATTAAGGCTCACAAAATGCTTGTTTGAGACTATGCAACTTCATTTGCAAAGCTGGAATTACAATCTGCTTAATTTCCTGTGTTTTCATATTATTTCTACTACATTATACAGAAAAAACAATAATAAATGACTTGGAGCTATTTTTATAACTTTCCCAATAGTCTCATACTATTTGATGTAAAACAAAATGAAATGTTTCTTTTTTCAAAGGCTGTTGCTCATATGGTTCATTATTGAATTCTGCAGTTAACCACAATGTTTTGTCTTAAAAAATTCTTCATATTCTGGCAACTGTCTTCTGTCTTCTAGATAGACTCAGGTTTCTCAAAAGTCTCTCTAAACTGAACATATACAAGAATGGATGCAGTATAAGTCAAAACATTTTTGTTTTTCCTATATAAATTATTTTTAATATGGAAAGTGAGTATACAATGATTAGGTTATAGAAAATCCCAGATGATCAACAGGCAAAAGCAATACTATCTTAAAATATAACCAACAAAAGTTGATTATCAAATAGAGCAATGTGCATCTAAGGCAATTAAAATGGAAAAATACTATTGCTTGTGAGAAATTCAAAGTTATATTTAAAGTATTTATTCAAAATAAAGAACAATACAGATATTTGTGAAACCAGTAAGAGTATAGTGTAGGCTGCTTTATAAAAAATAAAAAACTGAGTTAAGCTCAACCATCCCATTCCTTATGTTCTCATCCCCTATCCCTTACCCTCAATTGCCCACCCCTCATCCATAGTTTGCTCATGGAGATCTCATTTATTTCCCCTTCCCAGGGTGATTCTTGTGTCCCTCTTAGACTGGGGGAGGGGCTTGGACTTGCCTCTATTTTATGTGCCTCCCCATGGGAGGCCTTGCCTTCTTGTGGGAAGGAGTGGGAGCTGAGTTGGGAGGGAGAGGCTGGTGGGGGGGCAGAAGGAGGGAAGAGGGGGACTTTTGGTTGGTGTGTAAAATGAATGGAAAATTTTTCTTAATTAAAAAAACTGAGTTAAACATATTACTACTAATTATTATCTTTTCATTTTTATGATTTTATTTTATTTGTGTGTGTGTGTGTGTGTGTGTGTGTGTGTGTGTGTGTGTGTTTGTGCATGATTGTACCAAGGCATGTTTGTGGTGGTCAGAGAATAACTAGCAGGAGTCTGTTCTCTCATTTCAGCATATCAGTCCTGGGAATCAAACTCATATCGTCAGGCTGGACAGCAAGTGTCTTTACCTGCTGATCTGTATCACTGTACCTGTTTTTCTTAATGTCATAGAAATCATAGGATCTTTAAAAAGGTAGAGTAGTAAAATCCCTGAACTAAAAGTATGGATTTCTCTTTCTGAAACCACAAGGTAGGTACATAAACTTGGTAAGCTGCAAATCATTAAGTCTATTTGATACCAATTACTGGGTGGAGTAGAACTAAAAACTATGTAAAAGATTCTTCCAGGTAGGAATTCTGTGTAGCTCTGTATCTGTGTCCTCTCTGTATCTGCTTATCAATATCTGAAAGCCCTTCAGTGAGTCTTCCCCCCCTTTTTTTTTACATTTTACTATAGTTACTTTATTTCTCCAATCTCTTTCTTCCTTCATATAACTTTCATAAACCTCTCCTTGCTCATTTTCAAATCTATGGCCTCTTTTTACATTAATTATTGTTATGTGCATATATGTTTTCAGGGTTGTCCCTTTGATATTAGATAACCAGTTAAAACAAAAGCATTCTTATTCATTGCTCATGCTTAGTTTTCTTCTTCATCTTAAAAATAACTTGGACAATTAGATATTATTCTTATTGTGTTTATTTGATGTATTAGGAAATGGAGTTGCAGGGATGTTAATAAATTTGCTCATAGTCATTTTGGTGGTTTACGTGAGGATGGCCCCCATAGGCTCATGCATTTGCATGTTTAGATTCCAATTGGTGAACTTTCTGAGTAGGATTTGGAAGTGTGACTTTGTTGAAATAGGTGTGTCTTTGTTGGAGGAACTATGTTACTGGGGCTGGGCTTTGAGGCTTAAAAAGCCCACACCAGGCACAGAGTCTCTTTCTTTCTGCCTGCTACATGTGTATAGGGACATAGAGCTCTCAGATACTTCTCCAGCACCATGCCTGCCTGCTGCCATGCCCACTGACATAATAATAATGGACTAACCCTCTGAAACTGTAAGCAAGTCCCTAGTTAAATTCTTTCTTTTATAAGTTGACTTTGTTATGATGTCTCTTCACAATAAAAGAACAACAATGAAGACAGTCATGATACATTTACACGTGAAAGATAGACATACATTATTTTAATATACTCTAATTTCTGCGTGTTCATATAAATTTATTAACAAATATTTAATTTATTTCCAACTGTGTAATAAATGCAAGGACATCTGCAAAGAAGTATAAGCTTCTTGTACTTCTTTTAAAAAAAGTTGAAATTTACATATGATTATTTATAATGCATAGGCATAAAATTATTTATTATAGTATAATATGAAGATTAAATTTTGTTTTGTGGGAAGGAAAAAGAAATAAAAATTTTCATAGTGTTTAAACATTTGTATATTTATCATGTGGCACGTATCGTTTTGACTGTTTATCCATAAACAGTGTAAACCCTTACAATTCCTTAGTAATAGAAGCTCCTCAAAAAGGATGCTGAACAGAGTGAGACTGGGAGAAGTGTGGTTGATATATTGTCCACCCCAATAAATTTATCTGGGTGTTAGAGAACAGAACAGCCATAATATTAAACATAGAGGTTAGGCAGTGGTAGCACACGCCTTTAATCCTAGCATTCCAGAGGCAGAGATCCACCTGGATCTCTGTGAGTTCAAGGCCACTCTGGAAACAGCCAGGCATGGTAACAAAAGCTTTTAATCCCAGGAAGGGATAGCAAGAAGCAGAAAGGTATTTAAGGCATGAGGACAAGGAACTAGAGCTGGTTAAGCTTTTAGGCTTTTGATCAGCAGTTTGGCTGAGGTTTATTTGGATGAGGACTCAGAGGCTTCCAGTCTGAGGAAACAGGATCAGCTGAGGAACTGGTGAGGTGAGGAAGCTGTGACTTGTTCTGCTTCTCTGATCTTCCAGATTTAACCCAATACCTGGATCCAGGTTTGATTTTATTAATAAGACCTTCTAAGATTCGGGCTACAGAGAAGAAAGGAAAAAAATAAATGTACAGCAGGTATTTGTCAGGCACAGCTTTAAACCGTGTAACTGGTTGGAGTTCAAATTGGAGAAGAAGGAGAACAAATCTGAAATCCACTGTAGTAAGCTGAATTTCAAAGCTGTCATTCTTAAAATATTGGAAGCAATTAATTTCAATATAAGCTATATGAACACTTTTTGCTACATCTGGGACAAATAATGCACAGAATATTGTACCCTTGCTCATTGCCAAATTCAATTTTAGCAAAAAGCAATACTTCTGGGGGAGTGGTAGTAAAGGAAATGAGGGGAAAGAATAAAGGTGATATATCAAAAGGAAAATTGATGTAAATGACCAGTTGTAGTATTGAGGCTATTTCCCCACGAGGTCAGAGTTCTTTTAAGATTACTAACATGCAAAGACTGGCGATCTCAGTACATATACCATTGCAAGTAACAGAGTTCTGGCTTGTGAAACAGATCATAATATATGTACTTTAATTTTATATCTAAAGTAGATAAAAACTCTTACATCACAATAAACTGAAACGTTTTCAAGCAATCTATGAAACTTGTCAGTTTTCCATGCAACCAAACACAAGGGACAGCAGCTTTGGTAGTAGAATTTCTTCACTACCATATAAATCTTTCATCCCAAAAGGATCTGTTTGTATCAGTTTATCAGATAACCTACTTTTATCATTACAAATATGTCATATAGTATCATAAATAAAATATTATCTTGTTAAAAATTCAGTATTTTTGAGTGGGCATAAGGGATTGACCATTAACCTGTAATAAATGGATTATGTTTTGATATTATATAACATGGTCTAGATTCATTTCTTCATTGTGACATGATTACCAGTCACATATTGTTACTTAAATCATGTAAATTTAAAATAAATTAAAAACCTACTTCTTCAGTTAATGTAGCTTCATATCAAATGCTAAAATAAAGTTGTATCCAGTGATTACTGTATAGGACCATTTAGACACAGAAATTTAGCCTAACTGAAGAACTGCTCTATTTTATATGATACTTATAATGGTAATATATATGTAGAAGAAAATTAAAGCAAAATCTAAAGCCCAGGGGTACATCTGATGAACAACAGTTGCTTTTTTTTGGGAGGGGGGTTGCTGTAAAAAATAATGGGTCATAAGTTTGGAATGAAGCAGTGTAGGGCATGAGTAATAATTTAACTCTGTTTCCACATTATGGTTACATCATGTATTTAACTTAGATCAGTTACTAAGAATATTAAAAAATTCTGAGATTATTATGACCTGGCATTTTACATGTCCAACTCATGGAGAAATTATTTGCACACCTTTCATTTAAGATACAATGATTAATATTTTGAAAGTATCAATCTCTGTTCAAGGGCATTCATATTCAATATATAATTACAGATATTTCTTAGAATCTCACAAAAAAGAGTTTTATTACTAAGATTTAAAAGAGAAGTTAAGAACATTTGCAAATTCAGCATTTTAATGCTGTTATTTCTAAAATACCTTTTTTTTTTGCAAAACATCACATTGAAACAAGCTCTTATGATGGTTGTACATAATCTTTAAATTTAGGAAATAACATCCAAACAACTTCTTCCATAAACATTTTAATATGACAATAACATTTTATTTACATATTTCACAAGTTGCTGATCCACCAGAGATTCTTTTAAAGTATAACAAAATGCACAAAATATAGTTAAGAGAAGTTTTAAATTGCCTTTATATATTCCAGATCCTTATTATTGCAAATTTAGTTATTAGTGTAAGCTAAAGAGAATGATAGAGTCATAAGCATATGTAATGGTGCATTGGATAAACAGTCACAATTATATGCTCCATAACATATTTTGTATTCATTGTAAGGTATAACGATTAAGACCTATGGTACATAATGATGGTTATTAAATTAAATATGGAAGATATCTAAATGCACTTACTTAGACATAAACATCCTAAACATAAATGTAAACATAGTCATCCTAAACAAATCAGAGTTGTGAGATTCTTCTGGAAAACAAAAATAACCTGAGGATGTACTGGAGAGATACTGTGCAAGAATAAGGACATGTATTAATAGTCACAGCACTTACATAAAATAACACTTATATAAGTGCTGAGAACATTGGGACATATCTATATCATAGCACTGAGGGAGGCAAAGCAGTTGGATCCACAGGGAACTCCAATAAACCCAATCAGTTGGTTCTATTATCAGTAAAGGATTCTGAAAGCTTGAGGTAGAGAGTGGTTAAGAAAGACACCAGATGTTCACTTTTTCTCTGTACACACACACATACACACACACACACACACACTCACGCACGCATAGGAAAGAGAGATAGACAAAGACAGACAAAGACAGAGACAGAGACAGAGAGAGATGTGGGGGTTACATGTATGTATGAGTAGTGCTCATGTTAACAAAAATGAAAATAAATCTGATGACATTTTTAGCTTTGGGGTTTGTGGACCTTAAGGGCCTGCTAAGTTAATAAATGTTAAAAAGTTTTGTTGTTGTTGTTGTTGTAGTAGTTAAATCTATTTATCACAGTGTGTTATTATAACACAGAGGTGAGCAAGTAATGGTTTTTTCAGAGGGGTAAAACCAGCCTGAGATAAGGTAGTTAGCCATTGGATGTGCAACATTTCAACCTCTCCACATCACTGCAGTTCTAATCAGTCAATGAGTCTCTGCAGACACAGCTTCTTTCCAGGAGTTCTCATTCATAGTTCCCTAAATTTGGCTCTAGAATAAATTATCTCTTATTTATTTTTTTTTAAAAAGTCAATCAATCGATAATTAAATCACAAATAACCTGACATGTCTGGTTTGTTGATTAATGGGTTAATATACATGAAGGTGCTAGTGCTGATGTCACAGGGCATGAGTAAAATGGTGAAAGGAAAGTAGAGGCTTTTATCCTAAATTTTGGTGTGATTAGATCTCTTTGCTAGATCTCATGTAGAAAAGTTCTTAATTTGCAGATATAGCATAAATCATGACAGAAACAAATGGTTTTTCTCAATTATTTTGTCCTGTCATTTAAGTGCTGTGGGATGTTCTGTATGGCAAATGTGATGCTCTGATTGGTTAGTAAATAAAACACTGATTGGCCAGTAGTCAGGCAAGAGGAAGTATAGGTGGGACAAGGAGGAGAAGAATTCTGGGAAGTGGAAGGCTGAGTCAGAGACACTGCCAGCCACCGCCATGACAAGCAGCATGTGAAGACACCAGTAAGCCACGAGCCACGTGGCAAGGTATAGATTTATAGAAATGGGTTAATTTAAGATATAAGAACAGTTAGCAAGAAGCCTGCCACGGCCATAGGCCATACAGTTTGTAAGCAATATAAGTCTCTGTGTTTACTTGGTTGGGTCTGAGCGGCTGTGGGACTGGCAGATGACAGAGATTTGTCCTGACTGTGGGCAAGGCAGGAAAACTCTAGCTACAGTTAAGTGTTCTTTTGCACTGACCTCTCTAGTCTACTATTTCTCTAGAGTCTCCCTTAGTCAATTAATTAGATGGCATCCTGATTCAAAGATCCAGCTTTGTTGTCATTAATTCTTCTGGATTGCCTGAATTTTGAGATATCATTATCAGTAGTGTCCATGCTAGAGTAGACTTTCTCCATTCTCTAGTTTCTGAATCCATCCTGTCTTGTATGATTATGTATTGTATTTTATCCCATTACAATGTATTTATTGTAGCCAATGAATTGCCATTCATCTTCATATGCCAATTACAAATTTTTTGTTTTCTTTTTTTTTCTTTTTTTTTAATTTTTATTTTGCAATACAATTCAGTTCTACATATCAGCCACAGATTCCCTTGTTCTTCCCCCTCCCGCCCCCCTCCCCTTCCCCCCAGTCCGCCCCCCACTCCAATCTCTTCCAGGGCAAAGCCTTCCCCACAGACTGAGATCAACCTGGTGGACTCAGTCCAGGTAGGTCCAGTCCCCTCCTCCCAGGCCGAGCCAAGGGACCCTGCATAGGCCCCAGGTTTCAAACAGCCGACTCATGCAATGAGCACAGGACCCGGTGCCACTGCCTGGATGCCTCCCAAACAGATCAGGCCAATCAACTGTCTCACCCACTCAGAGGGCCTGATCCAGTTGGTGACCCCTCAGCCATTGGTTCATATTTCATGTGTTTCGGTTCATTTGGCTATTTGTCTCTGTGCTTTATCCAACCTTGGTCTCAACAATTCTCGCTCATATAAACCCTCCTCATTCTCGCTATGAAGACCACATGAGAATAGGAAGAAACAAAGTGCTAGAGAGGCCCACAGAAATCCACAAAGATAACCCCACAACAGACTGCTGGCAATGGTCGAGAGACAGTCCGAACTGACCTACTCTGGTGATGGGATGGCCAAACACCCTAATTGTCGTGCTAGAAACCTCATCCAACTACTGAGGGATCTGGATGCAAATTTTTTGTTTTATATGTCTGTAGCTAGAGTTTTCCTGCCTGGCCCACAGTCAGGACAAATCTCTTTCACCTGCCAGTCCCCCAGCCACTCAGACCCGACCAAGTAAACACAGAGACTTATATTGCTTACAAACTGTATGGCCGTGGCAGGCTTCTTGCTAACTGTTCTTACAGCTTAAATTAATCCATTTCCATTAATCTATGCCTTGCCACATGGCTCATGGCTTACCGGCATCTTCACATGCTGTTTGTCATTGTGGCGGCTGGCAGTGTCTCTCTGACTCAGCCTTCCACTTCCCAGCTTTATTCTCCTCCTTGTCCCGCCTATGCTTCCTGTCTAGCCAATGGCCAATCAGTGTTTTATTTATTGACTAATTAGCAACATATTTGCCATACAGAACATCCCACAGCACTTCCCCCTTTTTTTTTTCAAAAAGGAAGGTTTTAACCTTAACAAAGTAAAATTACATATAATTTGGGAATTTGGGCGTAGCTTCTCTTACTACTTCCTGCTGGAGGGGGGCGCTGTATCTTATGGGAACACAAAGAAAATTTTAGGATCATGGAGTAGTCCGTGAGGCTGTATCGTCTGAGCCAGTTGCCTTGAAATCATTCTGGATGTTGGATCATCTGGGCCATGGTGTCATCGGAGACCTTTCAGGGGGTCTTGGCTGGTCAAACCTGATGTATCTTAATCTGGAACAAATCCATAGCCTCTGGCTTTCTGTGGGAACAAAAGCAGAGTCTCCTTTCCAAAGTAACATATCCTTACATCCAAATTTTGAAGTCAAGATATCTTTAGAATATACATATTGGTTTAACTCAACATCTTTTATGATCAAATGTTTTTCTGCAGTTAAAAATCCCAAAGACAACACAATCCAGATTGTCTGTGTAGTATTCATCTTCACGTGGCTTATTTTTTATATTAATTTTACTGTCTCTTTAAAGACTTTATTTTTTTTAAACTATGTATTTCTTTATATAACTGTATATATTCCTTTTTCTCTCTCTTTCAAGCCTACGTACATTTTTACACACATTGTAAACTATTACATCTGAATCTGTCTTATTGTGAATCTATTGCTTTAAACTGCAGCAGCTGTGGCTGCTGGTTCCACCCACCTCAGCTTCCCCACATGGCAGTGGTACTTTACCACCAGCTCTGGGAGCAATCGTGGGTCTATGCTTTTATCCAAGCAGTGTGTAGCTGAGAAACGTCTTTTTTTTGTTTTGTACTAGCAAAATCTAAATCCACCATGCAGCTTAATGTGCCACTTGCAGAGGCCTCATTCCCGCCAAACTGCAGGTCGAGCGCACACACCAGAAACCCACAAGGAGCTCAAACCAGCAGCTGCTGCTCATTTGAGAGAGACAATTAGGAAGCTGGTTTTAGCTCCATTTTAGAATCTTTTTTTCTCAGTTTTTAGGTGGAAACTCTTGCCACCACGTTGGACGCCATTTGTAGCTGGAGTTTTCCTGCCTGGCCCACAGTCAGGACAAATCTCTTTCACCTGCCAGTCCCCCAGCCACTCAGACCCGACCAAGTAAACACAGAGACTTATATTGCTTACAAACTGTATGGCCGTGGCAGGCTTCTTGCTAACTGTTCTTACAGCTTAAATTAATCCATTTCCATTAATCTATGCCTTGCCACATGGCTCATGGCTTACCGGCATCTTCACATGCTGTTTGTCATTGTGGCGGCTGGCAGTGTCTCTCTGACTCAGCCTTCCACTTCCCAGCTTTATTCTCCTCCTTGTCCCGCCTACGCTTCCTGTCTAGCCAATGGCCAATCAGTGTTTTATTTATTGACTAATTAGCAACACATTTGCCATACAGAACATCCCACAGCATATGTCCATGAAAATTTTGTAAGACATACTCTTATATATAGCTTAATTATTTTGCCCATATTATGTTTTACAATTAACATGTATCTGAAAACTTATGTCACATTGTAGCTTACAGTCTGTAATTAAAATGTTTTTCATTAACCATCAAATTGCCTTTGTTCTTTCTTCAACATGACCTATAGCATCTGCTCTATTCTCTAAGAAAATCAATAGGCAAAAAGACAAAACTTGAATAGTGATGAGAGTGATGTTCTGTTTTTCATAAACTATTTTTCATTGTTTCTATTCATAACAAAATTATTTCAAAAATACAAAGAATTGTACACCTTGGAATTGTGAAGAAAAGGGAAATGTTTTTTTTTTAAATCTAATATTAAGAGGATAAATATATGCAAGTTTACTTTCCTAACAAGTGAGCACTCTCACTTGGCACGGTGTGCTTATGCTAAGATTGTTATATGGTAAGATAATGTAAGAAACAGTCCTATCTTGAAGAGAAGTATGACTTAATAGAGGAGTTTTACTTAAGTGTGTTAGAAAAAAAATCACACAAAGATATTTTGGCAGTAATAGAAATGATTTTCTAACATGCTATAGTACCCTACCTAAGATCTTAAAATTTCA
The DNA here is from genome assembly GCF_949786415.1 of Peromyscus eremicus. Classification (NCBI taxonomy): domain Eukaryota; kingdom Metazoa; phylum Chordata; class Mammalia; order Rodentia; family Cricetidae; genus Peromyscus; species Peromyscus eremicus. The sequence continues at coordinate 73,943,104 of NC_081439.1, read as the reverse complement.
AGTAAGCATTATATTTTCCATAAAGGTTATTCTAATTACATTTTCACAAACTATATTTGTAAATATTCAATAATACCAGCTTGATTCTTTTTAACAAATAGCATTATAACAAGTAGAAGCTGATACCTTATTGTGGTTTTGATATCCATTTACCTATTGATTAGTCATACAGAACTATTCTTTCTTAACTTTCATTTATACCCATTTTGTGTGTGCACGTGTGTATGTGTGTGTGCGTGTGCGTGTGTGTGTGTGTGTGTGTGTGCGCGCGTGTGTGCGCGCATACATATGCACTGGTGTACTTGCAGATGTCAGAGGAAACTTGCAGGAGCCAATTCTCTCCTGCCACTATCTGGGTACCAGGCATTGAACACAGGATTGGTAGCAAGCACGCTGACCTTATAAACCATCATTTTGGCCGGCAAATTTTTTTTAATTTGAGTGTTTTGAACTTCATATGTAACTACACTATATTTACATCATTTCCACTCCTTCCTCTCCTTCCTTCAATTCCTCCTGTTCCCTCCATTCACTCTCAAATTTATGACTTCTATAATGTGAGATATATATATATATATATATATATATATATATATATATATATATCACATTCTTAGGCATACAAGCCTTGGTGCACTTGCACCATTACACACACACACACATACACACACACACTCAATATATATATATATATATATATATATATATATATATATATATATATATATATATATATATAGTCCATTTAGTGGGCTGAACATATGTGATTAGATAACCCTATCAGAGGATTTGTCTGTGGAAAAATGTTTTCTCCTCCCTAAACAGTCATCAAATAGTTCTTCATCTAGAGCTAAGGTCTTATACATTTCCTTCATTCACAATGGCAGGTAGACTAGTGTGGTCATCATGCAGGTCTTATTTGTGAAAATATATTGTTGAGATTTCATGGGTACTGCATTCCTGTCATATCTAGGAGACACTATTTCACAACAAATATCCTGGTCCTCTGGCTCTTAGAACTTTCCTATCTCTTCTTCTGTGGACATTCCAAGAGCCTTAGGTATAGAAGATGTAGGTGTGCCAACTGGGGCTTGGTACCAAATCGTCCATTTTCTCTGCATATTGATCGCTACTTTTTTCAATGTAAAGAAGTTTTTACTGATTATTTGGAAATTTCATTTAATGTACCCCAATCACATTCACTTCCCAGTTCTCCCAGGTCCACCTCCCACACTTGTGACCTCCCATAAAACAAAAGAAGAATAAAAAAAGTGAGAAAAAATATCTAGTCCCATTAGTGTTGTCCATATGCTCACCTGAGCATGGTGGCCAGCCCCTTAAAAAAATCCCATGTCACATAATTCCATTAAACACACATGCACACACAGCCCCCCCACACATACAAATACACAGAGAGAGAGAGAGAGACAGAGAGACAGAGAGACAGAGAGACAGAGACAGAGACAGAGACAGAGAGACACAGAGAGAGAGACACACAGAGAGAAACAGACAGAGAGAGAGATGAGAGAGAGAGAGAGAGAGAGAGAGAGAGAGAGAGAAAGAGAGAGAGAGAGAGAGAGAGAGAGAGAGAGTATTTCTTTAAAATAACATTTTATTATATTAATTCTTTGGGAATTAATACTGACCTCTCTCCCCTAACTCATTCCATCTCATTCTATGCCTACTATAATGTTCCTTACAGGTAACTTTGTGTTTTCTTTTCTTTTATTAATACAGTGATTTCAATTTGAGTTTCTCAATATTTTTGGTTGTATGGCCAACCAGGGAGCATAGTTGACCTACCAGGTATCATACGTAAATCAAGGTGACTCTCTCCTTCCCAGGAGAAAGTGGATGCCATTATTTTTTCAATATGGGAGAGGAGATTCAGTTCCAACCTTCCCCCACATGCTCAGATTTTATCTGCCTTGAGCTGGTTCAGATCTTGTACATGTTGTCACAATATGTTCACTGTGAATTCATATTGCCACCATCCTGTTGTGTCCAAAAAACACTATTTCCTTGTAGTCACCGACCACTTTTGGCTATTACGTTTTTTCTATCCTATCTTAAACAATGATTCCTGAGGACTAGGTGGAGGGTATACTTTATATATATACCATTTAAGAATGAAAAGCATGTGGTCTCTAATTTTGTCCTCAATAACCTGTTTTGTATCTCTGTGTATCGTTCTGCCATCTATTGCAAGAAAGAGCTCCTCTTCTGATATCTGAGGTATGCACTAATCTATGATATATGGGTATAATAATAAGTCAATAAGAGTTGATTTAATATATATGTGTAGTATGTATTTGTGTGACTTACAGGCTGTGTTCTGAGCAGTCTAATAATAGATGTCTTCTGATAGAAAGGCCAAGGATCCAATAGTTGTTCAGTCCATAAAACTGGAAGTTTCATTAGTCTCAGTCTGGTACTAGAATCCCAGAGCAGTCCTAGAGAGCTGCTAGTCTTCTGTCTAGGTTGGAATCCTGAAGAAGTAGGTTCTAACAGCAGGGAATGAATATCTCAGGATCAGGAGAGATAAACTTGCCAGAAACAGTATAAGGAGGCAGACAAAAGCAAAGATTCCTTTTTCCATATCCTTTTATGTCACTGACACTAGAAGGTGTGACACAGATTTAGGGTTGTTCTTCCCACATCAAGTGATTCAATTAAGAAAATTTCTCATTGTAATGTCCAGATGCTTAGGTTTTAGTTGATTCCAGATTAATCAAGCTGAAAATGAAGATTATACATTAGTTACTTAATAAAATTTCATTAATTTAACCATGATTCAGGTGTACAGTTCATACTGTGTATTATGTGCATAAGTGTTTTTTGAAGGTGTGTCTATGCACGTGTGTGCAATTAGCTTGGATGTCAGAAGAGGGTGTTGAATTCCCTAGGACTGGAGTCGCAAATTGTTGAACCTGAGTCCTCTGGAAAAGTAGTCAATGCTCTAACCACTGAGTGAGCCATTTCTTCAGTCTTATATAGATTTTTAAAATTGTCTTTTTATTTTGTGGATTGTTTTTTCTACTATTTAGAAGCTTTGTAATTTGTTGTAGTACTCTGTTTTTTCTGTTTTACTGCTTGTTGTTTCAGGATCTTACACATCAACACAACAGTCATTGCCTTGACCAGTTCCAGGGACTTGTTTTGTGGTGTTTCCTTCTAATAGTCTATTTTTTTTTTAAAATTTCAAAAGACAATTTTATCTAGACAGAAATATTCAAACAGAACATAGAGAAATTAGACACCATTAAAAATACAATCTTGCCAAGTGATTTAGCATCAGACTATAACAGGGAAACAAAGAAATGCATAGCAACTCGTCTACTGCCCCTTAGGGTATCATAGAGATCCTGAAGGACAGTCAGGTGCTGGAGAGCATCACCCTTTTCTCATAAACTTCTACCTCCATCCCCCTCTACTCTTGCCCTGTACCCTTCAGAGGAAAAAGAGAAACAATCAGCACCCAAAATCTTTATTCCACCTTAGGTGCCAGCAATAAACCATATCAATCTGTGCTGTTCAGGAGCCCTGGGCTTGAGAGTTGTGTGGCAGCAGAAAAATTACATTAACAGGCTGCTCCATTGGGAAACTGGAGCTCTTTGGTCACTAGTATCCATTTGGCAGGTGTATCAACCAGGTTGGGACCTTGGAAGCCATGGTAACCCACCCACACCATGTGGAAACTCTGTGGGCAGTATAGCAGGTTCAGGGAAGGGATCATCAGAGTGAGACACCTTTTGCTCAAAACTCCAGAAGCAGTGGCTTCTGGAGAGATAATATCACAGATATACTTTGCTCACAGAAGGACATGAAGAGGCATTGCAAGACCCAGCACATTCTGGGTTCACTATGGAGGCTGTTCTGGAATCTGCTGCCAATGGGTGGCAGCTCAGACCAACTCCTCAGCATCCTTCACCATGAAGCTGTGTCTGACAAGAAAGATTCTGGTAGATCATAACTAGATAGACCACAGATAGGCTTTTGGAATCTTCTGGATGCTAGCACCTATCTTGATATCCAAAAAAATAACTTGTTCCAACCTGCAGGAACCATGCATTTGCCAAGTCAGTCTTGTAGACAAAGAGACAGAACCAGTGTTAAGAAATGACAGCACCCGTCTCCTTGATTTTCATGTTCAAAGTCCAACTGTAAGTCAAAGTGAGTGTGCTTCCACACTGGCCAGCTGAGGTCGTCTGTGTCTGCTTCTTCCTCTAAAGACAGATGCTTCTAGCTGATCACCCTAATACCAGAACAACACCAGTCCAAACACAGTCTGCTGGCTGATAAAACCACAACCCACACATTTTGCCTATCTCAGCCCATTCTAAGTACCTCCATGTAGCTGGCATTTTCTCATTGGTGGGGAGGGGCAGACCACCAGCTCCCAAATAAAGACACAGAGATTTCTTATTCTTCGTTACAAATGCCTGGCCTCAACTTAGGTCTGTTTCTAGCCAGCTTTTCTAACTTAATTTATGCTGTTTCTCTTTATCTGGGTTTTGCCTTGGGGCTTTTTACCTTTCTTTCCTTCTTTCTGTATGTCTTACTTTCCTACTTCCTTTGTGGCTGGCTAGCTGGATGGCTGCATGGCTGGGTGGCTAGATGGCATCCCCATCTCCTTCTCTTCTCCTCTCCTCAGTATAGATTTTTCCTCCTATGTATTCTCTCTCCCTGACAGCCCTGCCTATCCTTTCTCTGCCCAGCTACTGGCTGTTTAGCTCTTTATTGGACCAATCAGGTGCCTTAGGCAGGCAAGGAGAATCAAATGCAACACATCTTTATATAATTAAATACACATCCTTACATCATTAAACAAATGCAGCATAAACAAATGTAATATACCTTTACACAGTTAAAGTAATATTCCAGAGCATGAACAAATGTAACACACAACTTTGCTCAGTTAAAATAATGTTCCATAACAACTCCCACATGTCATCTTTGTGGTACTTAGGATGGGTCCTGTCTTTGGCAGATGTCAATCCTGGCAGACAGGAAAGCTAAACTGGTTTAACATCTGTGAGACCAAGAGACCACTGTCTTTAATGGGCTTGACTAGCCACCATAGTGAGCTCCATACAAGCCCTGAAGTTCAAGGGAGTGGAATTCTGGAGTTTTCAAGCTCTGTGTACTTTAGCCTTATAGCTTGAGACCTGTCCTCCTAACCCATATATTGGAGAGTTAATGGTGTTAATGCACAAATGAAGCCCTAAGTCATATCAAGGCTCAAAAACATGATTACCCTCCCACAGGGTCTTCCAATATTAGCTGACAATATGCTCTTCTGCACCTATAGGAGCCACTTGGAGTTTATGGTTTCATTTTCACAATATTACTTCTCTACATACCTCAAATTCCTCCCCAAATTCACAACCCAACATAGGAACTTAAACGCTCCCACCCTTAAGCCATCCCTCAATTCCTTTTGAGAACTTCAAAATAAAAACCTCCAGTCAGCCTGACTCCAGATTCCCTTCTATGGCATTGCTTCCTCTGTGGGTGCTGCAGTTCTGATGTGACATGACAATCTAGCACTTCTCTCTGTGGGCTATGCCACATGATTCCACAACGTGAGTTCTATTTCTCGGCAGTTTTAAGGAAGGCTCTTGACTGTATTCCCAGTACTTCCAATTTTAGATACAAAGTTACCACGCCAATCACCTCACTCTAACAAGGACTCCAATGTGTTATAAAGAATGATTTTTGTCTAAGCCTGTGCTTTACTTGTGGTATTAGCTTACCTGGGGTTCTGATAACTACTAAGGTGATCATCCAGGATTATGTATTGGATTGTATGTAGCAGGGGATACTATTGGCATATCAATTCGAACAACTCGCTTGGAGAATTCTTCTCGTACCTTCTCCAGCAAGGTAAAAGCAACTCTGGAAAGCTATTCACTGTCAGCAGTGGCCATACTTGCAAGACCATCACTCCAGATGGAGAAATGGTGCAGATACTTTTTCTCTTAACAAAAAGTCTGCTGCCTTTTTCTGAGATTTCCACAATCAGTTAATTTGTAAAGGTCATGAGTTCTTGAACACTCGACCTCTGGAAGAAGCTAGAGGAAGATATGTTATACATGGCTTTAAGCAGTAGCACTTTGGGCTCATTTTTATAGACGGCACTGAGGCTGTACAGCTTCAGGGTGCTGCACCTTTAGGTCACAGGCTGGCTCTAGAATTTGCTCACAGAAGTGAATCTGGTGTCCCTAAGAACAGCCTTGGCTGTCTGCTGCTTCTAATAGTTTTATCATTTCAGATCTTATGTTTAATTTTTAATATATTCTCCATTTATTTCTGTACCTGGTATAGCATAAGGGTCTTAATTCATTCTTCTACATACAGATACAGTCAACACTATTTACTGAAAAGTTTGTCTTTGTTGTGTGTCCATATATGTTAATTTCAATTAAACACAGACATTTTGATGTAGTCATTTGTTCTGTGTTCTATTCCATTGATTTTTGTGTCATTTTTTAAGTGCCATGCTGCTTATATCACATATTTTAGATTTAGATAGCTTTATTCTTTTTGGTCAAGAATACTTTGGCTCAATTTTGTGGATTCTTTCTGACTTTTCTGAAAAGCATTTCAGTGTTCGTTGAGATTGCATTAAGCTTTTACATTGTTGTGCACATTATGGACATTTAAATTATATTCTCCCATCATTGAACACAATCTTTCAATGTTTTTGTCTTCTTAAACTTTGCATATAGATCATGTTTTTCAATCTTTTTCTATCCTGATTAAATTGATTTATTTCTAATATATTTATTTATTTATTTCTAATATATTACATTATTGATGTTCTCAATTTGTTAAGTCATTCTGATTTTTCCATAGATCATTACCCATGTTTCCTTTATCTCTTAGTCCATGGCTTCCTTTAGCTTTTCAACACAAGACAACTTACATAAAATCTTGTGTACTAAGCCCAACATTAGCCTGACTGGTGATGGTTTCTTCCAATCTTTTGTTTTCCTTTCATTTTCAGTGCATGCCTCATAATGTTTTCATAAAACTTTATTTTTCAAGTATTAACATTTCTGAATGCTACAAAACCAGTTTCTTCCTCTCCCTTGGAGTTGTTGCTTGTCTTTGGCTGCAGTTGTATGTTTTCCCATCAGAATTTTCTAATCTATTTTTCTGAAGCAATTTTTGTGTGTACTCTCACTGCTCTTTCCATTCCATGAGTTCGATCGTGAGATCTCTTTTTCTATGTGTATATTTAAAAGCACAAGCAAATTATAAGAAACCAAATTTTGCCATATTTTATAGATAGATTTTGGGAAAAGGCTATTCTCACATACTTTGGCCAGTCTTATCCTAGTTTTCTGATTCTCCTGCACTTGTTTTTACTTTGTTGTTTTGCTGCTGCTGAAAAAAAAAATTCACAAATGTATCAGTTTAAACCACACATTATCTCACTTCAAGGGATCTGAAATCCAATGTGGTCCTGGGATAAAGCTTAATTCTTTTCTGTACGCTAGGGAAGGAAACCCACTTTCTTGTATTTTCCAGCATTTATAGGCCTCCTACATTCCTTGACTTTTGGCCTACTTCCTTCATGTTCATAGCTAGCAGCACTGAATGTTCTCTTTGAACCTTCTTCTGTTATCTCATTCTCTTTTTGGATCACAGCTATAAAAGATCTTTTGCTCTTAAACTCAGCATTCATATTATTAGACTGGCCCCACATGGCTAATCCAGGATAATGTCCCTATCCAAAGGCACATAACACTAATCATATCTTCAAAGTCACTTTACTGTGCAAGTAGACATATTCACAGTTTCTGAAGATTAAGGCATGGTCATATTTAGAGGTTATATTTTCTTGTCCAATGCAATGCTAGTATTGTGATTTTTGCTTACTGAGCCCTAATCCACTATTCTCTATGAAATATGTCTACAAGCAGCTTTATTTTGTTAAAACTTTGTTTTTATGATATGTTTGCAGTGATTTTCATGTACTCTCTAAATGCTTTCTATGAAAACACTGATAGAGCTCCGTTTTATTCTATTCAAGCTGATTTAGAACGATAATATAAACATGGATATTTTAAAACAGCCAAATATTATTTTCTGATAGTGAGGTTAAATCTCTACTGAAGACTAATCTCTTACTAGATACCAATCTTCTTTCTATATTTTTACATGGTTAAAAAGAATAAGGCAACTCTGTGAAATTTGGAGGATAAAGCTCTCATGACATCACCCTATCTCTATGTCCTACCTTTTCAGAAGAATATCTTGCGGCTTAGGTTCTAATATGAGGGTTTAACAGAGATGCAACATTTAGAACAACAAACCTTCATTCAAGGATTAGTATCCTTATAACAAGATTCATGGGAGTAATTGCTTCCTTTAGCTTTCCACAATGTGAAGACATTGCAGGAAGATAAATAACTCACCAGACAATGGGTCTCCTGGCACCTGGTTTGGATTTATTTCATATGATAATAAGTTTTATTATTGTGCCACAGGTATATGGCAATTATTTATAGCAACAACAACATAAATTAACACAAATATTGAACTCTTCTTTTAACATGTCATATGATTATGCATTCAGTGCCAGCCAAGAAATTTTGCTTCTGTAACCTCCATACACACACACACACACACACACACACACACACACACACACACACACTTACTCACTCGTACATACACACACATGCACATACACACCAACACACATACATATAAACATACAGATAAATGTGCACACATATATGAGTTCAGTTACCCTACACTGTACATTGAAGATAATGTTCCTTCTAGTAACCATAGGTTATCAAAAAAAATCTTGGTGCCAGGTTTGAGATGCCTCCCCTAAAGTTCTTTTATAGGGATGTCTTAAAGACCCCCTTTTACAGTATAAAATATTACCATTGTTCTTCATCACCCATCATAACTTGTTAATAAGAACCTATTAGAAACATATCACATAGTTCAGTCATGGGACATGAAGAACTCAAGTTGATTATCAATGAGAAGATTCTTCCCTGATAGCTAACTTTCAAAGTGTGAGATGGTGTTTTTTCAGGCTTCTGGGGAAGAAAACTCACAACAGTCTTATCCAGGAGTCAACCCTATGAACTACGTTAATGATCAACCTGGCAAGTTATGGCCATTGGTGCAATAAGACATTTAGGTTTTACTGCATTTAAAGTCAAATCTACAGGAGGAAACACACATCTGGTACTGTAAATCTTGCCAAGAACCCATGATTATCAGTCCCAAGGGTGACCTTGCAACTATTATGTTGCTAAATGGACACAATATTGAACTGTCCTCTAAATTCTTATACCATTACTCATTAATTAATGTTCTCAGACATCATTAGAGAAGATTCTTTGTGCATTGGACATTGGTTAATGTATAAACTCACAGCTAGCTTAAGTGTGGAGAATAGGTGGCTGTGGAGTGCTTAGCTATAAATGGAACATCTATTTCACACACATTCCCCTAAACCGTATGGACAACTGTGGAAGAATGGATTGAAAGATTATAATTGACAGAGGCTGGGAGTACTGCTATACAACAGTGTCTGCTAGGTATGATATGGCCAGGCCTCTGCACTCATAAACCAACAGTCCCTGGTTGTTTGCATAAGACTGACACAAGATCAAGCCAGTCTGTAGCCATAAGTTTTCTCCAGTCTTGCCTGGCCCCATGGTTCTGCAGCTGCTTATAAAATAATCATGCAGAGGCTTAATATTATTTATAACTGCTCAGACATTAGCTCAGGCTTATTCCTGACTTGCTCTTATATTTAAATTAACACATAATTTTTATCTATGTTTAGCCATGTGGCTTGGTACCTTTTCTCAGTTCTACCTTGTCATCTTGCTTCCTGTGTGGCTGCCTGGTGACTCCTCTCTCTGAACTTCCTTTTCCCAGTATTTTCCTAGTCTGCTTGCCCCACCTGTACTTCCTTCCTGGCTACTGGCCAATTAGTGTCTTATTAAACCTGTTTACAAGAGCATTATCCCACAGCACTCTTGCATGGACAGGGGACTCCTCTTCCAACTGAGGACCTATTGAGACTTGATGGCTGATAGAGAAGAAATAGTCAGTTGTTTTTTTTCCCCTAAGAATATGGCACCTGGTGCTCAGCTTTGTTCCAGTTGGTAGTCTCACACCCATAAGTATTAGGGCAGCATATAGTCCTCTCAGTGGGTTATAAAGAATAAAAAAACAAAACAAAAAGGACATGAAGATGACAAGTGGGTAATGAGTGTAAGTAGGTCTGGGAGGAGTTAGTGGAAAGAGTAGGAGTGAATATGATCAAAATATATTGCCTGCTTCTGTGACATTCCCAAAGAATTAGTAAACTATTATATTAAATAAACTAGACTTTATGAAGATTCTGGGTTTATAGTTTCATTCACATTTTGTGAACTTAATGAGCTTAATTAGAAATATTCATGCCATTTAAATGGATTTATTAATGCAATGGTAAATTTCATTTTTGAGAAGTTCAGCAAATACTTTGAACATACAAAAGATAAAATCTCATAACATGAAAGGGCATTAATATGTGACTTAGTGAGAATCAAGTAATGTGGTTATATAGTCAATAGCCATTTTTTCCATAAAATTTGTTTAGAATTTATGACTATTTTGTTTTAGAAAAACTACTAATTTCAATATTTTGTTTTTATAAGCTGAATAATAATATGGGTATGGACAAAAATGGGATTTCCAAGTCCATGTAAATTTACTGGCCACTGATATTGCCTTTCCTATTTCCTTCCTCATATTTTAAATTATTTATCTTGTAAAGGCACTTACCACCAAGTCTGAAGACCTGAGTTTCATTCCAGGAGTCAACAAGGTGGTAGGAGAAAAGCAACTTCCACAAACTCTTCTCTGATCACTGCATTTGTGCCATGGCACTTGCACCTCCCAAATTAATTTATTTAAATAAAGTGCAATAAAATTATTATTATAATTTGTGTATAATTTGCTTATATAACCCTCAAAATAATGTCATATACTACCAATGTTATAGGGCCTCATAATCATTTAAATAGATATACTGCTGTCAAACAAACACTCTGAATATGGGAGATGAAACACATCAAATTAAGTAGTCTACGGTAAGTGGATTATGATTTCAGAGAAATGTAGCCTTAGATTTGGAATTTTTTTGTCTTTTTGAGAGGTGGCTATTGTGATTAATTATTAATTATTTCAAATGATAAAAACCAGGATTAATAAATCACATCTTCCTCTGACAGTGTATATGTAATTGATTATATATATATATATGTACATATACACACACACACACATATATATATATATATATGATTATTACATTTTTATATGAGCTACCACAGCTAAGACTGGTTACTTATCATGCAGTTCCAATGTACCAGTCACTATGCCAAAATTTGTTAAGTGTTATTTCATTTAATCTTCCTAGGATTTAGTGTGGTAAGTATCAATATTCAACTTATTGATGAACATTTTCTTATATGCTCTATTGGGGTGTTTTATTAACCAGCAGGGTTCACTAAAGTCTTAATTGCTAAATCATAATGAATGAAGGAGAATAGATATATTCTTCTATGACACTATCAAATATGAGCCAAATTCCAGTAGGAAAGCTTAACTAACAAGGTCAGTCAGCCTAGAAACCACTCAGTAAGCTGGCATTGCTTTTGCTTATGAATGTGAATCTGTGGTGCAACTTCTTCATGTATAAGTGAAAAATCAAGCTGGCCTTTACTGTAAGTTATATCTTCCTTGAGTTATGAATGTATTAAAGACAGTGTCTGACCTTATCTATCCATGTAATACCTGGGAAGAGAATTGTGGTGATCATTTGTCATTGCTCATTTTCTGTCCTGTCACCTTTAGTCTTAAGAGATTTCTGAATAACATAACATTTTGAATAGGTTGAGAAAAACCTTCTACAACCTGACCTTCATTCCCCTTCAGTATAGAAGAGTGTTGTTGACAATAAAAGCCATAAAACAGATTTTTAAAGGACACTCCTGGCTATAGAAAGTTTAAGTATGTAGTCACATAGGCAAGATGATGTATAATATTCTAGTGACCTCTTAGTGGATGAATAGCTCCATCAAAATGAGATTTATGTCTTGCATTCTGTCACTAATGACTTAGTTTTTTAAACTGTTTGTTATATGAGCTTTTATATGTAAGTGAATTGAATAGTCATGCAGTGGAGTATATTTATTTAAGTTTTTCCTGTAAGTTCTCAAGATAAATGAGAAAACTACCCCCCCAAAAAAACTTAGAGAGCATAGGAATGCTAAAGACAAGCTGCGCTGTTGTGATTTTAATTACAGTTGAATATGCTTTCCTGTTTTATGTGATTCCTTTCCATGCTAATACCAAGATTTTATGCTTCTATTTCTCTATTCATGCATGAAATACATATCTTTAATCTATCTTATTTCTTCCTCTCCTACATTTAACCTAAATTGGGTGGGATTAAAAACTAGAACCATTATAATTTTCTATAGTCAATTGTTTATTTGATAAATGTTGTATAAAGTCTTGCCCCTTAAACTTTTACTTACTTACAATAAACAATTTTAAAAATTGAACCATAACAAATTCAAATACTAATTTTTCTCAAACAAAATCAATTCAAACAGTAGTTTTCTTTTGCTATAGTCTGAGTATTTACAAACATTCCTGCCACTTCCAGTTCAGTGGAAATACTATTTTTTAACTATCTTTTTTTTCTGTTTACCTCGTTTAATAATGAAAATTTTCTTAGGAGTGTTGTAGCTGGAGTTTTCCTGTGTCCTGGCCTGCCAGCAGTTGGGACAATTCTCTCCCACTAGCGTCCCCCAAGTAAACACACAGAGACTTATATTACTTATAAACTGTATGGCCATGGCAGGCTTCTTGCTATTTAGTTCTTATATCTTAAATTAACCCATTTCTATTAATCTACAAGTTGCCACATGTCTTGTAGTTTACCAGTACTTTACATCTTACTTCTCATGGCTGTGGCAGCTAGCAGCATCTCCTGACTCAGCCTTCCTGTTCCCAGAATTCTCTTCTCTGCTTGTCCTGCCTATACTATACTTCCTGCCTGGCTACTGGCCAATCAGCATTTTATTTATCAATCAATCAGAGCAACACATTCACAGCATATAGAACATCCCACAGCAGAGTGTTTTTAATCATTGACTTGAAGATGATTGTTTAGATTTATTATATAAATAATCTCTGTTATAAAAGCAAAATTCTAAAAAAAATATGTTTGCAAGGGTCCATTTTTATGAAAGTCAACTTAGATTTGAAGGATTATTGTAGTGATTAATGTTCTCAGAAATAGAGATGATTTACAATTTAAACTTATGTTGGAGAAATACACACTTGGCTTGTGGGTATTGAAGATTGAATCTAGGGCCTCACAAGCACTCTACCACTGCACTATATCCCCAAATGTTGTTTTAGTTATCATTTTAACACAGAGTCACACTAAGTTCTCCAGGCTGAGCTTTAACCTATTTTTTATTACCACAGACTTTAAATTTGAGATCCTACTGTCTCAGCCTCCTGTGTGGAATAGCTACTACAGAACTATACTATCCCACACAGGTAATTAGAGAAACTAATATAATAAATCTATTCATGAAAATTTAACTTAGTATAATCAAAGTTTGGTTATTTCTATGGAAGAAACAAAAGAAAATTGTGACAAAGATTTTACTTATAAGTCTGAGGTAGAATAGGATATCAGACTTTATGAATCTATGCTGCTAACTTCAATTTTCATTCATAAAAATGTTTATAAATTCTATAGATTATTTATAGCATATTACTCTTACTGTAGAATAATTATGTATAGCATTGCTTTTTGTGTTACATCACTTGATCTGGTTTAATTTATTGTACATCTATTACTGGATCAGTCACCTCTCCTAATTTATTAACTTACTTTTGAAATTTCTAGGATGTGTTATCATTTTAAAAGAATCAAAGTTGAGGATTACTTTATCCTGCACCTTGAAAGATTTGTTTAGCAGTTGTAATTACATAGATTTCAGGTAATCATGAAAATAAGATTTAGTCATCTCAATTTTACCCTCAAGCAATAAAAAAAACAATAATTATATAACCTATGACTATAAGAGATATGTTAAAAATGGAGACAGAAAAAAATGGACTGTTTGAACTCTCAGACACATTATCCCTTCAAGTATAGGAGTGATATAACCACAGAGTTGAATTAAATTATCTTGCCTATCTGTGTTTTTTTTTTTGTTTGTGTGTTTTGTTTTGTGGTCAGAGTGATTGACAGGAGTGCATGTATATGGCAGGTAAATTGTTCTTATGAAAATTGGAAAATTCACTTTCAAATAGCAACTTTTACTAAAAAACAAAGTACAATATTCACAATTCAATTATGGTTTAGTTCTACACGTGAAAATGATAAACTAAAACTTTAATATAACAGTTTTTATTTATTTTAATAATTTTATATCAGTATTTAATGTATTTTTATCATATTCACCTACTATGCCCCATGCACTCTTCTTAGACACCCACAATCTATCTTTATCCCAACTTTATATTCTTTTTTTTTAATTGTATGACTCACTGCATCAGTCAAACTAGTGCTTCCCATATGTATATGGGTGTACAGCCATCTACTGTATCATGGCAAACCTACCTGAACAAAACTGACTGTCCTCATGATGTTATTGATTTTTTGTATTTATTTGTGTCTCTTTTAAAACAAATATATATCTTGTAAGTAATCAAATTATGTTTGATGTAATTTGTTACTTAGATGTTAGAAGTTTTATTTATTCAAAATTCTAGCTTTAACACATTTTGGCACTTGACAAGTGATACATATCTTAGTTAATTAAAAATATCAGTAGAATCAGTAGAGATGAATAAATTAGGTGACATTAAAAAGAAAGTGCCTTCTATTTAATATGGCCACTAAATTCCTTTTTCTAACAATTCTTTGCTCAGGTGAATTTATATGTTATAAAATAATTCAGTAGTATTCATTTTAGTTAATTTTTAAAACTAATTATTTCAATACTCTGTCATATTTCTAATGTGCATGAATGTATAAATGACATCCACTGTAATTTAATAGGATTAACATCTATGTTAATTTTTGTGACTAATCTGTTAATGTTGAAATAAACTAGTTTAGCATAACATTTTATGAATAATAACTACCTCCACAAATTGGTTTTGTCTATATGCCCAATTTCTTCCCCTTCATTTAAAAAATAAAATGAATCCTTCTTTGGTTAAGTCTAATCACTTAGATTTAGGTTTGAGGTTGTCAACAACTCTGTTGAGATAATTTATGAGATTTTATTCATATTTATACATATGCAATTGTGGGAAATTTCAACCATACAAATAATCCTTAATATTTCTTTCCCAGAATAGAACATACTCAGGGATTTGTCTTTTAATAAAGGCCACTAGTAAGAACAACTAAGACCTTAAGGTAATAATATAATTATCAGGTTTCAGATGGATTGTCTTTATCAAACCCCTCTCCTCAAGGCTCAGGATCTATTTGGAAGAAGAGGTGGAAAAAGTGTAAGACCCAGAAGTTGTAGATGAATCCAAGGAAATGGTGTCTTCCCAATACAGCAGGACTGATACTAACATGAACTTACAGAAAATATGAAAGCACAAATAAGACCTGCACAGCTTCAAACTAGACAAAAATTCCAGCACTAAGAAGGGCAAATAGACACAAAGTCCTACCTGACCAAGAATTTTTTGGTTATTTGCAATTGAAATTTGCTGAGAAACAGAAAATCTTTTTTTCCAATGGAGTTTCATGAGGTATACCAAACCCATCTAGGGAAGAACAACTCCATGTTTGTTTGTGTGTGTGGTTATTTTCTTTTGGATTTTTTATATTATTTTTTAGTTTGAGAGAGAGAGAGAGAGAGAGAGAGAGAGAGAGAGAGAGAGAGAGAGAGAGAGAGAATATGAAATTAGTAGGTAGGGAGATGAGGCGGACCTAGGAGGAGTTTGGGTGAGGGAAAAATATGATCCAAATATATTGTCTGTAAAAAAAGAAAGAAAAAAGCCAAGTCATAGCTCATGAGCAATAAGGAGCTACTTGTACTGTCATGGGAATCTTTATGGAATAATCAATCTGAGAGAAGAAATGTCACTGAAGGACCAAAGCTTCAGTGTTGAGTCTACTTTGACGTCTTATTTTATATTTTAAAACCACAAGGTGGGCTGAATGAACAAGCAGGATTTTAAGGAAGCAGACATGGCAGTCAGTAGGTTGTTAAGGGCAACTATGCATTAATTTAGGTATTTTCCAGGTCATTCTGTTCCATGTAGCAAGTAAAGTCATTCTTGGCAAATAGGCAGTACAAGCAGTACTTTAAGAAAATCACTAAATAAATCAATAAATCAGTATCTAATAATTAGTCTTTTCTACCTTATTCTACTTTAGCAAATTTTAAACCAAATACCAACATGGCAAGATTTATTTTTCAAATTTTTGAGAATTCCACCAGTATCTGTTTAATTATTCACCTTGAGGGGAACTTGAATGTCATTTTTTGAGTATACAACAAGAAAAAGCTGAACAAACTGAAAATCAGGGGCTGTTCTTAGACTTATGGTAGAACTAGGTCACAGGGCCAACAGAGCACTCTAGAACTGAAGCAATAGGTAGGTTGTGGAACCAGTACTATAGGAAGAAAATACAATCCAAATGAAAAGTTACTGGCTTGTTACAATGGGTTTTCAACAACTGTTTTGGTTTTGATATTCTTGGAGACTCAATCAAGGAATTGAAGAATCATCATACATAAATGGTTGACAGTGTAATATATAACCAGAGAGAGAGAGAGAGAGAGAGAGAGAGAGAGAGAGAGAGAGAGAGAGAGAGAAACCCTAGAAGGCAGATACGCTGTACTCACGCAGTGACCTTAAGCAAGTCTTAATTCTTTTCAAGAGTTCTTTCCCATGATTTTAAGCAGAGGAAGGAGCTAAGAAATAAGGGAAAAGAACTGGAAGGACCATCCACTTTGTATGATAATGAAATATTATTCAAAGAAACCTCAAAAAAACCAATGACAAACAAGGACACCAAAGAACATTTAGCCTGTGATACCTTCAGACATGATCACTGCATAATGAACACAGCATGGTTACACATAAAATCTCACATTTAAATATATATATCAGTTCTTCTAATCAAGCACATCATGTCTGAATTATGATGACTCACACACACATACACAAACACACACACATAAACACACAATGTATTTAAAAAGAAATATCACAAACTTAAGAAACAGAATATGTAGAGACCAAAGTCAAATATGGAAATGATGTCAGAATTATTAGAATGGGAATTCAAGACCACTATGGCAAATATTTTCAATGGTAGAAGTTATAAGGAAGATGGGATATAGCTTCTGGAAATCAAAGGCATGAATGCCATGTAAAGAAGAAGCCTTTTATGAGTTCATCAATCAAATGAAACAGTTAAAGAATCTGTGAGCTTCTGGTCTGGCCATAGAAACTTCTAAAACTTAAATAAGAAGTGGAAAAGATTGAAAAAGACAGAATAAAATATCTAAAGCTTTGGAACAGTTGCAAAAATACAACATACATCTCATATACAAAAAAAGAAAAGAAAAAATAGCTAACACATAATAAACGGAGTAATATCTGAGATTGCTATTGATGACTATTAAAAAAACTAAATTAGAAAACTAAAAACCAGAACATTAATCAGAATAAATGACTGAAAAACTATATTTTAGCATGTCATATACAAACTGCGTAGTATATAGAAGGAAAGACATTAATAAAAGCTAGAGTAAATAACACCTTTACTAGAGCAAGACTAAAGAGTACATTATCTTCACCAGCAGCAATGCAGGAAAGAAGAGAGGAAACTGCTTAAAGTGATAAAATGTAAGAACAAATTCTGTGCTAATAAAGAACTATCATGCTTTTAATTTCAAATACAGATTGCTTCTTACTGGTATTTAAGGAAACAAATGACTTGTTTTTAACAGCAATCTTGGAATTTTCACACTTGCTAACAGTCATTTCTTATTTTCTGGAGGTCTTACTAGTCCTCTGAGATTTTTATGTATAAGAAATTTTGTCAGTCTGAAACATAACTCTTTTTGAATTGTGATAAAACATAAAATACTAAGCATCTTAATTTTAGCTATTTAGTAAATATAAGTATATTCACTAGTTATCCATAAATCTCAGAAACTTTCTCTTCTTGCAAAATTGGAAACTTTTACCCATTAAGTAACTTCTTTCTCCCTGTTCTTTTCAGGCTCAGCCTTTTTTACTTTTTGTTTCTATGAAGATGACTATACTATATACATTATATAAGGTGAATCATACAGTATGTATCTTTTGGGAAAATATATTCCAATTAATATGATGTACAACATGGTCATTCATGTTTCAATTTTTATCACACTTTCCTTGATATTTTAAAGGTTTATTTATTTTTTCCTTTATGTGTATGAGTGTTATGCTTATATGTATGTATGTGCAGTGTGTGTGCCTGTTGCTCAAGTAGTCCAGAAGATGTTGTCCAATCCTCTGTAACTGGAATTACCGATTGGTATAAGCCATCATGTAGGGGGCAAGAAAACTTAACCTAGATCCTTTACAAGAGCAACAAGTGTTCTTAACTGCTAAGCCATCTCTCTAGTCTCTCAAGGTTCTTTTAAATATAACTAATAGCCCATGTATGGGTAAATTACATTTTATTCAGTACTTTTACATTTATTCATGAATTTCTTTTACCTATAGGCTGATGTGAAAAATGTTGCTACTACCATGAGTGTACATATGTCTTTCTTAGACCCTGATTTTGTGTCTTTTGGATACACACTAGGGAGTAGAATAACTGGATCAGGTGATGATTTCTTTTTTTAAATTCTTGCAGAACTAGCCTACATTTTCTGCAAAAGCTGTACCATTTGAAATTACATCAGTAGCGCACACAATTTCTAAGTCCACCATATCCAAGTCAATACTTAATAGATTTCCTATTGAGTGTGAGGATCCACGGTGGCGTGAAGCATCATTTCATTTATTTGATGTATATTTGTATTTGCCCACTTTCTAATCATATTGAGTTTTCTTGAGCTCTTAAATTGACAAATCACAGTCTTTATAAATTTTTGTAAAACTTTCATTGGATCTGTGATAACAGCTAGCAAGTAGGCCCTTTATCTCTGTTAGTAGAGCAATGAGAGACAGGAAAGCATCACGTGAGACTGAATTTTATTAGACAATCACATTTTCCCTCTTTGGGCAACAGGCACACACACTGTGCATAGACATACATATAGGAAAAACACTCACCTACATAAAAACTAAGAAAATCTTTAAAATATTAAAGGAATATTAGACACAACTTGAAACATGAATCAAATATATTTAAATTATCATAATCTCCAACATGCTCTTCCATCATCTAGCTACATAACCAAATTGAAACATACTCTCAGAATGGGAGGATAGAGTCCATAAAGACTCAAGAAACTAACAGAACCTATAAGATAAAGAAGTGTAATGAAACTTAGAAAGCTCAGAAAAATTGAAAGATTCACAAGACCCCTTCTCAATATTACAAAAGTAGTAAGCAATGTTGGGAACCCTCTTTGGTAGATCTGTTTGCAAATAGCACTTGGAGGTTCACAGTGCAGATTTTATGATTCAATTCAACTCATGTTGAAATTGGACACCTCAATGACGCAGCTGCTTTTGAGTAACTCATTGCAAATAACCACCAACCTATATTTTATGAGAAGTTCCAGTAAAATCACCAATTCATTAACAGACTGTGGAATAGTTTCTTGGGTCTACTATAGATGCCTCCTCTGGTGAGAATGGACATTTGTTCAAGTTTACCCAGGAAAAATGACATGATAACATTGTACAATACATTGAGAGCCCAAATAAAATGAAAAGGCAGGAGAAGTGCAAATCTGTTACAACAGCCTTGCAAAGTACATAAAATAAACTTCACCAGTACAAGGACAGTATCAGAATTTCTTAGCTTTCTCCCAGTTCAAATCGAAGTGCCTTTGAATTCTTATCAGAATCTCTCTTCCTCCACCCACTCACTCACTCTAAGGATGCTGGTTGCATACTACTTGCAGCAGGTTAAGTTTATTTGTTCTTAACCACTCTCATCCAAACTCTAATTAAAGCCAACCACCAAAAGACAAGTGGGAGAGGGGAGGCTGGAAAAATGGCTCAGCCAGTAAAGGCTAGGCTCACAATCAAACATCAAAAGACAAGTGGCTTGTTAAAATTGCAAAAATGGAACTAAGTAATTCTAAATAAATGATTAAATACGTTATACAAATAAGCACATGAAAAGATTTCTAGCATCATTATCCGTGTAGGAAATATAGATCTAAACCAGATGGAAATGCTACTTCACTCCAACCTATAGTAGTATAATAAAAAAAGAGAGCAAGTTTTATTCATAAAGTAATGAATTTAAACCTTCAGACACTGTTACAACAGCTGGAAATTAAAATGTTGAAGTC
This sequence comes from Peromyscus eremicus, assembly GCF_949786415.1. NCBI lineage: Eukaryota > Metazoa > Chordata > Mammalia > Rodentia > Cricetidae > Peromyscus > Peromyscus eremicus. The sequence goes on along the minus strand of NC_081439.1, from coordinate 73,922,531 downwards.
ACTTAAGTAATCAGTCTAACAGGTTAAAAAGTTAAACAGATTTATATTGTAGTAATATTACTTGTAAGTATATATACTAAATATTTGAAAGCACGTGTTCAAATGAATGTTCATGTATAATATTCATGTCAACAGAATTCACAATAGCAGAAAGGTTGAAATTATTCTAATGTCTACCATCTGATAAATGAATGAATAATTTGTACTATGTCCAAGCTTTGCCAAGTAGTCTTTAGTTATTTGCATATGGTTGATGCCTAATGGGTTTTCCCCTGCTGACTTTGGTGTGTCGTTTGGTGTCATTCTTGTTCAGCTCTCACTTGGGAACTCATATTGGTAAGAATTTACACGTGTACCCTCTGATATTACCAGGAGACACATCTCACAGCAAACTTCCTGATCCCCGGTCTCTTACAATCTTTGTGCCTTCGGTTCTGCTATGTTCTCTAAGCCTTAGGAATGAAGTGTTTTGTAGATTTGTCCATTGAGTCTGGACTCTATGTTGTAGACTGAAGTTTCTTGGTCCCACCTGGTCCTGCCCAGGCAGCAGCCTGTAGCAGGAATCTTAAAGAGGCTTATTAATAAAATCAAACCTGAGCCAGGTATTGGGTTGAACTGGAAGATCAGAGAACCAAAACAAGCCACAGCTACCTCACCTCGCCGGATCCTCAGCTGGTCTTGTTTCCTCAGACTGGAGGTCTCTTATTCCTCATCCAGAATGGGTCTCAGCTGATCTGTGCTGCTAGAAGCCTGAAAGCTTAACCAGCCAAATGCTTCTAGTTTCTGGTCGTCATGCTTTATATACCTTTCGGCTTTCTACCACCACTCCCTGGGTTTAAAGGCTCGCTTTCTGGGATTAAAGGCGTGAGTCACCATGCTTGGCTGTATCCTTGAACACATGGATTTCTGCCTCTGGAATGCTAGGATTAAAGGCGTGTGCTACCACTGCCTATCTTCTATGTTAAATATTGTGGCTGTTCTGTCTCTGACTCTAGATAAGTTTATTAGGGTACACAATATTTTGGGGAACACAATACCACCTCAGCAGCCATTTTTATAAAATAATCATTCAGAGGCTTAATATTAGTTACAAACTGTTTGGTCTATAATACATGATCACATAAAAGGAGTGGGGGGTCGTGCTCCTTCTTCTTCTTGGGGTGGATTCAGACAGCAGCTGGATCCATTCACTCCCGGGCAGAATGGATGGTGGCTGTTCACTTGGTTCTGTATTCATGAGTGTATCTTCCCCTTTATCACCTTAATAAATCCTTGTTAACCCCTTAAACAGACTCTCATGGATTTCGCATAATACTATAGCTCTGCATTTTGATTGGTTGAGGTTTTTCTGTAGTGTTCTCCATCTGTTGAAAAGAGAAGTTTCCTTGATGAAGAGTGAAGACCATACTTATCTGTGGTATTAGGACAAATGTTCACAAATTGTTAGGAATTATGCTGGCTTAGTAAATTAATGGCTGTAGATTCTCCTCCAACAACCATGATTTTATTAGCACTATATGCCTGCTTTTGTGTCTAATATCTATATATCAATACAATATTTTCAGTCACTCACAGTAGTGTTAGCAGACTATTTTAGAGGGTATCATTTTTCAAGTGAGTTGAAGTCCTCATTAAATACCTCAGACTGGCCTTCAACTCTTTGTCCTCCTGTCTCTGAATTTGAGTACTGGGATTACAAGCATAGACAAGTATATCTAGTCAGATGTTTCTATATTATTATTGTTATCATTATTTTTGGATAAATAATCTAACTATGTATCCCTAGATAAAGTAGAACTCACTATGTAGCTCAAGATGGTCTCCTTTCACAGTCTCCTGTTCACTGAGATTAACACTCAACAGAAGTTCCTTTGCAGTAAAAAACATTTTTTAGCCATTCTCCTGTTTATTAACTTTTTTATAGTATTAGCTGTTATGAACAGTCTTATTTAACTATCAATTTTTTTGTATGTTGATATCACCTTTCTTTGGAAAAATAAAATGTAGAATTGTTATGTTTTAAGGTACATATATATTTACCTTCTTAAGCAATCTCAAATTCCTAGTTTTCAAGCTTTTGTATCAGTTTTACTTCAATCTTTAGTATGAGAGCTCCTGTTTTTCATTATCATTTACAATTTAATAGCACTTTTATTAATCATTAATTTCAGCCATCCTGGTGCATGTTCAGTTGTATCTCATAGTAGTTTCCATTTTCATTTTCCAGTGGATAATGACTTAAAATTTGTGATGTGTATATTGACTCTTCATGTTTTCTTTAGTATACTGTCTTCTGACTAATTTGTGTATATTTTTAATGATTTGTAGTTTTGTATATTCTTTATAAGATTGGTATTTGTATGCAGTCTACTGATATAATACTATGATAGACTAAACAGTTTAAGGTACAGCACATAGGGTTTGAACAACAATTTAGTATATAAAAAAACCCTGTTAAGCTAATGCCATATGCATATTCTTGCTGAAGTATTCTTTCAGTAAGTGTAGATCCGACTGAACTATTTTCCCTTTCGTCTCCATAAGAATGTTGTGCTTATAGCAGTGATACTTCCATCCAGGAGAACTGTAGAGTACTTTTCTACAGAACTGATTAGTAGCTTTTGTCCTTTCAGTTCTCCAATATATTTTAGAACTTCTGGCCTCAAAACATTATTACTTGTTAACCAAGAAGTAGTCCCATTCTGAAGTTATGAAGAACATTTATTATTATTGATAATTTCATAACTTATTTCCTCCTAAAATGGTTCATAAGCAGCTTTATAATGACCATGTGTGATAAGAAGTAACATAACTATTTTATGAACCGAGCATAAAATTGCTAGAAAATCAGTTTTCAGAAGAAAATTGTTACAGTTAGAGATAACCCTGGCAAATAAACTGTTAGGGTGAATTAAATTCCATTGGATACAGACAATTTGGGTTAACAATATACTTATCAGAAGGCTCCATCTTCCAAGGTTAGAACATGAACCTACAATTGCCTGATGTGCTTTTTTTAATATCTGGCAAATACATTTGAGAAGAGTGTTATTTATTCTAGGAAATAGCAATTTAAATTGCTATAGCTTTCCCCTTCTTCTCTCTCAAGTACAGTAATATTACAGAGGCAAAAAAATCTCTTTGAAGGAAAAAAATAGCCACTGGCAAATGGATTGAAGATCGAACAGCTTAGAAGATGAAATAGAAATAAGGAAAACAGAATGAGACATCATTGCAAAATGATTATATATTTTAAGACCTATGTGTTAGGAGAAAGAAAATAATTATGTTGTCTTCCTCCTGAACGATAAAGAAGTCTGAATATTAGTAAATTTTCTATGTGATATGCAGGAACTGAGCAGACAAATAACGTACTTTAATTCTACTTTTGATTTTATATATGAAGAAAAATGAAGCTCTGTAGCTAGAGTTTTCCTGCCCACAGTCAAGACAAACCTCTGTCAGCCGCTCAGACCCAACCAAGTAAACACAGAGACTTATATTGCTTCCAAACTGTATGGCTGTGGCAGGCTTCTTGCTAACTGTTCTTATATCTTAAATTAATCCATTTCTATAAATCTATACCTTGCCACGTGGCTCGTGGCTTACCAGTGTCTTCACATGCTGCTTGTCATGGCGGTGGCTGGCAGTGACTCCTCCCACCTTCCTGTTCTCTCAGTTCTCCTCTCTGTTAGTCCCGCCTATACTTCCTGTCTGGCCACTGGCCAATCAGTGTTTTATTTATTGACCAATCAAAGCAATTTTTCTCATGAAGATGATTCAAACTAGGTTTATTTGGGAAGAAGTAACTTTATTTGAGAAAATGCCTCTATCAGACTGGCCTGTAGCTAAATGTGTGGGGGTATTTTCTTGATTAATGGTGGATATGGGAGGGCTCAGGGCACTAAAGGTGGTGGCAAGTGGTCCTGGGATGTAAAAGAAAGCAAACTAATCAGAAGCCTGGAGGGGAAAGCCAGTAAGCAATATTTTTCCATGACTTCTGCTTCAATTCCTTTGAGTTCATGCCTGTAACAGAACTGAACATGTTGTTTTGAGGACTGTGGAAGGACTTTGGAACTCTGCCCTACAAGAGGTATTGAGTGTACACAGCTTAATGAGATATTGTGGGAACTTAGAAGATAATTCTGAGGGCAGTGAAACTGTTGGAAGCCTGCCTTGTAGTGTTTCAGAGGGCAGAAAAGACTTCCATGTACTCTTTTGTATTAAGACTCGGTATTTCTGGTCAGCTGAAACTGAAGAATTAGCTGTGATTACAACATTCCAGAACCACTAAGCAGAAATTTTGTTTTGCTGGGATGATCAAAGCTGGAGCTAAGAAATTAGCAGTGACTAAGAAGAGAGGTGGAATATCCTGGGAGTATTTTCTTGGGTTCTGCATATAGAAGTTGTGGTTGATTGCAACCAGAGATGTATCTCATTCTGGCAGCTTAATTTGGTAATGTCTGAGAGTAACTTAGGTATTGCTGGTCTTGAAGGCATGAAAAGGTCATTCATAGCAGCTGAGGCTGGGTACTATGTGGCAGAGCTGGAGTCTCTGAAGGGAGAACAAAAAGTCCATTGGAAAAGTAGCAGTCTCAGTTGCATTGGAAACCCTAGCATATTTGGAGATAGAGATAAGAGTGCAATGGGATGACCACCAGGGACAGCATCAAATGTAGAGTAGAGCAAGCCTGAGCCAGGAGATAACCTATATGTTTTCTCCTGCATAGTTGGAGAAGTGGAGATGCCCTGGAGTTTTGGAGACCAGAAGAATACTAATGGATTCAAGACATCAAGCACTGGGTTACTAATATTTATACTGTTGCGTTTTGGTTTTGCTTTGATTTGATTGTATTTGTGTTCTGATTCTTTCCTCTTGTAGTAGGAAGTATTTAACTTGATTTTGTTTTATTTTTTAATTTTATAGGCACCCACAGTTAGTAGATTGAATATTATAGATGATTTAGATTTTAAATTTGAGATTTTTTTTAAAAGATTGTGGGACTTTAAAAGTTTTTTACTTTTTATACTGCAATGACACATTAACATGAGATTTTTGGTTACAGGTGAGTAGTGACCCATTTGTATGTCAATTTAACCAAGGGTGATTTATGTTGGCTAGATTTTTATAGGATTGACACAGCTCAGGTTATCTGGAAATGTCAGTTGAAAAAAAATGCCTTCACTGGAGCAGATTGGTCTGTAAGAAAGTCTATGTGGCATTTTCTTGATTAGTGATTAATGATGGAGGAGTCAGCTCACTGTGCATTGTGCCATTCTTGGGCAGATAATATGGGAATATTAAAGAAAGCAAACTGAAAAAGCCAAGAGGAACAAACCCTTAAACAGCATTCCTCTATGACTTCTTCAGTTACTGCCTCCAGGTTTGTGCCTTGAGTTGTTTTCCTTCAACGATTCACTGTGATATAGAAGACATATAAGCCAAATAACCCCCTTCCTCCACAACTTGTTCTTTTCAAGGTGATTTGTCACACCAACAGAAATTCTAACTAAGACATATGGCACTGCTAAAATCTAATAGGAGTCCAGGTTTTATTACAGCAAGTACCTTATTTACTTTATTTACATAAATTTTTTATTGAAGTAAATGCTTTATTTTATTAAAATAAAATAAATACTTTTATTAAAGTAAATATTTTAAATACCTAAAATTACTTGTTTATGGTGGTATACAGATCCTAATAGCAAAGTACTAATAATTTCCAATGAAAATATAAATGCTTAACAGGAAGAAACATGATTGAGTCAATCTATGGTCTTTGTAAATCATAAACCTTAGTAACTCAAATAATAATAATTCAAGAATTGCCAAATGATGTTGTGTATTAGATCATGAGTGTAAAATATGTTCGACTGGACAATGAGTAGGATAATAAAATTGAAGATACATAAATGATGGGTGATATCGTTCTGTATGTTGTGAATATGTGTTGCTTTGATTGGCTGATAAATAAAGCTGTTTGGCCAATGGTGAGGCAGAATAAGGTTAGGCAGGACATTCTAACTAGAGAGAGAGGAAGGAGAAAGAGTAGAGAGACACTGCTAGCTGCCACCAGAAGAAGTAAGACATAAAGTACCAGTAAGTCACAAGCCATATGGCAAAGTATAGATTTATAGAAATGTATGCTGTGGGATATTCTGTATGTAAAATGTGTTGCTCTGATTGGTTAATAAGTAAAACACTGATTGGCCAGTAGCCAGGCAGGAAGTATAGGCAGGAGAGAGGAGAATTCTGGGAAGTGGAAGGCTGAGACAGAGAGACGCTGCTGGCCGTTGCCATGACAAGCAACAAGTAAAGATACCAGTAAGCCACAAGCCATGTAGCAACTTATAGATTAATAAAAATGTGTTGATTTAAGATATAAAAATAGTTATCAAGAAGCCTGAGCCATTAGGCCAAACAATTTAAATAATATAAGCGTCTGTGTGTTTATTTTATAAGTGGGCTGTCAGACTGCCAGGGCTTGGCAGGATGTGGAGAGAAAACTCTAGCTACAAATGGGTTAATTGAAAGAAGTACCTAGTGAGAAGCCTGAGCCATTAGGCCATACAGTTCATAATTAATATAAGTCTAAGTGGGTTTGTTGGGGTCTGAGCAGCTATGGACCAGGTGGGATACAAGGAAACTTCAGCTATACATAAAAGTAGAATAGAGATTTAATAATTTGTAAGTAGTCATATTTCTTCACACAAAATATTACAACATATCTACAGTACCATTAAGGTAAAATAAAGTAGTCACCTCATGACCTTTAAGGCCAGAGAAGTATTCAAAGTTTTTGTATAATATGGATAACAAGAATATAGCAACACACAGCTCTCTTCACTCTAACAAATGAACAAACTGAACATGACTGAATTGTTTTAATTTTTTCTATATAAGAAGTAAGTACTAATAAAAATATGTTCATCAATATTTTATTTCTTTATAATATTGTGTTATTGTTTATCAAGTGATTTTACTGCATTGTTATAACAATTGCTTGCCATATAATAACTAACCTCTGACTTCCTTCATATATTTTTTACTTTCAAGGTTCACTATGTATGTGAACTTTGGAGTGGACTTGCACTCTGAATTTGCCTACTTTGCTTTGACTTTGCCTTAGTGTCACAGTACATTTTTAATTTAATTGTCTTTACTGCATTTGAGAACCAAAGAGAAAAAGATGGCTTTCTCTAATGCTTCTAGGGTCACAGTGATGATACAAATGATGAAAATGAATACTAAAAATTCTGAGAAAATCAAAAGAGATATGTTAAATATTTGTTTTCCAAACATTTCATTAGCTGATATTTTTGTAGGTCAACAATAAATAAGTAGAAAATTTATCAGCACTAATTATTTCTGTGGTGTTATCAGTTCCACTAAAGAATAGAAACAGAAGGAAAACAGTTATGGTCACCCATTTTACAATTTTTCAGTGCCTAAAATATTCCACTGAAATGCTTGAAATATATTCTAGCAAAACAGCCAATTTTTGAGTCTGTAAGAAATGTAAAATAGCATTTAGTTCAACTCTATAACTCATAAAAATTTTGCTAACTAATAATTATCATTTCAATAACAATTGTATGACTTATTTATATCCTATAATATATAGATAGGAAAACAGCTCAAAAAATTTTTAAAAAATCAGGAAATAGCACTATACCAGAGGAAGAAGACAAACAATTGACTATGTTTGTATGTATAAAACCTTCATCCTAATTAAGATTTTTAGTTTTGCAATCCTGGATCATTTATATATTACTCCATAGACACTGTAAATTAATAGTTTACTGTTTGTGAATATATACTTCCCTTCCTTCTTATGTATTGATATATACCATGCCATCTTAAATATCATATTTTATTATCAGTTAAAAAGCTACCCATCTTGTATAAATTATTTGAGGTATTGTCTCTTCTCTTTAAACTTTTCTGTTCCCCCTTTCCTGGTAAAGATAGCTATAAATATGTCAGTTCTCCTCTTATTGAGAAGTTCACCTTATGTACCAACCACTTTAATTTCTCTGGGGTCTGTCAATGTTTTCATAAATATGAGATGATAGAATAGAGACTGGCACTTGACAAGCACAGTCCTTAAAATATTGACAACCTCCATTCTGATATTTGAATTTGTTTTAAGCCTACTTCCATGAAGATAATTTGAATGTGCTAAGAATGGTATGCTACAAGAAAGTTCAAGTTATGCCTATGGAAATATACTCTCTCTCTCTCTCTCTCTCTCTCTCTCTCTCTCTCTCTCTCTGTGTGTGTGTGTGTGTGTGTGTGTGTGTGTGCGCGCGCTTGTGTAAAATGGGTGGTGAGAGGGTGGATTTCTACTGTTTTTATTCAAGTGATATCAACATATGATATACATGATATACATGGATAAGGATAACATATAAGACATTAAAGCCTAACAATAGCAGCAAAAAGAAAAGAAAAATTCATTCAGTAGCCAGAATTAACAAACAAAACAACTTGTAGAATTTAATAACCTGTGAATTTATTCCAAATATATCCAGCTATTTGAGCAAGTCTACTTGAAACCTTGATTATTGTTTGGTGCTAATGAACATTAAGTTTTTTTTCAAGCCTCTAAGTACTGAAGTTAGTTATTATGCAGTACTTATGAAGTGGAACATTCTACTTAAATTGTATCTACTTTGTTTTGAGCCCTCCAAGTTTGTAAACTAATGAAAATAATTGTGTTTCTTCATGAACCTATCTTAATGTACCATATACAAATTAATTCAAGAAATATCTAGCTAAGTATATTTTCTGGATTTTCAATGTATTTTGATAGAAATTCTGATTTGAATAAATAAATAAAAGTATTTTAGGGCTTACATACACAATCAATTTACATTACTGGGTAAAAAATGCATCTAAAACTAGAAGTTAATCACAATAACTATCTCCCCAAGCAACACTATTAATAAAAAGAATGACTTAAATCCTTGTAGAAAGATTCAACTTTAAACAAATGAACAAAAACTATTTCTAGTATATTTACCCGGGTATAGAAAACCAATATTAGAAGCTCTGAGTTAAGTTTCAAGACAAATGAGAAAAACAGTTTAAAAAAAGTCCATATTTCATTCTACATGAATAACATGCAAAAATTGCTTATGACTCTTTCTTTTGGCATGGAATGTGTTAACATACAATGAATCAAAGGCAGAGAATAACAGGCAAAATTGCTTGCTTCAGAGAACACTGATAATATACTGTTGAAAATGATGACATTCAAAATAGCAAATTCAAAAGCAATTTCAATATGCCTCTAACTAATTATAAAAACACATTTTATGTTAATGTACAAAGAAAAATAGTCCATTTATTGAATGATCAAAATCCCCGAAGCCAATTTGCCCATCTCCCAAATGAAACATCTTATCAATTTCAGCAATTGTCATTTTGAATGTATGAAGTAACAATTCTGATAAAAAAGAATATTTTGCTATATATTTGTTTGCTGTTTGTTAAGTTTCAATATTCTAGTATCATAAAATTGTCCCAAATAGTTCTTGATTATCTGTGAAAATATGTATGCTTGATACTTTTTAAATGAAATTACATCTTTGTAAAATAGTTTCAATTCTTTGTAAAAAAATATTTAATGCTAGTGATCTTAAAATGTAAACTTCCATTATCTATTTTTGGAATAGTTTTACTGTTGTTATCTTACTGCAATAAATATATCCTACTTCTCTTTTAATTGCTTCTGCATTTGACATTAAGTTCATTTTTGCAAATACTATTTAGTGATAACTGTGTCATACTCATAAACTACATTCTGGGAACAGAATCACTAATAGCATTCAGAAGAAAAATGTGCGCTCACCTTAGAATTACCATATGGAAATTTTTTTGTTTTATCACTTTCTGGGATTCTCTCCACACCTTTAATCATTGTCTTTTAGAATCACAAATAATTTATGTCATTACTAAATATGAAAAGTACAGCCTAGGAATAAATAAAGTGTATCTTTCCTTGGTTTTCCGTAGTGTGGCTTTTCCAGACCTTCTCTGGTTCTATTTGAGTTTTACCCTGAATTAAGCTGTCATTTGGAGCAGACCAGTATAGCCCTGCTGTGACAGTGATTGTAGGATTTTGTTTAAATTCTTTTCCCTCTTGTAGTAGGTTTCTTCCCATCCCTTCATCTTTCTCCATAGTAAAATCAAGAATTTGGATGCTAGTTTTATTATTTTTTTTTTAATTCTTGATGTTTTCAGAAGCTAAGTGGAAAATATGACTGCTTCTTCATAAGAAATTTTCTCAAGTAATTGTTCTCACCTTTACAATCTAGTAGAGGAGGAAGATTTAAACAACAACAAGAAAAACTAAGTTATAAATTCAGTGAGAAATATAAACATAAATTATTAATGTGTGTTAAGATTATGGAGGCATGTGATACAGCATATACATGATAGGATTTTCAAGTTTTACTTGGGTATCTACATCTACAATAAGATTGACACTGCTGGGATTGCAAGTATTGAGTAAAGAGTTATGAAAATAAGATAAATTAAGAGAAAGCCACATATATGAGATATGTTAAGAAGATTAAAACTAGATGTGGTGGCTCATATATAATCTTATTACTGGGTAATCAGGCAGACAGACTGATGCTCTAAGTTCCAGGTGACACATTGTGTGCTAGGTTAGCCTGGGATACAAGTAAGAACTTATCTTGACAAAAAGAAAAGGGGAAAACTAAAACTTACTTCAACTATCATAAAATGCTGACAGTTTTAAACATATAAATGACATGATCAATTTTTTTGATGAATACTCTCAGTGGTATATGTATATTTAATAGGACTAGAACAGAGGCAATAGACTTTTTAGGGGAATATAGTCACAAGTTTAGTCAAAATAACAAGTATTTTAACTAATAAATAACAGTTATGGGAAATTAAAAAGTATGTGGAAATTTTTAAAAGTTTTATGACATAATGTTAGCATAATATAATAGTAAAAACTGTTTAAGTCATATTGAGTCACAAAATTAGTATAATTACATATTTTGTACATTAATAATGTATGCTGTGGGGTGTTCTGTATGTCACATGTGTTGCTGATTAGTCAATAAATAAAACACTGATTGGCCATTGGCTAGGCAGGAAGTATAGGCAGGACAAGGAGGAGAATAAAGCTGGGAAGTGGAAGGCTGAGTCAGAGAGATGGTGCCAGCCGCCATGATGACAAACAGCATGTAAAGATTCCTCCGGTAAGCCACGAGCCATGTGGCAAGGTATAGATTAATGGAAATGGATTAATTTAAGCTGTAAGAACAGTTAGCAAGAAGCCTGCTACGGCCATACAGTTTGTAACCAATATAAGTCTCTGCGTTTACTTGGTCAGGTCTGAGCTGCTGTGGGACTGGCGGGTGACAGAGATTTGCACTGACTGTGGGCCAGGCAGGAAAACTCTAACTACAAATACTACAAATGGCATCCAATGTGGTGGCAAGAGTTTCCACCTAAAAACTGAGAAAAAAGATTCTGAAACGGAGCTAAAAACAGTTCCTAATTGTCTCTCTCAAATGAGCGGCAGCTGCTGGTTTGAGCTACTTGTGGGTTCCTAGCATGCGCACTTGACCTGCAGTATGTCGGGAATGAGGCCTCTGCAAGTGGCACATTAAGCTGCATGGTGGATTTAGACTTTGCTAGTACAAAACAAAAAAAAGAGGTTTCTGGGCTACAAGCTGCTTGGCTAAAAGCACAGATCCACGATAGCTCCCAGAGCTGGTGGAAAACGTAACACCTCCATGTTGGGAAGCTAAGGTGGGCAAAGCCAGCAGCCACAGCTGCTACAGCTTAAAGCAATAGATTCACAATAAGACAGATTCAGATGTAATAGTTTAAAATGTGTGTGAAAATATACGTAGGCTTGAAAGAGACAAAAAAAGTGATATATACAGTTATATAAACAAATACGTAGTTTTAAAAAATAAAGTCTTTAAAGAGACAGTAAAATTAATATAGAAAATAAGCCATGTAAAGATGAATATATCACAGAGAATCTGGATTGTGTTGTCTTTGGGATTCTTAACTGCAGAGAGATATTTGATTGTAAAGGAAGCTGAGTTAAACCAATATGCATATTTTAAAGATATCTTGACTTCAAAATTTGGATATAAGGATATGTTGCTTTGGAAAGGAGACTCTGCTTTTGTTCCCACAGAAAGCCAAAGTCTATGGATTTGTTCCAGATTAAGATACATCAGGTTTGACCAGCCAAGACTCCCTGAAAGGTCTCTGATGACACCATGGCCCAGATGATCCAACATCCAGAATGGTTTGAAGGCAACTGGCTCAGACGATACACCCTCATGGACTATTCCATGATCCTAAAATTTTCTTTGTGTCCCCATAAAACACAGCGCCCCCCTCCAGCAGGAAGTAGTAAGAGAAGCTATGCCCAAATTCCCAAATTATATGTAATTTTACTTTGTTAAGGTTAAAACCTTCCTTTTGGAAAAAAAAATGGAAGTGCTGTGGGATGTTCTGTATGTCACATGTGTTGCTGATTAGTCAATAAATAAAACACTGATTGGCCATTGGCTAGGCAGGAAGTGTAGGCAGGACAAGGAGGAGAATAAAGCTGGGAAGTGGAAGGCTGAGTCAGAGAGATAGTGCCAGCCGCCATGATGACAAACAGCATGTGAAGATGCCTCTGGTAAGCCACGAGCCATGTGGCAAGGTATAGATTAATGGAAATGGATTAATTTAAGCTGTAAGAACAGTTAGCAAGAAGCCTGCTACGGCCATACAGTTTGTAACCAATATAAGTCTCTGTGTTTACTTGGTCGGGTCTGAGCTGCTGTGGGACTGGCGGGTGACAGAGATTTGTCCTGACTGTGGGCCAGGCAGGAAAACTCTAACTACAAATGTATATGTCTTCAACCAAAAAAATGAGAAGGAATGAATTTAGAATAATTATAGTGAACTTTAATTTGGGGAGTCTTAGCATTTGAGAAGCCTATGGATATTCTAAATTTGAATTATCTCCAGATTCTTAGATACATGAATATGAAAGTTTGAGGCAAAGTAGGAGTTCAAAATTTATACTGGTAACATGAGGTTCTCCACACTATCATTCAGTGGTGAATGGAAAAAGATGAGCTCATGAAAGAGACAACACAAATTAGGTAAAAGCACACAGTGTCACACAACAAAGAGAATTTCAAATAGATAGAACAAATAATCCATGATGAATGTTGCAGACTAGTCTGGTAAATGAATGTTGAAAAAGTTCATAGAATACTATAATTTTGAGGTCAATGAAAACTTTATGATAGTTTAACAGAAAATTTGTGGACAAAAATAGATTGAGGAGAACTGAGGATAGACTGGGAATCAAATAAGTAAAGAAATGTTAATAAAAATCATAATTTTGAGGCATGGGTGAGAATAAAATAGTGATAGAAAGGTATGTCAAAGGAATAACTAAAATCAATTACCTTTTTAGGAAGTGTCTTTGGACTTTTCTACCATGGTAGACTGGTATTCTAGAAGATAGTGATAGTTTTAATATTACAAATAGTTTACAAAATTTAAATTCCTGGGGAGGTAAATTAGGGGATGAGGTTATAGACACCAATGAGAGAATCCTTGAGCACAAGGAAAGATACCCTGAAATCTCTAGTGGAATGTCAAATGGGACCATTGCATATGGTAAAAATTTTCTGTGTATATGTGGAAGCCCAGCCATCTGATAATAATGAACGTAGAACATGCATTAGGAGACTTGAAATAATTGAACATGTATTTAAAAGAAGCAGTTTCTTAACTGTATAGAACAGTAGCTGTTGCTGTCCAATAACTTCCCTCTGGTTATTGATCCTTTACTCTTTCAATTCATACTACTTCTTTTAGCTGAATTAGCAAGTCCAGCCTAAACCAATCAGCTCATTACTTACTTTAGAGATTCTCATAGATCCAAATGTAAATCAATGGAAACAAACTGAAATGACTGGGAAAAGGAGAGGGGTTATCTTTGTTCTCAGAGACACGTTAAAGGGTTGCACAAAGTGTTAATTGCTTGTAGTTGAGGCTGTCTTTTAATAAACTGCCACCAAATGGTGCCACCTAGAGATCTACAATGTGGCCCAGTTTTACATTTCTTGAGATAGTATGGTTCCATATGGAATAAGCTTATATGCAAAAACCCTTCTGGATATTACTAAGCAATTTTGTCTTAAGAGGAAACAATATGAGGCATTCTACTCCAGGACTTTTATTTATTGGATATTAATCTAAAAGTCTACTCATTTGTCATCAGAAATCATTTGGATTTGAAATCTGTCACTTATCCAATAATGTCCTTAATTGAGAAATCAATGGTTTTCTTGTTAGTTATCCATGAATTAATAGACAGGGAAATTTTACTGATTAAATTATTCTTAGTATCCAGGTTCCAAGTCTATCAAATGTCTTAGGAAATGTATCAGATATATATTCATAAAAGTAGAGGAAATCATGTAAATTATATTAAATTATGATAGCAAGCTTTGTGATTCCTGGATTTTCACTTTCTTCTTCATTTGGCACCTCAAGTCAGCTCAATGAGGGAACTAATGTGCTAGTCATATTGTACAACAGCAGTGTAACCAATTCATTAAAAGTAAACAACTGTGGCTATTTACATATTTCTTATGAGCTCTCGTAACAGAAGAGAATATTATGAGACAGACTTGGCCTTGCTCCTGTTCCTTAGATGTACCAATTTCATTCTTCTATTGGAGGCTGTATTTGTTATTACTCTGTTTCCATTGTCGCCATATCAGCAACTTTCTCCTCATTCAGATTGCAAAAGTATAGCCTATCTCAAAGCTTTCCTTAATCATTGTAGCAGAAGTAGCACTCCTACTTCCATTCACTCTCTGTTCTTTTTTTCTTATCTATTAATACATAATATTTTCCAAATTATTTATTTGTTACTTGGATGTTTGCATATTTTTAACACTAGATGAAAACGTCCATGAAAAGGACTTAATCTTGTTTACAAATGGAATCACCAACTCCTTTGAAATTATGTACATATATCAAAATCTTTTTAAGAACAATGGTTAATTACATTAGTGAAAAATATACATGATAATATCATACATACTCTTATAGTAAGAGTGAAAGACAATGATTTCAAAAATATTCCATGGTCAAGATACATCTGTCTAACTAGATTATCATTTCATGTATATTCTAACATTCCCAGGAGACAAAGGAAAAACTATATGTTCTTATTTATTGAAACCACCATTTCCTTTGGGGATAAAGTGTCCAATTTTATACAAATACTTAGGTGAAGATATATGTTAACAAAGTACTTTAGATACAGAATCTTTCAAACTTAAGTCATTATTTTTATTTCAGGTTGGTTGTAAAAATATGCCTAGAAGATTAAAGGTAAGAAAAAAAATAAAATAAAACATAAGAGCAGTTATTTTGACACTTGGAAATATTTTACTTTGTATATGTTTATTTTAGCTCTAGTATAATGCAAATATCATCTGGCTATCAATTAAAATATGGATATAGTTATTCTGTTTGTTATTTTTGCCTAGTAGATTTAGCAATCCTGCAATACTTTATGCAAACGCTTCTTTGAAGCAGCAGAGACCCAATAATCCCAGAAGAAATTGTCATTTTACAACACATTTCTGATTTTCTCCATCACTCCCATTATGCATTTGAGATGAGCCTAATACTTTTGTCATTTGCCTAAGAGGGGGAAATCTGCTGAATTACCTAAACTATTCCTGACTTAATAAAATACTTAATAAAAGATCATCATTTGTGATGATCCTTAAAAAAATATTTGTATATTGGAGCATGAGCACAGCAACAAGTTGTTCAAGTTAAAAGAAACTATCCAGTTCAAACCCTAGGTTATCATGTGTTTTATAAAATTGCCTTTAATTGATGTTGTTATTTATACATGACATTATACATAAATACACATTTATATCAAAAACAATTTTTTTCTTTTTTGCCTTAAAATGGTAACCCCCATAGAAAGATTCAATACTGCCTCACTAAATCTTCTACTAAAATAAGTATTTAGACAGACTCAAAGGTAAAACTCACAATACTACTGAAAGCAAATATTGACAATCTCCCAAATGCCATATTTTGTGAATAGTTTCTATTACCATTGTGTTTTTAGCTATAAAAATAGCCATTACTGGATGGTATATGTTATGTTGTTTTAAATAATATATAACTATATTCTTGAAAAACTAAAAGAAATATATTTTGTCCTGTAGCTTGCCTCTTGAAAGAAAAATTCAAGATTTGTTCCAACTAGAAAATGAAGTTAGCTATCATTATAAAAGAAGGTAATTTTTCTTTTGGCTAAAATTTTACTATGTTCTTTCTACTTCTCATCAAAACTATTACATCAGGGTTAACAGTGGAAGAAATTTCATCAACAGGTTGCTTTCAGAGAAACAACCTATGAACTAATATATATGATGATATATTTCTTGGCAATTTAAATTAATTCAGTATGTAAAACAACCAAAAGCTCTCAAATACATAAAGGTTACTTAAGGGGAAAATATGAAAAAAGAAGAAAAGCAAAAATCCACCCAAACAAAAAATTAGGGGTGGAAATTGTATTTAAGTATATGATGAACTGATTTCTATAGGGAAGTGTAATATAAACCCATGGTTGGCAGAATAATGTCCAGTCCCTATAATGACCATACTAAAATACCTTGTGAGTATATTGCCTTGCATAGTAAAAAGAAAATATTAGCTGTGGAGAGAAATATGATTTCTGATAGTCTGACCTTAAAAGAGAGATTATAAGAGATTATCTGGGTTCATAGCTTAAATGCATACTATAATCACAGGAGCTCTTAAATTGGAAAAGAAAGGCAGACATAAGGGAACACATAAATCTATCCGGTAAGGAATCAATCTAGAATTGCTGGCTGTAAATGAAGAAGGCAGGGGGCCACAGGACAAGGAATGTGTCAGCTTTTGGAAGCTGGGATTATTCCCCAGCATGCAACTTCAAGAAAATTGAAATTCAGTTCCAAAACAAAAGGGTAGAAGTCTGTCAAGAATCCAAATGAATTTGCCTGGAAATGAATCTTTTCCTTGAGTATTCAGAAAGGACACAACCCTGCTGGAATCACGGTCTTAATCCAATAAGCAACAGTTCAGACTTCTGATCTATAAAACTACAAGATAAAAATTTTATATTGTTCTAAACTGTTGAATTTATGTCAACAGTAAAAATAGAAAACAGAGACAAAAGTTAACACCTATTTCCAAAATACTTAGAACCATTTAAACTACTTTAATTGAAATCCCCAGGGCATTTCTTTTTCCACTTTTACAATATCACTCTGAAATTCATCCAAATTAATATATGAGAAAAATAATAATCAAAACATGCTTGAAAATGAAAAATAATATAAGAAATATACTAAGACCTAATAAAAGCATACTAAAATTATACAACAGCTAAGTCATTTTAAAAGTACAAATGAGTCTAGAGTAAATGAAAATAATAGAACAGGCAGTTTTACCATAATATGCTAATAATATGTTAAAAGCCAATACAAAAAAACAAATAAAAAGTTAACACACTGATAGAATATGAGAAATTGGCACAGGTATGAACATCAGAAAAATTTCTCTTCTGGCAGTCCCCAGAGCTTTAGCTATTTCTTCTCTCAGCAGGAGAGTCCCAGAGAAATTCTAATTTTTTAAGTTCTATTCTTTCTGTAGTTCATTAGCCAAAGAGGGGGATACAATTCATAGTTCTAATGAGAGTAGTGGAATTTAATTTTTTTGTTTGTTTGTTTCTTTTTCGAGACAGGGTTTCTCTGTGTAGCTTTGCGCCTTTCCTGGAACTTGCTTTGTAGACCATGCTGGCCTCGAACTCACAGAGGTCCGCCTGGCTCTGCCTCCCGAGTGCTAGAATTAAAGGCGTGCGTCACCACTGCCCGGCGGAATTTAATTTAATATATCCTGTTAATCTAATTTCCATGTCATTTTCCACCAAAATTCTATCATATATTTAAGATTATAATTCAATGGTGTTATATTAGTAGTGTTGTATAGTCATCACTACTTATTAATCACATTTGTTTGTTTATGGAAATTTGGCCTGTTTTCTTCTTTTGGCTATTATAGATAATGCTATTATGAAAATTACTGTGTATATTTATGTTAAACCCTTTAATTTAAAAACTCAAATATAATGACTGGAGAAGCAGAGGACTCAATTGGCAAAGTGATTGACTTGTGTGATGGTTTGAAAGAAAATGGCCCCCAAAGGGAGTAGCTCTATTAGGAGGTATGGCTTTTTTAGAGTGGATGTGGCCATGTTGGAGGACGTGTGTCACTGTGGAGATGAGCTATGAGGTTTCCTATGCTCAGGATTCTGCCCAGTGTCTCAGTTCACTTCCTGTTGCTCACATATCAAGATGTAAAACTCTCAGCTCCTTCTCCACGGCCATGTCTGCCTGCATGCTGCCATGTTCCACCATGCTGATACTAGACTGAACCTCTGAAACTGTAATCCACCACCTCAATTAAATATTTTCCTTTATAAGATTTGCAGTGATCATGGTGTCTCTTCACAGCAATAGAAACCATAAGACAACTTGCAAGAATGAGCACCTTAATTCATCTTCTGGAACCAATGTAAAAATTCTGGATATGTAAGTCCATTTCTGGTGAGGAAGAGAGAGGGGGTCCCTGAAGCTCCATGGGCAGCCAGTCTAGCTAAATTGGTGAGCTCCAGGAGCACAGTGAGACATCCTGTCTAAAAGGAAGTGGATGGAGCAACTGAAGATGACACCTGACATTGTTCTCTGGGTTCTACACATGTGCATGCACACACCACACACACATACACACACACTCACACACATACACACACACACACACAGGGAGAGAGAGAGAGAGAGAGAGAGAGAGAGAGAGAGAGAGAGAGAGAGAGAGAGAGAGAGAGAGAGATGCACATATCTGTCAACACATACATGAACATTTACCCATACATACATACCTGCAAATGAAAAGTTTGTGTATGTGCCTAAAAATGGAATTGCTATTTGTGTGGTGGAATGGTTACCTTACTCTAGCTGCATAGTGTTTTGATTTGTGAGTTAATTATAATAATGGGATTTGTATTTAATAAATAAATGAACAAATATAAGTTTTTTGAATAATATTACCATGTTGCTTTCTATAGTCAGTGAACTATTGAATACCATTGTGGAATTAGAGGAATTATGAGTATTCCTTATTAGATATAGTTTTGAAAAGCAGAAGTGATATTCTGATGAGGGTAAGGTTTAGAAAGAGAACAAGAGATATGTATAAGTGAACAGTCTGGGAAGGAGTAGATCCTTGATCAAGTTTATAACACAAATTTTAAAAGGTCTTATTAATAAAAAGACACCCGGAGCCAGATCACAGCCAATGACACCTCACCAACTCCTCAGCTGATCTTGTTTTCTCAAACTGGAAGCCTCTGTGTCCTCATCCAAATGGATCTTTGCTGCTAAAAGCCTAAAAGCTTAAAAAGTCTCTAGTTCCTGGTCCTCATGCCTTATATACCTTTCTGCTTCCTGCCATCACTTCCTGTGATTAAAGGCTTGTGTCTTTTCCAAGCAAGATATGAGATCTCAAGTGCTAGGATTAAAGCCATGTGCCACCCTGCCTGGCTGTTTCCAGTGTGGCCTTGAACTCACAGTGATCTGGATGGATCTCTGCCTCCAGAATGTTAGAGGCCTGTGCTACCACTGTCTAACCTCTATGTTTAATATAGTGGCTGTACTGTTCTCTGACACCAGATAAGTTTATTGGGGTACAAAATATACCAACCACACACATTATCTGAACTTCATGTCTCTCCTATAAGGTCAGTATCTTCTTAAAGGTCATCTGACAAGTTGTAAATCTATCTCTAGGAGGCAATTTCTCCTCTGGATACTCTTTTTGGCTTTATTCAGTTTGCAAGCGTCTTATTTAATTTCTACATATATGCGAATTTTCCAGTTTTTTTCTACTTTTGCTGATTTCTGGTTTTATTCCATTATGATCAGAAAATAAATAACAGTTTTTGCAATTTTATAAAGATTTATTTTGTGGACATTCAGAGTTTAAGGACATTAGCTAATTTACTTAGGGCCTACGTTTGATTCCCAGCACCCACATAGCTGTACTTTGTGTTTGGGAGATGAGTCTTAAGGAAAGTGGAAGGAGGAATAGTAATTGGGAAGAAAGGAATACATAGTTCACGTGTTTTGTCATATATAAAATGTAGATTTAGATATAGAAACACACATACACATATACACATAAAAAAACTTAAGGTAAGGAATGGGATAAGTCAGAATGGAGGAGGGGCATGAAGCAAGACCATGAGGAAGTGAATACAAGCAAAGTACAATACCATATGAGTATAAAAATTTGATAAATTCCATCGTTTTCAACACTAAAATTTTGATCATAAATGTATCTAATTTATGTTATTGATGCCACAGATTACACTTTCACAAATTTTGTTACTGATGTATTTGTAATTATTTTTAAGTCTAATTCTTAGTCATGGGGAAAATGAGATGGTTTTTATGTTCAGTCTAACACGGCTGTAATAGTAGCAATTAGATTTGACCTTATATAAACACAAGTAGAAATTTATGTACTTTAATATGGCTTCAGGTTATTGTCTAGTGCCTTCATTTTATTTGAATCACTTCCTATAGTTGTTTATGGGGAAGGGAAGGGATAATGACAACCAATTTTTATGGCTTTTGTTTTTAAAATGGTAATGTATTATTCTATCATCAATTTATCATTTATATATGTATCTTTCTACTTTGGAGAGTATTAGTTGTCAAGCCTAGGGCTTTGTGTGTACTGTATAGGCACTGTTGCACTGAGCTGTTCCCTAAACTTTGTCTGTTAATTTTAGAGAGGTTTTGCTATTCACTAAATTCTTGCTTGTGATTTAGTCTTTGATCATTTAAAGTCTAATACAGATGCAATAATATATTTAATACTAAGTACATTCTACCACTGTGCTGTGACCTGCATGATTTCTGACACTAATTATTTAGACTTAGAGTGCTCTAAGCCTGTATACCAGCAAAAGGCAGGTATTATTCTACTGAGGAATCTTGTTATGTAACATGTTATGTTTCTTTCATTCTTTCAATATTCTCTTTTTTATTTTTGGCAGTTAGTATGGATCTCTTTTGGTTTTATTATACTCACGGCCTTCAATCTTTAGCCATTTGTAGATCTCTGGATTGTATCAAACATGGGAAGCTTAACATAAATTTTTGAAGATTTCATGTTTGTTCTTTTTTTCTAGCCTTTTTTACAATTTCTTTGATAATTTGACTAGTTCTAGCTAGTTAAATTATTTTTCTTTTTTTCTGCTAAAATAAGCTTTTGAAAGCTCCTAATGAAATTTTAATTTTATTTATTATACTTTTGAGGTCTCACCTTCTGTTTCATTATTATATGTTCTATCTTCTTTTTTTTTTTTTTTGGTTTTTCGAGACAGGGTTTCTCTGTGTAGCTTTGCGCCTTTCCTGGGACTCACTTGGTAGCCCAGGCTGGCCTCGAACTCACAGAGATCCGCCTGGCTCTGCCTTCCGAGTGCTGGGATTAAAGGCGTGTGCCACCACCGCCCAGCTAGATTATTTCTTAAATTCAGGTTGGCTCCATTCCACAGCTGCTACTCTTCCTAGTGGTCATCATCCAAAATGCTGAGGTACCTTGCTCCACCTGGGCTATACTTTCAACAATACCTTCTCCTGGGAGCTCTTCAGCGCCAAGCCTCAGCTGCTCTCTACCATCCCTTTGTGCTTTCAACACCAGTACCATTTGGGGGACTCATAGACTACCAAGTCTGGCTGCAGCAGAAGGTGCAATCTTGGCTGCCTCCAGAACACAGATTCTGTGTGCTGACTCTGAGAAAACACTTCCCAGACTTCACCGCAATGATGCTGATCTCTTCCTAATTACCACTGATTTCTCAGCACACAGCTAACCAGTAGCAATTTTCCCAGTGAAGCAAAGGCTTTCTTTTGATGATGCTAGTCTCACATGAATCATGGCTGATTCTTTAGGCCCAGCTGACCAAACAACACAGATTATTCACAATAATGGCCCAGTAGAGTCTCTGTTTCCGTTTCAAACTACACATGTCTGGCCTCCATTTTTATCTTCCAAATACCTATATAACAACTCACTCAGCTGTCAACATTCAGTGGCTTTTTTAGTCCAAAGTTCCAATGTCCTCTCACAATCCTTCCGAAAACAACATGGTCAGTTCTGCCATAGTGATGCCCCATTACCTGTACAAGTTTCTTGCAGTTAAGGTTACAATGCTCTGATGAAATACCATGTCCAAAACAAGTTGAAGAGAAAGAGATTTATTGGGCTTATGCTTCCACATCACTATTCATCATTGAAGATTCAGGAAAGGAATTCCAACAGGAAAGAACCTGGAGGGAGGAGCTGACTAAGAATCCATGAAGGATGCTGCTTACTGGTTTTGTTCTCATGGATTGCTCATTTCGCTTTCTTATACAACCCAAGATCACCCAGCTAGGGGTGACACTACCCACAGTGGGCTGAGCCCCTCTCCATCAATCACTAATCAGGAAAATGCTTCACAGGATTGCCCACATTCCAGTCATATGAAGGCATTTTCTTAATTGAGGTTCTTTCCTCTCATATAACTCTATTTTGTATCAAGTTAATAAAAAACTAGCTAGCACAGCAGGTTATATTTAGGAATATATATGTATATACACATATGTCTACTCTAACAATTAAAGAAAAAGGAAGCCATGCAGCTGAAATGGAACAAGGAGTGTTGGGAGCTTTTGCAGGAAGAAATGGGTGGGAAAATGATGTAATTATAATTTTAAAAATAAAAGAATTGAAAAAAAAGAAAAAAATGTATAGGCTAACAGAATTGCAGTAATTTCAAGTGTTTTGAATATTTCTTTCATGTTTGATCAATTAAATTTAAAATAAAATAATAAAGTTTTCATTTTATATGCATATGACATTAAATTATATTACTATCATTCTACTTATATGTAAAAGAATGAATTTATATGTAAATATTGATTTCAAAGAGTAAAATCATTTTATTTGAGTTTATTTGGATCAAACGACAGAATACTAAAAATATTTTTAAAGGTAAAACTCACTCTTATATGCCAAAAAGCATGTAAATTACTATAAGTTTTAAGAGAATACTTTCAAGTTACATAGAAAAAGATTTAATTACAAGAAAGAATGATTAACTAGATTCTCTATTATATATACACTGTGTCTATAAAACATTGATAAATTTTTACCACAAAGATGGTTTTGAGCAAAGGAATACATAAGGAAAACATAAGAAAAAGAAAAAAAAATTGTAAAGTTTTGCAGATTTGTTAATCAGGTCACTGTCTGAGAGTTCAATATATCATACTTAAACTCTAATTACATCATGTTCCCCTCCCCTTTCCTTCCTCCAAAATCTCCCATGCCCTTCCCTCAAATTCCTTACTTGCTGCCTTTAAATCTCCCTCTCCATTTGATAGCATGTTTTTCTTTGTCTATTATTGTCATATACACACGTACATATAGCAGACTTTCTTTTGGACCACCAACCAGCGCCCAAAACATGACATAGAGACTTATTATTAGATATAAATTCTCACCCTTATTTTATGTAGTCAGAAGTTTTCCTGTGTCCTGCTGGTCCCACAGCTGCTCAGACCCAAATAAAGACACAGAGGTTTATATTAATTACGAGCTATATGACCGTGGCCTATGGCTCAAGCTTCTTGCTAGCTAGCTCTTATAACTAAACTCAGCGCATATGTATTAATCTATATGTCACCACATGTTCGGTGGCTTTACCTGTGTGCCATTACATGCTGCTCCCTGGATGGCAGGATGGCATCTCCCCTGCCTCTCCTTTTGCCTTTCACTATCTCCCTTGGATTTTACAGCCTGGCTCCATCCTGCATAGGCCAATCCAGCTTTATTTATCAATCAATCAGAGCAACACGTATTCGCAGTGTACAGAAAGATATCCCATGGCAACTTTAGGCTTGTTTCTGGCTAGCTTATTTTAACTTTAATTATCCCATTCTCTTCATCTATAATTTGCCTTGTGGCTTTTTACTTTTCTTTCATTCTATATGTCCTACTCCATATCTGGCTGGCTGATGGCTGCCTGGCTAAACTCAGGCATCTTCCTCTCTTTCTCCCTCATTCTCTCTCTCTTCTCTCTTCTCTTCAGCCTGGATTCCTCCTCTGACTTACTCTTTCTGCCAGCCTCAGCTATCCCTCTACTGTCTAGCTATTGGCCATTCAGGTTTTTATTACACAAATTAGGTGCCTTAGGTAGGCAAGGTCAAACAACAATACATCTTTACCTAGTTAAACAAATGCAATAGAAACAAAAGTAATACATTTTTAAAGGTTAAAGTAATATTCTACAACATGTATACATTGTATATATATTCTACTAAGACTGTTTTTAATGGTTTGCTTGCATATGATTTTAGGGTTTACCACCTTGTATTAGATAGCCTGGAAAATGCTAATTCTATCTCTCTTTGGAGCAATTAATTGTCCGTAGTTTTGTGTCTAGGGTGGAACTTTGTCAGATTTTCCATTTTCAGAATTAGCGTATCTATTGATATTATTATTTTCTGGTCTTATTTAGGCATCCATTTCTAAGACACACAATCTAAGTGTAGACTTCCTGGTCTTGTAGCTCTTATAATCTTTCTGCCCCTCATCTGTGACATTCCTTGAGCCTTACGTACAGAAATTGTGCTGAATATGTATCTATTTGGATTGGCTAAACATTTTTCAAGATAAATATAATGCAATTTATACATACCTTTTGTTCAGATGCTAATTGACATTTTCTCCAATAAGTCAAGCTTTCTCAAATGCATGCTTAAGATTTAAATGACCAAAATACAAACATTTATTAACACATAAAATTAGTACTATAGATGTTATTCTATTCAACATTTCTGTACTGAACCCCAAATCTCATTGTTTAACACAGGCTAAGTCACTAAAGAAATAATCTTAAGTCAAGTGGAGGAGATAACCTCACATGTTACAATTGGTTTTATATGTCAACTTGTCTAGATGTACTTAAAAATAGTTGTAAGTTACTGTGGTGCAATTTATTGTCACATCTGCACCCATGTTACTAAACCTTCCAAAAATGTCATTTATTAGTACTTTTAATTTTGTTCTTTGTTCATTTATAGAAGTTTGCCAAAAAATCTACTCTACGGTTTCTTCTGAATTTTCTATTCTCTCTGCTACAGCTGTTCTATCACCCTGAGCACCCTGGTTTATTACTATAGGCATTTGGTTATTTAGTTGCTCTGAGAAGGGGTTTCTTCTATGATGGTTGGAAAGATCTGAACTGAATTTGATTTAGGGCTCTGCATGAGGCCCCTCTGGGAGTTTCTTGAGGACAGAGGCAAAGTCTGTCCCTTATTGATCTACATTTCCTTGTTGGTCCAATGTTTACCCTTACCACACCTTCTGCATAATCAAGATGGGAGGGGCATTCTGTTGCCATTGTTCCTTGAATAAACATTCTTTCTAGGAACACCCTATTTACACTCCCTTTTCAAATGACCTTGTTTACCACAACCAAAACATCTGACATTTTTCCTCAAAGCTTTTGATATAACCTCTCCTATCCACATATCATCATGATCATGAGACTCAATATTAATTGTGTCCCTGATCCAATCCTCTAAGGGTGCTGATCTTTCCTTTAATGGCCTGATTATTCTTTTGCATGCTGCATTTGCATTCTCAAAAGCCAAAGATTCAATTATTATCTGTCTAGTTTCTGAATTTGGTATCATTCTATTTACTGCTGAAGACATATTTTGTAAGAAATCTGTGAAGGATTCTCTGGGGCCCTGTATAACTTTTGTGAATGATTCAAGTTTTTTTTTTCCCTGCTTCCTCAATTCTGTCCCATGCATTCATGGCTGCGATGCAGCACAGAATTAAGGTTTGGTTATCATATAAACATTGTCTTTGTATTTCAGTGTATTTGCCTTCTCCAAGAAGCTGCTCCTGGGAAATTTCCACACCTCTAGTTCTACATTGGTGTTCTATCAGTGTAGCCTCCTCCTAAAACCATGGTCACCACTGTAATTGTGCTCCAGACTCTAGGATAGCTGTTACCAATTTTTTCCAGTCCTGAGGAATAATCCTATTACAATTGACCATGAGTTTAACATTTGCTTTACAAATGGAGAACACATGCCACATGATACTACAGCATCTATAAATCTCCTTAAATCTAATATTTCCACTGGAGTCCAATTAGCTTGTACATGCTCTTGAGCAGGTAGTTCCTATAAGGCTACTGGATAAATTAAGTTTGATTGTTTGAAAACAGGCTGTCTTTCTGTAACCATATAATTCAATTCTGAAATAATTTTACCTTTAAATTCTTCTGTCTGGGTCTGAATTTCTTTATAATTCATTTTAACGGGTTTTTCTAAAGCTTTTATCTTGGCACTTAAATTGACCAATGTTTTTAATACTAAAATAAGGATAATGAAACAATAATATTCATAATTGATGTTAGGTACATCCCATCAACATTAATTATCCTCTGATATAATTGTTCCATTTTTAGACTGCTTAATGTGTTATCAAACAAAGACCAATTTTCTTCTATTGTAAAAATGTTTTCCATTTTTTAATGTGGGAAAAAAATCTCTTTAACTAGTTTCTCCCTTTAAGATACCTTAATTGACTTACCAAGTCTGCATAGAACAGTAGAAGTTAGAGGGAATTTCAAAGCAGCTATCTAGTGTGGTGGCAGTGCAAAATTGGAATTCAGAGAAAGAGACAGAGAGAGAGAGAGAGAGAGAGAGAGAGAGAGAGAGAGAGAGAGAGAGAGAGCTTGAGATAGAGAGAGAGAGAGAGAGCTTACTACCTACCAGGAGAAAAAAAAAGCTAAAAGCTAAAGAAAGTCCAGCAATGTGCTCAGGCCTGAGCCATACTGTGCTGTATGTAGCCAGGGGCTCTGTAAACCCACAAGCAGTCTGGCCACTTACAGCTCGAACCCCTTGCAGCCCCAGGCACATGCTGCATGTAGATGGATGACTTGTAGCTCCATCCAAGCTGTCAGGCCTGTAACCTCTGGCCTGTAAGGCCATCAATGGTTTTTTAATGAATTTTTGCCACGTGGTTGCCAATTGTAGCCGAATTTCTAAGCAGTCACATTAAATAAAAAGCACAGAGCCAAATAGAGGCGTGAAAGAGATCAGGGAAATAGGAATAGCCACCAGCCACCTTACCTCACCAGCTCTGTACCTTCCAGATGCCTCAGCTTCCTGTCTACCCAAGATTTTTATTGTCTTACTGTTCTGCCCTCTCATTGGGTCTTAGCCCAGCTACCCTACTTTCTTGTCACTGCCTGCCTGTACAGACCTCCAGGTCTCTATGGTTGGTACTGGGATTGAAGGCATGTGTCACCATTCTTGTCTCTGTTCCGTAGTATGGCCTTGAACACAGAGAGACTCTACCTGCCATGTGATCAGATTAAGGGTATGTATTGCCACAGTCTGACTTTTGTGTTTACTTAAAAGTCTTGCTATTTCCTCTGATCTCTAGGCAAACTTTATTTATTAACATACAAATAAAATATCACCACATTCCTGTGCTGGGAACTTAACCAGAGGACAAGAACAGCAAGTGTGTTTAACCACTGTGTTATCTCACTAGCCCCGAAATACTAGTTTTTTAATTAAATTAAATTAATTTTTTGAGACATGGTTTACCTTTACCAAAGGTATCTAGGGTAGAATCAAATTTTCAATACAGACTAGCCTGGACTTGAACCTCATGATTCAGCCTCCTATATATAGGATGGAATTCAAAGTATGTCCCACCATTCCTGAATTATATGCTAGGTTTTAACTTAATACTCCATGAACATTAGAATACTACTAATAATCACCCACATAAGTACTTTATGTGCCTTATCTAATTCAATATTCAAATTACTTCTCTTAAAATTGTAATAAGCTTTACTTTTTTCCATCACCAGCACATTGCCAGTTACTTAGCTCCAATATGATTGATCAATGCAATTATTAGCAACAGATTTATGTCAAGGCACTACAAGTATTTTCACATGAAATAAATTGAATGGGACAGAAATCAATAACATGTCAGGGAAACTAGTCTCAGTTCTTGAAATACAACATATTTCAGAGAAAATGGCAGGTAAGAAGTGACAGAGGGGAAAAAAGTCAGCATGATGTGAACAAAATGCATTCATGGTGAAGGTTGTCCTCTCCTCTGTCAGCCACTGTTACTCATTTACATATTTATTTTGGAATGTGAGTGTGAACACAATATCTTTCTCAGAGATAACTATTTATAAAAAGAAATAAAAAACTTGAATTTGTAGGTTAGTTATATTTTTGGTTTCTTGTTATCCTTCCATTTTGAATGCCATGAACAAACATATTGAGCAATCCAAGTGGCAACACCATAGTAGTTTGCTGCTGGATATGTAGTCTGTTAAAAGTAACTTATTTCCTCTTGCTGCTAAGACCATTAATTAAACAAACTCACTGACTGAAAGTCCAAAAGAATATATGGTGCTACATCTAAATTAGTATATCATGTGAAATTGGTTTATATGCTTTTATCACAGGGAAAAAAACCTGAAGCTTGATCTTCTGTAATTTTCAATTAAGATCTTTATGCAGTGCTCACTGAAACTTTGCTAACACCTCAACTTTTCATCCTATTCTAGTGTTGAGCATATGACTTAACTGGATTTCCGTGTCCATTAAATTATCTTAAGTATATCATCTTTTCTTTGATACTAGCTATCTACATTAAACTTCATTTAGAAAAAAAAGTGGGCTTAATTGACAGAGAAAGATTCAGAACACTATTAGTGAGATTTTCTTTGTCTATGACATGAGAATGACTATATAAAAATGAAGATTAAGAAATGCTGAAAGTGGAAGAAATAATCTTCCCCAAGGATGAGCCACCCTCCCCTAATTGGTTACCAAATACCAAGTGGATAGCCCTGAAATCATATACAACCAGTAACAATAATCATACTGAGCAGATTATATTTTATAGTATATTTGTGTAACAATAACAATCAAAGAAAAAAGACCATGGTTTTGAGAGTGAGCGAGCAAGGGGTAGAGTATCTGGGAGGAAATAAAAGAAATGAAACAATTACATAATTACATTTAAATTTAAAACATTATAATAGAAAGTAAAATTTAGAGTTACATGCAGTTTCTGCACAAAATTATTTTAAGGAAATAGATCTCTTCTTTGTGCCATGAGAATATGGACAAATCATTTATTGATTTCAAGTTTTAGGTAAGTAAATTACCAATAGATGATGAAATAATTTTGGTGGTACTTTGTGGTTGATATATTGTGCACCCCAATAAACTTAACAGGGGTAAGAGAACAAAATAGCCACTACATTAAACATAGGTTTAGGCAGTGTAGCACATGCCTTTAATCCCAGCATTCTAGAGGCAGAGATCCATCTGGATCTCTTTGAGTTCAAAGCCACACTGGAAACAGCCAGGCATGGTGACACATGCCTTTAATCCCAGGAAGTGATAGTAGGAAGCAGAAAGGCATATAAGGTGTGAGGACCAGGAACTAGAGCCTTTTTTAAGCTTGCTTTTAGTAGCAGTTCAGCTGAGATTCATTTGGATGAGGACTCAGAGGCATTCAGTCTGAGGAAACAAGATCAACTGAGGAATTGGCAAGGTGAGGCTGGCTGTGGTTTGTTCTGTCTCTTTGATCTTTTTTAGAATTTATCTTAATACCTGCCTCTGTTTTTTTCACTTATAAGACTGTTTAGCAATTCGTGTTACAGTACTTGTCATTGCTGCCTGTTCACAATATGTGAATAGTCTCTCACTCTAATTCACTCCACTAATTTTTTTAATTCTAAAAAATTTAAAACCATATGCAGGCTTCTGATTTTACTTAGCTATAGGTGAAAAAATATAGTGCTGTGAACATACATTTATTTACTATTTTCAAGGAATTCTTCATTTTAAAACAAAGCATGTAAGGTTGTTTGCCATAGAATGGATACAAGAAAGGCATTGGAAACATATACAAATTTATCTCCCAAAATGCATATTTAAATTTTAACTCTCTTTTCAGTGACATGTAAAAATCTTTAAATTTAGATTTCATAACATCATTTTGAAAAATAAATATGGTGATATTTTATTTGTATTAAAATGTTATTTGTATGTTAATAAATAAAGTTGCCCAGGGTCAGAGCTATTAGCAAGCCATACAGCGGCAGGTCGAGCACACGCTAGGAACCCACATTTAGCTCAAACCGGCAGGCTGCCGCTCATTTGCAAAAGACAATTAGGAAGCTGTTTTTAGCTCCGGTTTAGAATCTTTTTTCAGGTTTTAGGTGGAAACTCTTGCCAACACGTTGGGTGCCATTTGTAGCTAGAGTTTCCCTGCCTGGCCCACAGTCAGGACAACATGTACATGTACAAGAGAATATAGAAAATTCCAACAAAGAGGAAGATTCAACAAGTCCAATGGTAACACCAGAGGTATGAGAAGAATACTCTTTAATAAATACGTAGGTGGGCACTGAACAGAGTCCCCATACATGTTGTAAGAGCCAATGATAGACGAGCCATATCCAGCAATGAGCTAATTTATTCTATGCACTTGAGCCTACTAGTTTTTTAAAAGCTTCAGAGAACAGTTGAAATGCATGTCAGGTACTGCAAGTATAGTTACATACATTGTAATGCACAGATACAAGTATAGCATGCCAAATATGCAGAAAGAGCTTCTGCTAATAATAGATTTGTATTTAAGAGTAGCACCTGAATTAATGGTAATACAACAAAGATAATGCCATTAATTTGTCATATAGAAAAGGCCCACATCACTAGGTTAAAATGATCAAAAAGTATGTCTGGTAGTGGAGGGTGCACCTCCTTAGGAAGTACTTATTATTTACGATGTGTTGTGGAATATTATTTTGAGATGTGTCACATTTGTTTATGCTGTGGAACATTTGTTTAATGATACAGAGATGTGTAGTATTCTTTTATGTCACATTTGTCTAACTCTGTGAGGCTGTGTTACTTTGCTTGTCTGAAACACCTGATTAGTCTATTAAAAAGCTGAACGGCCAATAGCAAGGCAGGGAAGGGGATAGGCAGGCCCAGCAGACAGAGAGAATAAATAGAAGGAGAAAAAGAGAGAGAGAGATCAAAGAGCAACAGAACAGGAGAGGAGAATACTAGGGGCCCGCCACCTAGCCACACAGCCAGCCATAGATTAAGCCTGAAAGTAAGATACACAGAAGTAAGAAAAGGAAGAATCCCAGAGGCAAAAGGTAGATGGAGATCATTTAAGTTAAGAAAAGATGGCTGGAAACAAGCCAAGTTAAGACCTAACATTTATGAGTAAGGATAAGCCTCTGTGTGTATTTATTTGGGAGCTGGGTGGTGGGCCCCCTGAAAGAGCCAATCTTATTTCACAATGTAATTTTTTTTCTTATAAGTGTTTTAATGTGTTACACATAAATTGCAAGGTTTATCAAAATAGTATTATTAGAATTGTCTTTTGTTCTGAATTGATGCAGGAATGTCTTTTATTTTTTTACATGAATAACCAATAACTTTTCTATCACTTTTTGCATTGGCCTCTCATCCTTGTCAACTGCACCATCACATTTGACAAGTTTTGCCTTATCTTTTCTTTCTTTTTTTTGTGTGTCATAGTCAATAATTATTCCCCTTAAGCCAATATTACTCTTAGTTTAAAATTTGCTCAATGGAGAATAATATTAGGAGACTAACAATAGTCACAGAACAATATGAAGTATGAATAGTGGCTCTGGGGTTGTGTTGAAATCACTATTCTGTCTGAGACATTACCTTCATATAGGAATGGGTATTTCAGTTTTCCTAATAGCTTATGAAGAAAAAAATACAGAGAGTTCAGTGATGTCTTTTGTATCCTTATTTATCTTTACCAAAAAGTGTTTAGATATTTTATTAGTAATTAATTTTGGCTAGACAATTTTTGATTGTAAAAAGTATCATGTTTAGAAAGATTTTTATAAAAAAATATCAAAATAGGAAAGAAAAGATGGCCTATAAATTGGGAAAATACATTAATTACATACCATGATTATAATTTTCTCATTAATATTTCACAGCTTAATCAAAAATAGCCAAAAACATACCTAAGAATTTTATGGAGCAGAAAATAAACACTTAAATAAATGCTAAGCTTCATTAGTAATAAAAAATGTAAAGTCAAATCATAATAAAGCAACTCTTTTGAGAAACCCATACTCTCAGATGATTTTTTTATTTTATAATTTAATTTAATTTTACATATCAGCCACAGATTCCCCTGTCCTCCTTCCTCCCCCCCTCCCCCCAACCTACCCCTCATTCCCATCTCCTCCAGGGTAAGGACTCCCCTCAGGATTCAGCTCAGCCTGGTAGATTCATTCTAGGCAGGTCCAGTCCTCTCCTCCCTACACCCAGGCTGAGCAAAGTGTCCCTGCATAGGCCCCAGGCTCCAAACAGCCAGCTCATGCACTAAGGACAAGTCCTAGTCCCACTGCCTAGGGGCCTCCCAAACAGTTCAAGCTAATCGACTGTCTCACTTATCCAGAGGGCCTGATCCAGTTCCATGAGGTCTCCTCAGCTGTTGGTTCTTAGTTCAAGTGTTTCCACTAGTTTGGCTATTTGTTCCTGTGCTTTTTCCAATCATGCTCTCAACATCTCTTGCTCATACAATCCCTCCTTTCTCTTGCCAATTGGACTCCCGGAGCTCCACCTGGGGCCTGGCTGTGGATCTCTGCATCAATTTCCATCAGTCATTGGATCAGAGCTCTATCACAACAGTTAGGGTGTTCGGCCATCTGATCACCAGAGTAGGTCAGTTCGGGCTTTCTCTCGACCACTGCCAGTAGTCTATTGTGGAGGTATCTTTGTGAATTTCTGGGGACCTCTCTAGCACTTATTCCTTTCCATTAACCCATGGGCATAAATCTGCACTAAAATTTCTTACTAATGAACTATAACTTACATTTAAAATGAGCTATGTTGTACTTAATCAATTAATGAAATATTTGTGCTTAATATCTGGAAATATGCAGTAAATAGAATGTACATCACTTCAATAGCTGATGGAGGTATAAGTTATTATATGGATTTTAGGCATCAAATTTGCATTTTTCTATAAAACTGTACACATTAGCTATGAACTACTAGAAAAACACTCAAATAGGCCAAATTGTTTTGTAATTTTTAAATTCATGAAAAAAATCTTAAAATCATTATTCACTTAAAAATAAATGAGAAAATCAATACCAATCATGAAAAGAATGGATTTATTTTGGATAATTAATATAATGAGACATAGCATAGTAGTCAAATTGAATGAGCTACAGAGATGTATAACAATAGAAATTGCTTTTTCTACTATAATGGTTTTGAAAACTGGAAAGCTTTTATATGAAGTTCTAAATGAAAATATATGAAATGTGTGTCTGATAGAGAAAGAGAGAAAAAGAGAGGATAAAGTACAATGGAATGTTCAACTCAGATTTTAGTGTTGTTTTTATTTGACTTGGAATGATAGAGATACATCTATAGGTAAAAATTATCTTCCATACTCAAATTCCATTGATAGAATTGTTGTCAGTGTTCTTACAAATTAATAAATAAAGAGTGGAAAACTATGCATGTGCCAGCTGTAGCAATGATATATTATAATAAAAATGATAATTATTAAGACTCTGTATATATGTTATCCATTTGAAGGCTAAAAGAAAGCAACATAATTAAATACAAAATTCAGAGCCAATTATAAAATAAAAGGAGAAAAAAGCAATTGGTGACTCATAGATACAAGAAAAATAAATTTGACTATTAATGGCAGATCAATTGGAATGTGAGACTAAGTTGTAAAATGATAAAAGGCATGACATTTAAAGATTGTATAACAATCATAAATACATGTTTAACACTAAAATGACAGCTAAATACATAAAATTGGAACATTATAAATTCTAGGATGTTTTGATAAAAGTAATATATTGGAAATTGTTAAATATAAAATATTATGCTACATCTATCACAAAAAAGAACTAATGATAAATTATTCAATAAAGTGGACTTAATGTCATAGATAAAATTTTATACTCCACTGAATGCTTTTCAAATACATAATCATTATGTGTACACAAATACGTTAGAATAAAAATAAAATTCCATCTTTAATAAACACAGAGCTAGGGAGTTGCTCAATGAGTAAAGGATAAGCATGAGGATCTGAGTTTGGATTCTTCAAAACCTCATAATGCCAGATATGGTAGTTTATGCCTGTAATTCTAGCACTCTTATAGTATGATTGGAGGCAGATAATGGAGCATACCCAGAAACTTACTGGTTAGCCTAGAATAGCACATGCTATTGTGAACCGTGTTTTAAGTAAGGTGGTAGATGGGGACTCACATCTGAAGTTGTCTTCTGGGTTACACACACACGTACTGTGTCATGTGTGCACCCACATTCATACAGACAAACATGCAAATACACACATTACTCACAAACATGCATGTACACACAAAGACTAGAAAAAAAGAGAAGCAACAGATCAATTGAAAGCCAAGGTAACTCACAATATTATCTAATTATTCAAGAACATAGATTCATATCTCAAGAAGATCCTACACCTTTAATATTCAACCTTGATAAAGATCATGCTTAAAGAATACTACACCAATCTTATAGTTTGTCAATATTTTAAACTAAATATTAGCATATGCATAATTTTAAATTACATAAATATTAACTACTGTGAATGGTATTTTATTATAAAATGTAAGAATAATTAAAATTGAAAAATATTAACATTTTCAGTAGGGTCAGTGAAAGGAGAAAATATGATCATATCAGTAGATATATTTAATAAATTTCTATATGTCAATTTCATATAAAAATTTAAGCTCATAACAGAGATATCTAATATTTAATAAAATTTAAAAATATTCACCAAATATCAATAGCACAGATAGTTTTGGGTGGTAAAATTTTAAAACAATTTCTATTGAAATAGTAAAATACATATGACTATTAATATTTTAAAATTAATTAAAATGAAGCAAAAATAAGAATATTAAAATACTTTTTTCCAGGATTAGAAACAAAGGAATAAAATATGTCAATTTAGCATGTGAAAGAGACTGCGGTCAATAAACAACTGGTATTGAAATGATAATTTTATATACTGCCTGGTGACAGATAAATTCCTAGAGTTCACTGCTTTTTCTCTGTACTAGAAGTAGGCAGGGCTATGTGTAGAACAAAATAATACTTCCACTCAAAATACTCATAAAATACAGATTCTTTTTTATGCTAGGAGTTAATGCTTTATTTTTTTTTAATAATATCTTAGAGGGCTGGAGAGGTCACTACAATATTAAGAGCACGTAATGGTCTTGCAGAGAACTCAAGTTGCATTCTCAACATCTATATTGGGTGGTTTACAACTGTTTGTAACTCCAACACCAGGGGATCCAATGCCTCTAGCTTCTAGAGACACTTGCACTCACAAGTATCTTCAGATTCTCTCTCTGTCTGTCTCTCTGTCTGTCTCTCTCTGTGTCTCTCTCTGCAACTGTCTCTCTGTCTCTGTCTCTGTCTGTCTGTCTCTCTCTCTCTCTCTCTCTCTCTCACACACACACACACACACACTCATCATCTTCATCTTAAATTGTGACTCTGGTTTTCTCCCTCCTTCCTTCCTTCCTTCCTTCCTTCCTTCCTTCCTTCCTTCCTTCCTTCCTTCCTTCCTTCCTTCTGTCTTTCCTCTTCTTCTCCCTTTCCTTCCTCCTTTTCCCCTTCTTTTCTTCACCTCTCATTCTTTCTACATTATTCTCCAATTCTAGAACCCTTTATTCACTGTGTTAATAATCAGTTGAGTTCAAGATTCTTCAAATCATCTTAAAATATTTGGCATACATTATTTTTCTCTGTAAATCCATTTAAATTTTTCCATTTACACTTGAAAACCTTGGAAGTAATTTCAGATTCTCTTCCAGCTTATCACGAATATTATTTTTTAATCTTTGCATGTTTGTTGCTCTTTTCCCATCGCTTATATGGGAAAATTATACTATGCTTCATTATGATCTTTACAAATATCACAGAAAAACTAAAGGAAGAGGTTAAAAATGAACCACTTTCCCCATTTCTTTTATGCTCATAGCTGTAGTTGAGCTTGTGAAAAGAATTGAACCAATGAAAATTGTGGTTACTAAATGCTGTTAAAGTCTAATATCTATGTAATCTGTCAGCACACTAACATCCAGAACCTTAAAGTATTATTTTTCAGGATGACACTGTTGGTAAAACTGTGTATTCTTCAAAAAGAGTGGATGGCAGGAGGCAAGGAGCAGGGAGTGGAAGACAAACAGCAAAAGAGAAAGAGGGAAAAGGACAAAGAGGGGGAGCAGATGGTACAGTAGTGACAGGGAGACCCCTTTATTGAACTTAGAAGTCTTGAATTATAATATTAAAATTATACTGTATATGACCATCAACACTTAATTTCTTTAACCACAAATTCTGTAATATAATACTTCTGCTTTTCTTAGATTTCTATTATTTATCATGGATCCCTAAGATTCTAATCATGGTATTTTTTAATATACCTACAAGACTTGTCAAAAATACAATTTATAAGAATAAATGTTATAATATACGTATATGGGACCTATAAGAAGATATTATAATAACATAATATTATAAAATCCTTTTTGAAAAACACTTTTAATATGGATGAATACAAATATATTCCATGTTTATGGTTGGGCAAACTGAACACATTGTTAATGTTGCTCTAAAAATTATTAAATAGATTCAGTATAATCTCCTCTCTCTCTCTCTCTCTCTCTATATATATATATATATATATATATGTATATGTATAGATAGAATTTCATAAAATTTTGAAATTTACATGGTTATATAAGTATTTAAATATGGAAAAGAAATCATGGATAAAAGAAACAATAGTAAGTGATATCTCTCAATTTATATAGAGCAAAATAGCTGTGTAAGTTGAATAAAGAGTGCAAAAATAAATACATCTGTATATGGGAAATTAATCTATGGAAATTTTTTTTGAATTTAAGAGTAATAAATTTATGCACTTAAATCTTTTCACATTAGGAAATGAGTCAATCTTTCTTCCGTATTATAACACATACAAGATTTAATACCAATATATAAATACTTATGCTTAAAGATGAAATAGAAAAATAGTGAAAGTCAGAAGTGAGGTGAATATTTCAAATAATGATAGGATATCTGGGATCTGTTAAAGAAGACATGAACACATTTACACGAATGAAATTTGTAAAATACACAGAAAATGAATCATTCAATATATAATATTTGTAATCATTCAATATGTAATATTTATAGTTGTTTTGAAAGTTCTGTATGTATTAGGCCTCCCCACCTGTGTTCTACTGTCCTCCTTCATTAACGTATTTTTTTCCCTCCCCACAAATGGTCCCATTTGCCTAAAATATCAGATATGTTGGTCACAAGACATGGAAATCTTGCCAATCCAGTCATTTTTTTTTCTT
Organism: Peromyscus eremicus; assembly: GCF_949786415.1. Taxonomy (NCBI): domain Eukaryota; kingdom Metazoa; phylum Chordata; class Mammalia; order Rodentia; family Cricetidae; genus Peromyscus; species Peromyscus eremicus. The sequence continues at coordinate 73,884,786 of NC_081439.1, read as the reverse complement.
TTGGTTTTCCAGCGTTACATCTGGATAGTCCTAACTATTAATTTTCTCTTCTGTAAATTTGCATAGAACCTTACAAAACCATAAGCTAGCCCTCATGGAAAAGGCTTCCAGGCAGTACCAGCTAAATTATTTCATGTCCTGTGTCTTAAGTTGCATGATGTTTTCAATAAAAGTGTTTTACCTTCAAGTTCTAGGAGGTAACCAAGGGAATTGGTAATAACTTGAACAGAAGTTTCCCCTGACTGATCCAAGGTATTTATTACATACTCCATGGTTCTGGGATAAGCATTAGGTAATGTGTGAATTATCACATTGAGACAATTAATCTGATTTAAAATGTTCTTTCTCATATTACATTATTTTAATTGTCTCAATCTCTTACATATGGCACTCTGAAGGGCATCACACTTTTACTCCTCTACTTTAGGACTTACATGATTTGTCATACCATGTAGTACGGGCTATGACTTCCTAAATAAGGAAAAATTTCTCACATTTTCCTAGAATCCAGACTTTTCAGGAAATAGATATTTCAGTGTTAAAATGTGGAAATAAGTCAGATGAGGATGGACTGAATTCAGGTAATGGATATAAGTTATAAAAGAAAATATAAATGTAATTATTTTCCTAGTTCTAATTCTGTCATGATTTTATTTTTATTTTGGTGGTGGGTAAATGCACAAAATATATTTGATATTGAAAGCATAAAATTGAGTTTGAAACTCCACAGGTTATAGAAGTTCATTGAATTATATTGACCTTGGGTCTGGTTGGTTTTTGTACATGATTTTCTTCTTTTTACTTGTAATTGTTTTAATAATAAAGTTTATAAAATTTAAAAATTAAAATTTGGACAATTCTAGGTAAAACAGAATGATAGCTCCATTCTGCTTTTGAGTTACCATCAAAGTGGCAGAAGATATAATCCAGAAGACTGGGAAAGCTAACTTTCAGTGGGATGAACCATGGCTAATATAAAATAAAAAATGTGACAGATTGGGGTTAGGTTTTCCTGATATAAAATACTCCAAGTTTTGTTATATCAAATATTTCCCACAGACTATCAAACGAAAGAGAGGGAGAGACAGAGACATAGACACAGAGAGAAAGAGAAACATAGAGGGCAGGCAAGATTAACTGGAGAATAAAGGCCCAACAAAACCTTGGCTAAGTCCATGATTTAAACATGTCAAACTACTACAGTTGTACGGACTTAGGCTATATGACCTAGATCTTATATGTCTGCTATCATTTTTGCTGTGAGCTGCTCTATAACAGAACTGCTATTGTGTGGGATAGCTTTTCCAGAGGATCTCAAAAGTGGAATATGGCTTCCGATGGCATTCCAGAAAAGCTGAGGCAACAGATCCTTTCTTTAAAAGATTCTCGGTAGGCTAATGTTTATGTTGACAGTAGAAAGGACCAAGCATATTTATCCACGCAGCTTAACACCGTCTATGGGTTGTTCTGAGGTACGAATTCTTCCTGAAAGCATTATTGAGATACCTGTTTTAAGAGAATATACTTATTTGCAAGAACGTATAGTGTATATTTCATTTCCCTTTTTATCCCCAATCTTACTGCCTTGGATTTGTTCTTCTAAGAATTTTATCACAGGCTCTGCTGTCTCCACGACTCATAGTACAGTTTTGTTAAATATGAGACAGCTATTAGATATCTAATTGGTGGCAACTACAAGGCCAGGGCTGTAGTTATACATATGAGAGTCATAGATGTTATATAAAGCTGTAAGAGTGATTAAATGACTTAGAGAATGAAAACAGATAAAGAAGTGAATAGGATGAGTATGAATTAAATTGTGAATGAATGAAAGTGGACCATAATTCAAGTATGATTTTCCTTATACATTTACCTTTATAAAATATAAAAAGGAGAATTCACAATGATTGATAAACATTTCAGTTAAACTGCATTGTTTTTCCAGTTCATAAACTATAAAAAAGATTTATTTTATTTTACTTCACACAAAAGATTGACAGAAATGTGAAATTAGGAAAATGGAACATTATCTCCAAGGGATCAGTTTGTTACAGTGTTTTTGAGTCTAAGACTTCAGAATATAAAATTAAAATAGGAAATACTGTCTATCAACAGTTTCATGACACTATTATGTTTCTCATTCCCAGGACGAAACTTACAACAGTATAGTCTGCTTTTTGTAATGGACCATATAATCTAAGGAAGAGAAGAGCACAGAGAGATCAAAGGTAAATTATTGGCCTTGGGTTCCAAAACTAGATGTTTTTTTCAATTAAGAAAAATTTTTATTCATTTTACATACCAAAAGATCCCCCTCTAAAACTAGATTTTTATCTCATAGTGAGGGGAAGAAACTTGGAAGCCAAGACTGTTCTTTAATTAAAACTATTCCTTTAAGAATCAGAAGGTTAAGCCCTGAAGTAAGCTGTTTATAATTCTTTTTTGTTTGTTTGTTTTTTGTGAGAGCTGTTTGTAATTCTAATAGCACACTAAAAAAAAAGCCTAGAAGAACTGCATTGTGTAATCTGGACAATTGGATCTAAACTGACCAAGTTAAATTTTAAATCTGAGAAAATACTGAAATATTAATTGTTTAAAAATCTTTAATTTATAATGTGAGTGAAGCATAATTTTAAGCTTGAGAAAATTAAGTTAGATAAAGACAATGTTTTTGCTTTTTTCATTTTACTTGTAAAACAAAATTTTGACATGTACATTTGAATGTTTTATATACTTTCTATGTATGTATGCCTACAAAAGTAACACAGATGTATTTTATATATATCACAACAGTTTTCACTTGGTAAAACATAGTTTAATTTGATGATTTTGATGATGTATATTTTAACTACTTCACAGTTTTATTTGGTTTTGGGTTTGGCTTCTATGAGACACAAGCGATTGTATTCTCCACATGCCTATTGGTTTCCAGATGTGTGTAAGGGGTCAGGGGAGTCATTCATTATACAATGAATTAGTATCCTAATGCTTTCCATACCACCTGGAAGGTATTACCGCACATAAATTACAGTGGAGTGGGACCAGAGGATATGAAAGGTGTAGGGTCCCCATAAGATAACTAGGATAAGATGGTGTTCTAGTCTATTTTGTCTTGGTGTAACAAAAAACATAAACCCAATGCAACTTAGATGCACAGAAGACTTATTTCATCTTACAGTTCCACGTTACAGTCTATTATTGAGGACAGTGAGGGCAGGAACTCAAAGAGGGAGCCTGAAGACAAAGACCACAGAGAAATACTGCTTGCTGTTTTTTTCAGTGGTTTACTCATGCTTTGCTAGGTTTATTATACATAACATTTAAATTAAAAGTGTGCTCACATAGTCATCAACAATTTTGTTAACTTTTTGGTTTTTTGTATATCCTTTGTTCATTTGGCCTTCTCATATTCACCTTTGTGATTTGTGATGTTTATATTCATAAAGTATTAGTCTCTTCTCTTTCTCTTCTGTATATAATTTCTGCTGAGTTTTATCCATTAGTATGATTTTATATTGAAATTATCATCCTTCAATCTATAGTAAATGAAGCACTGAACCCTTACTAAAGGACCAATGAAGATAACCTTTTACTTTCTTCTTTTCTAAGATATTCATTTCTTTTTTATCATAAATGATAATATGTTTGGAAAAGTGTTCTTGCTGGTAGTTACCTAATATTTACCAGGAACGCTAGGTGATGGGCACATAGTTGCAGATGGATGGCTTTAAACTGCTTCCACAGGTTGCTTGGTGGCAAGGATACTGTATAATGCCCAATATCATGCAACTAATTATTTTGGAGAAGGCGTGGGGCATACAACAATGTCTTAAGTCTGTGAAGGATCCAATCTATTCTATTGAAGCTGGATGAGATGACTTTCAGTAACTAATGGCAGTGCTCAGAGGTGCCTTTGAGTGGCCTTAGAATGCTAACCTGCCAAATAGAGCTGCCCAGTGATTTCCTGAGGCTGAGTGTAGGTCAGGATTCAGAGATGTGACTACCTGAGACATCTGTAGAACAAACCCTGTGGCACAAACTGCCCAGTTGCTTCTGTGGACAAGCAAGTCTACTTATTCTGTTTGCATAACTGCTGGAGATGACTGCTGAATTGTTTCACTGGACCACAATTAGTGAGATTCACAAGATATGTGACAGAGGATGATGGGCTCTGTCTCTGGTGTAATTCATTGGTGTAAATTTCCAAGCAGAAACTATGCTTTGGATCCACAAGGATCACAGCTTTCTCCAAGAGCAAATGTATCGGGTATCTTTGATTTTAGTAGGGACTGGCCTGCTTAGCATCCTCTACTGAGGAAAATCATTCTGTTTAGGACTACTCCTAACTAGAGAGATGAAAGTGATACTATGTGCTTCTCTATAAGACCATTATGTGACTTAGTGCTTTGATGCCTCTGCCAACTCATTATCCCATTGGGCTGCCTCAGCCACTCCAGTGAAATAGCTATTGTTTCTGTTTGTTTCATACATTTTATGTTGTAAAAGGATCCATATCAGACTCATAATATGCTACACTGGTGGTGTCATCCCTTCATAGTTTTTGTTGAAAAGTGAGTCATTTGTAGTATTTTATCCTTAATTCTTATGACATCATAATAGCTCCTGAAAGTGAATTGTGCAAGTCTGTTGTCTTTTTCAGAAATATCTTGGATAATTTTTGAGTTTAATTTTTACATAAAATTTTATAACCAGCTTATAACCTACATAAAATGATGTTCAAACTTTGATAGAGTTGCATTAAATCTATGGATTAATTTGGCAGAAAATTGTCACTATTTTAATACTGCTTCCTACTCAGAACAGGAATATTTTTCTCTTTTCAATTACTCTTTAATAGATCAATAGCGTTTTATTATTTCCCATATAGAACTGTTGAATATAATTTATTATATTTGCACTTTAGAAGTTGACTAGTTGATCCTATTTATTTAAATGTCTTCTAGTTGTTTATAGTTTATAAAATACAACTGACCTTGGAATATTAATTCTATGATATCCATAAAACTCCAGTGTTTATTATAATTTTATGTAAATTATTTTGGTGTGTCTACATAGATAATCATTTTCCTCTTAAACAGTGGAGTTTAATGACTTTATTTTCAATTGTTACTGTTTTAATTTATTTTTCTGTTTTGATTTTGTTTAATCCAAATTTTGAAGTCAAATAATTTTGTCAACAGAAGAAAGCTTTGCATTTGGTATAACCAAAATTCACAAGTTCTGTGTGTAGCTGTGTATATACCATTCCCCCCTCTTACTCCCTGTGGTAGTTTGAAAGAAAATGGCTCCCAAAGGGAATAGCACTATTAGGAGTTGTGGCCTTGTTGGAGGAAGTGTGTCACTATGGGGGTGGGCTTTGAGGTCTCTTTTCTCAAGCTTCACTCAGTGTGCAAGTCAGTTTATTTCCTGTTGCCTGAAAGATATAGCAGTCTCAGCTCTAGCACCACCTCTGCCTGGACACAGGCATGCTGCCTGCCATGATGATAATTGACTGAACCTCTGAAACTGTAAGCAAACCACCTCAACTAAATGTTTTCTTTATAAGAATTGCCATGGTCATGGTGTCTCTTAACAGCAATAATAAAAACCCAAACCAAGACACTCCATACCCTATAAAATTGCGCAAATGGTCTCTAAATTATTCAAAGATGTTACATTCCCTATTGGGACAGGTCTTTTGCACATTTTTTTTAAATTTGCAATGATTTCCCTCTCCTTTATAACTAATTAAATTTTATTCATATTTCAAATTTCAGTTTGAGAAAACCTAAGGAATCATTTTGTTCCCATGTGGACTAGAAGACATGTCATAAATCTCAGATAATCTTAACAGTCTCTCTCATAATACTTTTTGAAACTATAATTTTAGTGCCAGGAGAGATGAATCTGTCAGAAAAGACCGTCAGATGCCCTGAAACTGGAGTTACGAGCAGTGTTAAGCATGCAATATGAGTGCTGGGGACTGAAATCCAGTCCTCTTCCCACCATGTGCACATGAAAATACACACCAATGCATGCACACATAAATTTTTAATTACAATTTTACCTATGATTTGCTCATAAAAGTTTGCCTTCTCCTCTAGGTTACAAGGTCTTTGTAGTCTTACATACTTTTTATTTTACCTGTTGTAGTTGTTACATAAGAAAGGCCTCTGTAGGCTCATATATATGACTGCTTAGTCATCACTACATGACACTACTTTGGAAGAATTAGGAAGTATGGCCTTGTTGGAGTAGATGTAGCCTTGTTGGAGGAAGTATGTCACTGGGGTCAGCTTTGATGTTTCAAAAGCCCATGCCAGGCCCAGTGTCTCTCTGACTATGGGTCAGGATGTAGCTCTGAGCTACTACTTCATCCCCATATCTGCCTGTATGCTACCCTCCATGATGATAATTGACTAAACTGAAAGTGTTGTAAGTAAGCCCCAGTAAATAGTTGTCTTTTACAATAGTTGCTGTGGTAATGGTGTTTCTTGACAGCAATAGAACAGTGGCTAAGATATTTATCATAGTCTATTGCATATCAAAATGTTTATTACATAAGACATATTTAATGTCAATTAAAATTATGTAGAACTACAAAACCATAAATGCAAAGATTTTGGTTCAAATTTAATTCAAACACTGTGACCAATGATTCAACATCTCTGTGCCTCCATTTCTGTATTTGTAAAATGGGTATAATTTAACCTGTGTACTGATAGGGCTATATGGAGGATCAAATGAGTTATTAATTATATAGCATGGGAAGTGTAATTTAGTTCATAGAAGTGTTTTATTGTGAACATCTATCATAAAAAATGAAATATATATTCATATTTTAGGTAGCTTTACTTATACATCTTTTCCATAGTAATCATCACAATAGGTTGCATAATCTTTCTAAGTTAGCTAGTTAGTACAAATGTTGATACTATTTAATCTAATTTTTATTGTTCCTAAAGAAACTCTGTGGGAATAATATAATCATAAGCCTATGAGAAACTTTCAAAAGTGTGTTATTTAAGTACTACCATCACAATCATCCAACAGATAAGTCTTGTAGGAATATAGAACAAATAAAATTAATGGTGATTTACTTCCCTCTTGAAAAATGGAGCTTCTTATTTAATCTAATCTTTATTAAAGCCAAAAATTAATACATATTTGCATATTACATTATACGGCCATACACTCTTAATGCAAAATAGGGGTGGAAGGGAGATTACAGAAGGAAGGAGGTTTTTGTAATCAAAATGTAAGCGTAGGTGAAATTGTCATTGAAAAATTCAAAAACCTTAATATATTTTTTGGAAATGAGCACATTTCTCTAATTTTAATTAAATACCTTAAAAAGAATATTGAATTTGTCAAAGTAAGATATTGACTCGGGAGGCAGGGGCAGGCGGATCTCTGTGAGTTTGAGCCCAGCGTTGTCTACAGAGTGAGTTCCAGGACAGGCTCCAAAGCCACACAGAGAAAGGCTGTCCCAAAAAAAGGGAAGCAAAGGAAAACAAAACAAAAGAAAAGAAAAACCAAAAACCAAAATAAAACAAAGACCTAAGGAAAACACAAGGAATTTTCAGTCAGAGGTATACTGGCTTTACAGGCTGCTTTCAGTTTTAGAGATCAATTTTCAAGTTTATTCAAGTGACCTAAGATAGCAAAAATGCACACTGGAGAAAAGAAAGATTCTTCAGCAAAGAGGAAAATTAAAACTAGATTCTCATGTCTCATCCTGTACCAAACAACTCTAAATGGCTCAACGACCTCAAAAGTATCATTTTATACTTTGAAACTGCTAGCGATAAAATGACTGCATATCACTATTCATACCTCACTTTTGAAAAATTCTATTCTTTTGTTCTTATCACCTCATTTTTGTTCTTATCTGGATATGTGTAATACCCACAAGTGTGAGGCTGTATTTGGATGTTTTCCACAAGTTTGGGACCAACAGAAGATACCAAGGGATGGTCAGGTGAGACTGAGATATACAGTGAGCCTGCCTCAAATTTATATTTCTCATCTGCTAAATACTATTGGGTCTTACTCTCCACGTGTTTTGTGATTGCTGTTGTTATCTTTGTTTATTTTTCCTTTTAGTATCCCATCCCTGATTAAGGTTATTATTTAGTAAAATAGTCAACTGTCTTTAAATTCAAAGTTTCCCTTTAGTGAACATTTTGCGTACTCTCAATATCCTCCTTTCAAAATGTAAAGCAGACTGTTGAATCTGGTAATTAGTTGTATTTTTTCATTTTCTAAAGCTGGCTATTTTTTACTCTCATCTGTGATTTTTTTTCCCTAGAGCATGACAAGGATGAAAAAGGTTAAAACACTATTATCCTCATTAACTTGTTCAGGTCAGACACACTGCTATGAAGCTGTTTATTTTTTGAAAACACCATCTGAGTGCTTCATAATTATGATTATGATTATCTAGAAATTCAAGTGAAGTGCAGATGGGCTAACAGCAGAAACCTGTTCATCACCCTAAATTACAGTAATGTTTTGAATACTATGACCTCTATAGCACACTGGCCCGCACCCAAGGTATTTGCTTGTGATTTCTATTTAGCTTATCATTCTGTTGCTGTTATGAATAGTTTGTAAGTAAAGGACAAATGTTTATTCTTACACTAATGCATACAATCTTTTTTGGAGAAGCCAGAGAATTGTTTAATTTTATTCCTTTCTACTTCTTTTCTCATCTTTAAACATAATTGAATTTTTCTACTCTAATCCACATTGATAGTAAGGAACTTTTGATCTCCATGAGATGGAACAATATTGTGTTTAAGACTTTGAGGTTTTTTTTTTTTTTTTACTGTTATGATCTTCTTTATAATTTCTCCTCCATCCTTCAGAGGCCTGCTGCCTCTTTTTCCAATGGCAAATAATGAATTTCAGGGAAAGGATGATAGCTATTGTGATGTCTATGGAACTTCAGAATGGACCTCAACATACATATTACTTAACCGTCTGAAAATGGAGATGCTGTGGAAATATAAGCAATACGTAATTCTTTAATAATGAGACAAAAAGGTAAAAAGTAATTGTCAGTCACAATGTAAGATATAGAAAAACTGGAAAATGTTTTTAAGAATGGAGGGAATAAATAAAAATTCTTAAATACGTTTCTAAAAATATTCATTAGGTAGACATGTACTGAAATAAAACTGACTTCATATGACCTTTGAGTAAAGAAATTCATTCAATAATTTTGTTGATACAATTGGAGGATGAACAACTCAGTTTAATTTAGTAAATATATATTAAACATCTCTTGTACACAAAAACAATGAACTAACTTTTGTAAAGAAGGGAATGAAATTAGAGCTTTCCTACATAGTTGAAAATGAATAAAAACCATTCTATTATTAGTCAGAAGAGTGTAATAATGGTTAATCCTTTCCTGGCTGTGGTAATAGGAAGCTCAGAAATCTATTTCATTTTGGGAAGTTCCATGTATTGTCTCGTCTCTGTAATTTTATGAGGGGAGTTAGAGTAAGAAAGGGTCTGTTTCCTTGTATTTGCACATTTTTAAAATTTTATTTTTATTATAAGCTAAGTACTCTGCCTGCCAATGAGTCATTTAAAACTCTGAAGTTGAGTTGCATTGTCTACTTTTGAATATCTTTTAATGAGGTACACTCACTTCCTAATGTCATGGCATTCAGTGTTAGTGCTCCCCACAAATCTGACCAGTAATCTTTGTGATAAAATGATTTTCACTTTGTGCCTTATAGCTTAGTTTGTCCCAGGGTTATGGTGAGAAGATTGGTTCTAGTAACATATACTACATGGAGTAATAATATAGTACACACTTTTGTCACATCCTTGTACAGCCTCAGGAGCTTGCAGCTGACTGTGGTGAAAGGATGAAGAAATGACAGACAGAAACCTGAGGTCAGGTGGAGAAACTGCAATACCCTGAAGGCTCAGCTTGTTTATTATACTGTTTAAGATAGGTGGTGTTATTACATACAGCTGAGTATGGGTGTTGGGTGTTATCTAAGGACAAATAATGAGGCAGGGTTGATGGTATGACCTTGATCAATGAGATAGGTTTAGCTAACATCAGTAGAACATTCTTTCTAAAGAGCAGTCTTCAGACTATGTAATTAGCTGTGGGGAAGAAAGCCATGGTTGACATTTTCTGCACAAACTATTAACATCTATGAAGGACAGAAGGGAAGGCATTGCAATTTCTGTCTGAGCATCACCACTAGGGGAAAAGCTTTTTTATTTCCCTCTGGATCTGAGGCTAAGGACCTTGACATGACTATACATATTCACTCAAGTCTTCACACACAGGAATTACTCTACTTCCCACAAACTATTAACTGTCAAGAGTATTAAAAATACCCTGGTAGTATAAAGAAGGTGGGAGATTAGAGAGGGGAATATCAGGATATAGGTAGTATGATGGTGGTAATGGGAAAACAGGGACGGGGCTCAACTCTAGAGGGAATGAAGTTAATACAGAAGGAAAAGGAGAAGGAAAAAGGAGGGGAAAATAATACCAATGTCATTTTATAAAGCCTTAAGGAAACTTATTATTGTATATGTATGTCAAATTAAATGCAAAATATATAATTGTACAGCTTGCTCTACATACATGCACTGAACAAACTTTTATAAGTAACTAAATGAAATTAGAGCATTCTTTTTTGATTTTTGATACTCTGTTTGTCTGTATGTAGCCTTGGCTATCTTGGAACTCACTCTGTTGACCAGGTTGGCCTCAAAGTCACAGAGAACTGCCTGCCTCCTCTGCCTCCCAAGTGCTGGAATTAAAGATGTGTTCCACCACTGCCTAGCAAAATTAGAGCATTCTTAAAAGAGGCTATGTCATTTTAACTGAAAATGAAAATGATCCCCACAAGAAACACAGAATAAAATAAAAATAAATGAAAACCTCCTTTAGAATGATTGCTCACTGTAGTTCAAATGACTTGAGCCATAAAGTAATATAGACTTCTGCTGTTGCCCTTGGTTGTGTCTCAGATGTTGAAGGTAAGCTTCTGTTACTAAGACATTACACACTTAGGACATAGAACACAGATTACTTGATTTGGATCTAACATAAAAGTCTACATCTATGGTCTAGTGCTGAGGGATATTTCATCACACTGTCCTTCCTTGTCTGCCTAAGGCACTTCTGACTGGTTCAATAAAGAGCTCTGTAACAGAGTTTAGGCTGGACTTCTGGGGAGAGAGAGGAACTCAGAGGACGAATCAGGGAAACAAATATTCACCAGCAAGATGCAGAGGAAGTCAAACATACTGTATGGAGGTGAGGTAACAAGCCACATGGCAGAGGGTAGATGAATATAAATGGGTTCATTTAAGTTATAAGAACTAGTTGGGAACAAGCCTAAGCTAAGCTAAGGCCAAGATTTCATATTTAGTAAGAAGTGTCTGTGTCATTATTTGGGAGCTGGCGATCCAAATAAAGATGAGCTACAGACTAGCTTCTGTGGTACCAGATAATACTATACAAGCAGACAATGAAGGAAAGCAATTCCTACCAAGCAGCAACACTTATTATCTTATTTTTCTATTGCTGTGACAAAACACCATGATCTAGGAAACTTATTAAAAATAACATTTAATTGGGGGGTGATGATTGAAGAAGGTTATGGTCCATAACCATCATGACAGGAACATGGAGGCAGGCATGGATGCTGGTGCTGGGTTAGTATCTGAATTTATATTCTTACCCCAAAGCAGGAGGCATAGAAAGCTACATGGAATGACATGGGCTTTTGAACTGTAAAAGCCCACCCCCAGTGACACACCTCCTCCAAGAAAGCCACACTTATGAATCCTTCCTAAACAGTTCCAACAACTGGAGACCAAACATTCCAAAATATAAATAAGTCTGAGGTCATTTTCATTTAAAACACCACATTCCACTCCCTGCTCCCCATAGGATTATAGCTGTAATATAATGCAAAATGTATTCAGTTCAATTCTAAAAGTCTCCACAGTTTTTTATATTCTCAATAGTTTAATTCTCCAAAGTACCTTTGGAGACTCAAAGAAATCTCTTAATCAAAATGCTCTGTAAAATGAAAAAAACAAATTACATGCTTCTAATACACAGTGCCACAGAGTATACATTAGCATTCCAAAAGGGAAGGAAGGGAGAAAAGTGAGAAGATATTTGACCAAAGAAAGGCAGAAACCCAGCAAGGCAAACTTCAAATCCTATAACTCCACTTCTAATGTCAAAAAACTTAAATGTTTCCACCCTTACAGCTTTGCTAATTGCATCACATTTCTTTCTTTTGTTGTAGTCCCACTCCTTGTCTGCTGCTATCCTTGATGGTTATAATGCAGTTCTGGTGCCTCCAACATCCTTGGGTGTCCAACGCAATTCAGTCTTCATTTTGACAGCTTCATATAAAAGGCCCCTCAGGGCTTCCACACAGGGTCTCCTCTGCCATTGATCTGGCCTCAGCCGTTTTTCTTAACCTTGGAAAAAGATTCCACAGTCTCTATTCCAATCGTTCTAAAGCCAGAACCGCATAGTCCTTGTGCTAAGTAAAGCTGCCGGCTTGGGATGGAGTCTGGTCTCCTCCTTATATAATATTTATATAAGCTTTCTTTTGTAGATACTTTTTAGGTAAAGAAAATTCAAGGCATTTCCTCTCACAATTTGCAGAATTAGCTGCATGTGGTCTTGCCCTGAAGCCACCACTCCTTTTAATGCATTTGGCATCACGCCTCTCCTTGTCTTTCTGCACAAGCCTTGGCTCCAACATTAAATTGCCCAGTTCTCCTTTTCTCTTCAAACTGCATATTCTGTACCTCTTTTTGAAATGTTTATTCTCTTTAAATGTATATCTGCAAAAGAGTATTTACTAATAACTTCTCAATATACTCGAAATTAAGTTGTCTTGAAATCTATTTTGAAACAGAAGTTAGTTCAAAACTTTTCAATTTAGCATTAGGCAAAATTTATAACCTGGGAAAAATGAAAGCACATTCTTTGCCAAAATGTCAGAAAAATAATTTCTAGCACAGTTGCTAATACTGTTTGCTTCTGAAACATCTTGAGCTGGACCTTCATAGTTCATATTGCTCTCAGTACTACTGTCTTCCAAGTTCCTACTAAGATGGCCTGTTGAGACTCACATACAGCATTCTATTACTTTCCACATTACTCAAAGAATACATAGTAATGCTGTCACAGCAATAGCCCACTTTCTGCTACTAACTTATGCTGTGGGATGTTCTATATGGCAAATGTGTTGCTAATTAGTCAATAAATACAACACTGATTGGCCATTGGCTAGGCAGGAAGTGTAGGCGGGACAAAGAGGAGAATAAAGCTGGGAAGTGGAAGACTGAGTCAGAGAGACACTGCCAGCCGCCACGATGACAAACAGCATGTGAAGATGCCGGTCAGCCACGAGACATGTGGCAAGGTATAGATTTATGGAAATGGATTAATTTAAGCTGTAAGAACAGTTAGCAAGAAGCCTGCCACGGCCATACAGTTTGTAACCAATATAAGTCTCTGTGTTTACTTGGTCAGGTTTGAGCAGCTGTGGGACTGGCAGGTGATAGAGATTTGTCCTAACTGTGGGCCAGGCAGGAAAACTCTAGCTACAAACTTTCGTTTTAGTTACTTTTTTATTGCTATGATAAAACACTGTGACGAAGGAAATTTATAAAAGGTATTCAGTATTTAATTTTGGTTTCACAGTTTCAGAAGGTTAGAATCCATGCCCATCATGATGAAGAGCATGGCAGCAAGCAGATAGTCATGATGTTAGAGCAGTGTCCAAGAGCTTATATCCTTATCAGCAAATAAGAGCCAGAGAGCTGGAACTGGGAATAACATGGCCCTTTGAACCATCCAAATCTGCCCCCAGTGGCATACCCTCTCCAACAAGGTCATACCTCATGAACAAACAATTCTACCAACTCTGGACCAAGCATTCAAATATTTGAGCCTCTGGGGTCATTTTCATTTAAATCATGACACATATGAACCACAATAAGGACCAACATGTCAAGATAATGTTAAAGGTAAAATAAGTGTCAGTCACATCTTGGTGGGAAACAATAGCTGACTGATTGGATTTAAGATATACTCAATAAGAAGCAAATCACAACTGGTATTAGACATTTACACAAATTCACAGGGATAGTGACATCATAGATCTTAGAAGATGATCTACCACCCTTTTATTAGGCCAGGAATATCCCTAGCTACATTCAAAATCTTATTTTGTACCCTCTGATAAAAGCAGCTATCAACCTTTCATTAAAGAAGCTTCACTTCACAGCAAACCATCACAGAAAACAACAATTGGAAACTTCAGAGATTGTAGGAATCTCACCAAAATGAATAAATCAACATTGCAGTGGCTGTACCTATGGCTCATAGAAGAGAGTTGTAAGAGTCTAAATACTAAGATGTCTGCTAAGAAATAGTCTCTCATAATGTGATGACTATTCTTGGTTGTCAACTTGACTGCATGTGGAATTAACAAAAAAAATGAAAAAATGGAGGAAATACTTGTGATGGAGTTTTGATTGATTTGAAATAAGAACTATTTCTAATCTCTGTACATGAGGAAGAAACACCTTTTTCTGTTTCTTTCTTTCTCTTTCATCCTTTCTTTCTTTCTTCCTTTTTTTCTTTCTTATTATAGAAGACACACCTTCAATATGGATATTTTTAGCTGGGAAACCCACCTCTAATCTGAGCCATGACTTCTGCTGGAAGTCTATATAAGGGCATGGAAGAAGGAAGCTTTTGTTGTTTCCCCTTTTGTTCTAGCCTCATTAGCAAGTCCATTCATTTACTAGTATTAGAGCCTAGCTAAGATATCCAGCTTGGAGAAGTGAACAACTACAGGATTCTTGGTCTTTCCAATCATTGCCAGCCATTGTTGGATTAGCTGGACCATAGCCTATAAGTCATTCTAATTAACCCCCTTTCTGTATATATAGTGAGATTCATTCCATAAGTCCTGTTACTATAGAAACCTTGACTAATAGGCATAGAAATGGCTGCATAAATGCTACCAGAACTATGGCAATATCAATATATATGCTAATTACAGACTACCAGTGTCAGCTAAAAGAGAGATAATTAACCTTTCTCAGGGATGAGATTCACAGTTGGTTATACAACAAAAAGTGATCAGTTCTAAAGTCATACATATATAAACAGCAAAATCAGATGTAGCTAGTTGGATTTATATATTTATGCATACATGTATAAATAGAGGATATCAATTTGTAAATGAGGAGAATATGACAGAGTTGAAAGGAGGGACCTTGGGAGGTGCTGGAGGAAAAAAAAAGAGAATGCAGAACAGTAATATAATTATATTTTAATTTAAAAAAAAGAAAAAGGAATAAGAAGTAGAAAGAAAAACTCAAGTAGAAAAGTGGATTGTTTCTAAAGGAATCAATACAAAAGCATACTATAAGTTGTTTTTGAACTCTCACTCAACTTTGTAATGAGTAGGCTTTGTGAAACCTTATAAGGCAAACCTGCTAAGACTACTTGTAAATTATGAAGTCCCTTGGAAGATTAGCCTTTTATAAAATGTGTTGCCGTAGTTCCAATGGATTTGTAAGTAGGATTAATTTTTATAGAAGTTATTAGTAGGCTGAAAAAATGCCACAGCTATTTTAAACTAAAAACCCCGAGTCAGCAGTTTTGAACTTCAAATATTGCAGCTCATGTCAATTATATCCACCCTGGTTAGTTTTTCTTCAATTTAACATAATCAGGCATTGTCTGGGAAGAGGAATGTCCATTAAGAAAATGTACTCACTAAATTTCTTGGAGAGAAGTCTGTGAGACATCTTTTGATTGATGACTGATATAGGAGGACCCAACTCACTTTTGGTGGTACCATGTTTGGTCAGGTTGTCCTGGGATAAGAGTAAAGACAAAAGCAGGAAAGCTGGTCCTCCCCAGGAAAGAGCATACCAATTGATAATTTTTTATGGGAAAATCTATTTGAACACTGTGAAGATGTATCTCTGCTAAGACACCTTCTGATTGGTTTGATAAAGAGCTGAACAGCCATTAACTAGGCAGGAGAGGATAGGTAGACTTCAAGGGTGAGAGAGGAACTTGGATGAAGAATCTTCAAGGCAGGGAACTTGCCAGCAAAACATAGAGGAAGTCAGACATACAATGTGGAGGAGAGGTAACGGGCCATGTAGCAGAACATAGATTAATATGAACTAGATAATTTAAGTTTTAAGAGCTAGTGGGTACAAGCCTAAGCTAAGGCTAAACTTTTACACATAAGAAGTCTCTGTGTCATTATTTGGGAGCTGGTGGTACAAAGAAAGACCAGCTATGGACTTCTCTCCAACAGAGAAGTCATGCAAGTCAGCACCACAACAGTAGTTACCTGGACTTCTCAGTGAGCACACACAACAGTCGGCTGGTGCTCATGGGGATTACAGAAAGGAAAGTGGGCTCAACAGTTTCTGAGATCAGGTCCAGGTAGACATGGCTAGCATAAGGCTTTGATCTCATGGACCTGGGGTGGGGGCAGAGCCAGCTGCCAACACCATATTAAATGGAGCCATAAAAGGAGCCTGCAGATTCATAAAAGGGCTTTGCAACATTTTCCCAGAGCCACAGAGGACAGAACCAGATCCAGACTGAGAAAACCTCTGAAGAGTATGCTTGAAATTGTGCTTAGGTACAGAAGGAAGAAGAAAGTGGGTATAGACAGTCATAAAAATAGTTTAAAAAAAAAGACTTTAAGGGAAAGTAAAGTAATATAAGAAGAATAAGCCACATAAGGATGGGAAATATAACACAAGGCATCTGAATACTAAACAGTGCTTTATTAACTTTAAATTTTTAAGTGCTAAAGAACAAAAAATAAAAGCAACAGAGAGACATTGGACTGTGGGAAAAAATTCCTGAATTAAACCAGCCTATATATTTTAACTTATTCTTAACTTCAGAATGGAAGTCAGATAATGTGTTGCCTTGGGAGAGAGGTTATGCCTTTGTTTCCACAGGAAACAAATAGCTACATATTCCCTCAAAATTCATGAAGATCAGATTTAATAAAGGGAGATTTCCTGAAAAATTTGGCTGCAGACATGAAGGATTAAAGAAAAAGAAAAGAAAAGGAAAGAAAACCTACAAGATACAGATACAGGTTGTATATGCTGATCCATCCCTCAACATGAGAACAACTGAGACTGAATGAGACAAGATAAATCTTCTTGGCTACTGAGTCTCTGTGTCTTATTATTACATGCCATTTTTTCATATGGTATGGATCTTGTGTACACATCGTTTTTAGCTGATTTGTGTACACTACATCTGTATATGTGTTAATGCAGATATATATGTTGTCTTTAAAAGTTTAAGCCGGGCGGTGGTGGTGCACGCCTTTAATCCCAGCACTCGGGAGGCAGAGCCAGGTGGATCTCTGTGAGTTCGAGGCCAGCCTGGGCTACCAAGTGAGTTCCAGGAGAGGCGCAAATCTACACAGAGAAACCCTGTCTCAAAAAACCAAAAAAAAAAAAAAGTTTGTGTATTTTCAGAAAAAAAGACCACACACTAATGAAGACAAATAAATAGCCTAGGTGATCCAGACTGTCAGAATGCTTCTGTTTCAGTTTCCTCCAAAATATTCATCCAGAACAACATCATGCTGCTATCCGAGTGGTTCCAGCCTCATAGACTACTCTATCCAGGTCTTCAGTTAAGCTGTATACTTTCCCATCACACTGAGACTGGACAAAAAATGATACAGCTACCTTTCCCAGGACTTGCCCAATAACCCAATTTTCTCAGGGTCTTCTAAAGAAGCCATCACCCCAGAAAACAGGAAGTAATTTTAAGAAGATGACACCCAAATTTCTAAGTAGTGAGGTGGTAAGTTTTGGTCATTTGGTGGGTTATGGATATTCGTCATTGTTTAGTGGAGTTAGTTGCAAGTTGTTATTGGTCATGGTCAGGGAGAAAGCTAAACAAAGAAGGTTAATTAGATTAAGGGATTTCTTTCTTTCTTTCCTCTATCCTTCTTTCTCTTCTATCTAGTGTTGAGAAAGGGGGAGAGAGATGAAAAGAAAGAAAAGGGTATCCCCACTCATCACTAGCCCTGCTGCTGCTGGGCCCTGCCCTCAACCCAAGTGGACTTTGGCCACTTAGGCCCAGACCATATCAGCCACTACTGCCTTCACCTGTCTCCAAGCTGCCCTTCGCAAAACTCCAGCAGAGTCCATATGCCCAGGCAAAATCCACACCATTTGGAAGAACAGAGGTATAGTCCCAAACAGAGTCCACATCATTGAAAAGAACAGTCCTAGCAGCTCTACCTAAGGCTAGGCTGGTCCAGGAACCCCAGAAGAAGACTCAGGCTTTACTGGAGGCCAGGCCAGATTAAAATAACTTACTCTCCTTTCTAGAACTGTGAGACATGGTTAATGTTTCAGGTGTTGTTTTCTCATGTTTACTTAACTATCTCTATTAAGTCAGAAAAGTTTCCATGGTTAAGAGTCATAGTTAGTAATTCCAGATATGAGATTTGAGAAGCATTTGACCCTGTTGAATCTTGGGGAAAATACTCAAGGAAGAACAGAATTTCTAGGGAAAAATATACTTATTGCATGTGTAAGTGACAAAGTAAAACTAAAAACCATCCAGAGAATCAATAATATAATGAGAGAGAAAAGAGAAAGCAAGCTGCACAAATTTTGCCAATTCCTATGCTGTCACATGGACTACTGGTCCTTGCCAGGGGAGAGTCTCTTTCCAAAGGTACCTTGCCCTGAGGAAACCCATTGGATAAATGATTATGTGCTAATCCAAGACTAGGATGCACAACTTCCAAAACAAATTTAAGCTCATTTTTGTTATTCTGCGTATATAGTTGTACTCTTGTTTAAGGTATTTTACCTATGAAGCTAATTAAAAAATGTGATGTAAAGTTCTAGTCCTTGAATGCTATTATTAGAAACTGTTTAGGATCATTAAGAAATGCAGGTTAGTAGTTAGTCATATACATAACAATCAAACTTGTC
Source organism: Peromyscus eremicus (assembly GCF_949786415.1). Lineage (NCBI taxonomy): Eukaryota > Metazoa > Chordata > Mammalia > Rodentia > Cricetidae > Peromyscus > Peromyscus eremicus. The sequence goes on along the minus strand of NC_081439.1, from coordinate 73,865,739 downwards.
GTGTTAGGTATGTTTTGAAGGTTAAACATATATTTTAGATAGATAGGTGGTCTTTAAACACTCCAAATATCTACATTTTATGGCATTTAAAATGTTTTAATAACATAAGGCTTTTCATGACAGTGAAATACATCTGCTTCTGGCAGCACAAATCTACTTCAGAGAAGATGATGGGTGCTGTGGGATATTCTGTATAGCAAATGTGTTGCTGATTAGTCAATAAATAAAACACTGATTGGACATTGGCTAGGCAGGAAGTGTATGTGGGACAAGGAGGAGAATAAAGCTGGGAAGTGGAAGGCTGAGTCAGAGAGACACTGCCAGCCGCCAAGGTGACAAACAGCATGTGAAGATGCTGGTAAGCCACGAGCCATGTGGCAAGGTATAGATTAACAGAAATGGATTAATTTAAGCTGTAAGAACAGTTAGCAAGAAGCCTGCCATGGCTATACAGTTTGTAAGCAATATAAGTCTCTGTGTTTACTTAGTCGGGTCTGAGTGGCTGTGGGACTGGCAGGTGATAGAGATTTGTCCTGACTGTGGGCCAGGCAGGAAAACTCTAGCTACAGATGGGCATCAAAGAACATCCATATAGAGTTTACATTCAATGTGAAACTGCCATTGCCTTGACTCTTGACAGTATGCTGTCCAAACTGGACAAGCAGGACACAAAGGAAATCAACTACTGAATTTTGGCAAGACAAGGTATATCAGTCCTTCACAAAAATGTCTATCAGATATTGTAGGCATTAGGCTGAAGATAGAATGCCCCAACATTGCAAAGGAATCTTGGATATTGTCCAGGCAGTCAACTGTCTCTGTTATTTCTATGGTTTTTGAGGTTGCTTGCTCTGAACTTCCTGTTTATTGAAGTAATATTTTTTCCTTCTCCGGTCTCTGATGAGGGTTGAAGACTAGATAGTTATACCATTTTATTTGTGATCAAATTCAGAAAAGAAACTTATAAGAGAGATGTGAAGTTTATTAGTTTGAAAGACACAAAAGCTCAAGTTGCTAATCTAAGAAAATATTTGATGGTCTAAAGCATATTTTTGGACTGGTAATACAAGTTATGCTAGAAAGTGGTTTAGGTATAAAATTTTGGACTACCAAGATAGGAGAGATTGTAGGGTATTTTCTCTAGTTTGACAAATACAAATAGAGTGGACATTGCAAATTTAATTATTTCCTGAGTATTGGTCATATTACTTTATATACTTTTAGTGTTAGAGCTAAAATCTTTCCTTTTGATTTAGACAAAAAGGGGGAAATGTTGTGGGATAATATTTTTGTACACTGTGAAGATGTGTCTCTGCTAAGGCACCTTTTGATTGGTTTAATAAAGATCTGAAAAGCCAATAGCTAGGCAGGAGATGGTAGGCAGCACTTCTGGGGAGAGAGAGTGTAACTCAGGAAAAGAATCTGAGAGGTGGGGAATTTGCCAGTAAGACATGGGGGAGAGTCAGATGTACAATATGGAAGAGAGGTAATGAGCTACATGGCAGAACACAGATTAATATAAATGGGTTAATTTAAGTTATAAGAGCTAAATGGGAAAAAGCCTAAGATAAAGCCAAGCTTACATATTTAATAAGAGGTCTCTATGTCATTATTTGGGAGCCAGCTGTAGCTGGCATTTTCTCAAGTCCTGCCCAGCCCCATGGACCCCACAATGGCTTATAAAATAATCACTCAGAAGCTCATATTAATTAAACTGCCTGGCCATTAGCTCAGGCCTACCACTGTTGAGCTCTTACACTTAAACTCAGACTATTTCTGTTAATATATATGTCGCCACATATTCTGTGGCTTTACCTGCTGCCTTTACATGTTGCTCCCTGGGAAGCAAGCTGGTGTCTCCTCTCCTCAGCCTTCCACTTCCCAGACTTTTCCTCTCTCTTTTTCCCACCTATACTTTCTGCTTGGCTACTGGCCAATCAGTGTTTTATTTATCAATCATTCATCCACAGCACTTCTCCTTTTACTTTTTTTCAAAAAGAAAGGTTTTAACTTTAACATAGTAAAATTACATATAACAAAACAATTATCAAGCAAGAATTACAGTTACAATAGTCTATTTATAATATCTAGTCTATTTGTATTTAGCAAAATTAAAGAAGGTATCCTATCTTATATTTGTGAGTCTAAGGTTTCATATCTAATTTATCTCTTATTATAACTAAGGAAATTTTAACTGTCTAGTCTTTAACTACATCAAACACCTCAGAAGGATATAATATTACCTGAGAAATGGGAGAAGGATGCAAGCAACTTTCAGGAGTCTTGTGAGAGCAGACAGAGACAGCTGGCAGCCTGGACAGTCACCTATTATTTCTTTGTAAAGTTGGGGCATCTATCTTCAGCCCACAGGCCTAAAGTCTCTCAGTCACTTCTCTCTGTGTCCTGTAGACTGTCTGGCAGTTTTCTCTGTGAAACAGGAACCTAAGGGACCATTTTTGCCGAGCAAAGTTCAGTGGTCACCTTCCTATGGGTCCTGCATATCCAGTTCATCAAGCAGTCCACACAAGAACAGTTTCTTGTCCAAAGGGCTATTTTTGTCAAGGTGAAGATAAACTCCATATGGAGTGTCTTTGATGCCCATCCTCCTCTCTGAAGTAAATCAGTGCTGCCAGGAGCAGACATGTCTCACTGTCCACAAAGTCTAAATTTTTAAAACATTTTAAATGCCATACTCTGTAGGTCTTTGAAGTGTTTGAAGATTACCTACCTAATTGAATTATATCTGTGTATACCTAGAAAACAACATGACTATAAGTTTGACTATCATAGAAGAATAATTATCCATCCATATTTCTTAATTATCCATTACTATCTAAATGAGTTACATAAACATATTACCTCAAATGAGAGTAGAAATATATATACAGTATAACAAAATTATGTTTAAACTTGTATCAATAAACTAAAATCCATAGCAATGTAAAACATTTTTAAACAAGTTGCTCTTTACCCTTTCATCTTATCATTATCTATACTGTCCCCTTTTGTTCTTTAGAAAGAGATTGTATTTATAATCAATCTGTTTTAAATAAAAATATTGATTTTTCTCTGTTTTATACCAGAGGGCTCTTCTCTCAACCTTTTTTTTTTTCAGTATGTTTGGGTTTAGAGAAGGAGTCAGCCAATTCCATCTCCAAAGCCAGCTTGGTATATTTGGGAATTTGGGTGTAGCTTCTCTTACTACTTCCTGCTGGAGGGGGGTGCTGTATCTTATGGGGACATAAAGAAAATTGTAGAATTATGGAGTGTGGGAGCCTGTTTTCAGGTTCCTCGTGGCTTTACCCAGCAAGTCCACATAGAGAGGATGATTAGGACCATGGGCCTGAGTGCAGGTGTCTGAGATGGTCTGCACTTGGCTGTGCTGGGGGGGGTCTTTTGCTCCACCCATTGGAGTCTCCATAAATACCTTGGGGCAGAGACAGTCAGGGCCCATTGGAAAAGGTTCCAGGCCCTCTCAAGACTATCCTTTATTTTCTATCTGTTTATCTCTGCAATATAAATCCTTCTATCTAATATTTCCTGCTGCTTGCACTCAAGAAGACTCTGGGGAGCTGTAGGGTTGGTAGGTAAATGCCCCAGAATGGAGCAGTCCATGAGGCTGTATTCTCTGAGCCAGTTGCCTTGAAACCATTCTGGATGTTGGATCATCTAGGCCATGGTGTCATAGGAGACCTTTTAGGGGGTTTTGGCTGGTCAAACCTGATGTATCTTAATCTGGAATGAATCCACAGCCTCTTGCTTTCTGTGGAAATAAAAGCAGAGCCTCCTTTCCAAAGCAATATATCTTTAGATCCAAATTTTGAAGTCAAGGTATCTTTAAAATGTATATATTGTTTTAACTCAACAGCTTTTACAATCAAATGTCTTTCTGAAGTTAAAATTTCCAAAGACAACACAATTCAGATTATCTGTGTAATAAACATCTTTACATGGCTTATTTTTTATAGTACTTTTACTGTCTCTTTAAAGACTTTATTTTTAAAACTATTTCTTTATATAACTGTATATATTCCTTTTTCTCTCTCTTCCAAGCCTATGTGCATTTTTTACACACATTGTAAAGCATTTAAAGTCTTGTTCCATCTGAATCTGTCTTATTGTGAATCTATTGCTTTAAACTGCAGCATTTGTAAGACTGAAATGGCCACTGTGGCTGGTGGCTCCACCCACCTCAGATTCCCAACATGGAGGTGGTACATTTACTGCTAGCTCTGGGAGCCATCAGCTCTCAGAAACAGTGGGTCTATGCTTCTATCAAAGCAGTGTGTAGCCCAGAAACCTTTTTTGTTTGTTTGTTTGTACTAATAAAGTCTAAATCCTCTACGCACAAAGTTGTGTGGCTTACAAAACCCTCTGTGTGACTCGGCAGGAATAGGTCAAGCCCACAGGTCACGAACCTGCCATAGAGTAGCTCAAGCAAGCATGTTGCAGTGTCTAGCTGCCTGTATGAAACATGAAGTGGGAACCTGGTTTTGGCTCTGGTTAGAATTGCTTATTAAATATTGTCAGGTTTAAGGTGGAAACTGGTGTAGCTTAAGTTTTCCTGCCTGGCCCACAGTCAGGACAAATCTCTTTCACCCAGCCACTCAGACCCGACCAAGTAAACACAGAGACTTATATTGCTTACAAACTGTATGGCCGTGGCAGGCTTCTTGCTAACTGTTCTTACAGCTTAAATTAATCCATTTCCATTAATCTATACCCTGCCACATGGCTCGTGGCTTACCGGCATCTTCACAAGCTGTTTCTCATCATGGCGGCTGGCAGTGTCTCTCTGACTCAGCCTTCCACTTCCCAGCTTTATTCTCCTCCTTGTCCCACCTATCCTTCCTGCCTAGCCAATGGCCAATCAGTGTTTTATTTATTGACTAATTAGCAACACATGTGACATACAGAAAATCCCACAGCAAACTGGAGCCATTGGGTGTCATTTGTAGCTGGAGTTTTCTCCAGTCCTGCCCAGCCCCATGGATCCCACAACTCCTTATAAAATAAGTACTCAGAAGCTCATATTAATTAAACTGCTCGGCCATTAGTTCAGGCCTACCACAGTCTAGCTCTTACACTTAAACTCAGCCCATTTCTGTTAATCTGTATGTCACCACATATTCTGTGGCTTTACCTGCTACCTTTACATGTTGCTCCCTGGAAAGCAAGCTAGTGTCTCCTCTCCTCAGCCTTCTATTTCCCATACTTCTCCTCTCTTTTTGTCCAGCCTATACTTCCTGCCTGGCTACTGGGCAATCAGCATTTTATTTATCAATCAATCATCCACAGCAGCCAGAAGTCTAAAGAAAGTCCTGCTGCAGTTGTTCAGTGCCAAATAATCAGAACTGAAAACATACATAAAAGTAAAATTATATGGACTCAATGGGCTATATTTAGTAATATAAATGTATGTTGAAATATGCATGTAATAACTGTTGATGAATAGGCTATGAATTTGAGGGAGAGTGGGGATGGTTATATGGCAGGGCTTGGAGCAAGGAAAAAAAGAAGGGAGAAATGTAATAAAATTATAATTGCAAAAATAATATAATTTTAAAAATTAAAAAAAAACTGAGAAAGCCAGGGATAGGAAACCAGTAAACAGCATTCCTTCATAGTCTCTGTTTCAGTTCCTGCTTCTAGCTTCCTACCTTGAGTTCTTACCTTGACTTCTTTCAATGCACTGTGATATGGGAGAGTAAAACAAATAATTTTCTCCTAAAGTTGCTTTATGTTATGCTGTTTATCACAGAAATAAAGAATGAGACCTACTGACTCTGCTTCATTTTCAAAGACTAAATCTATATAAATATTTAATATTCAATTCAAAAATTTCTGAAGGGATCTTCTTGTGGAAAGCAGGTTTTATTTGTACTATACTTTTGTGAGATCACTAACATAACTTTACAAAACAAGGAAGAATTGCTTTAACATATTTTACTGTTTTATTCAAGTAGATATTTTTTCCAATAGAAAAGGAAACCTTTCCATAACAATTTTGTGTTGCTTGTTTTGTTTTTGGTATACCTTCTACTATATAAACACATACAAGTCATATCACCTGGAAACATGACATGAAAATATCTATATCAATATAACATATCAACATTTCTCTTAGATCTATATTACCTACACATAGGTGTATCTATATTTTGTCTCTCTCTGTAGCTTAAGGCCCCTCCAAAAGGAAAGAAACCATACATGGTACTAGAAACCCCACCAACTTTCCAGGATAGTGAGTCATGTAATTTAAAATATAATCTGATACCACCATTTTGTTATATCAGCATAATACCTATCTAGGTTCTAAATATTATCCTTATCCTTATTCCCACATAAAAATGTAGCTATCATTCCTTGTCAGGAAGGCCTCTTAATACAACAAATGAAGACTGTACTAGATATTTATTTTATTAAGTAATATTTTTATTCATTTTACATACTAACCACAGATCCCCCTCTCTTTCCTACTCACACCCCTCTAGCCTCCTCCCCAATCCACTCCCCATTCCCTCCTCCAACAAGGTAAGACCTCCAATTGGGAGTCAGCAGAGGCTGGTACATTCAGTAGAGGAAGGTCCAAGCCCCTCCTCCAAAATCAAGGCTTTGCAAGGTGTCCCACCTAGGTAGTGGTCTCCAAAAAGCCAGCTCATGTATCAGGGATGGATCCAGATCCTACTGCCAGAGGGCCCCGTAAGCAGATCAAGCTACACCACGTTCTCACTAATGCAGATGGCCTAGTCCAGTTCCATGGAGGCTCCACAGCTGTATAATGGGAAAAAAAAGGAAGCATCTTCAACAAATGGTGCTGGCATAACTGGATGTCAACATGTAGAATATTGCAAATAGATCCGTATTTATCACCATGCACAAAACTCAAATCCAAGTGGATCAAAGACCTCAGCATAAATCCATTTACACTAAACCTGATAGAAGAGAAAGTAGGAAGTAGTCTTGAATGCATTGGCACACTAGACCACTTCCTAAATATAATACCAGTAGCACAGACACTGAGAGCAATAATTAATAAATGAGACCTCATGAAACTGAGAAGCTTCTGTAAGGCAAAGGACATGGTAAATAAGACAAAATGGCAGCCTACAGAATGGAAAAAGATCTTCACCAACTCCACATCTGACAGAGGGCTGATCTCTAAAATATATAAAGAATTCAGGAAACTAGACATCAAAATACCAAATAACAAAATTTAAAAAAATGGGCTGTATAGTTTTATGTAAACTTGAAACAAGCTAGAATTATCTGAAATGAAGGAGCCTCAATTGAAAAAATCTTTGCATAAGATCCAACTATAGGACATTTTCTAATTAGCGATTGATGGGGAGGACCTAGCCCATTGTAGGTGGGGCCATCCCTAGGCAGGTCCTGGGTTATATAAGAAAGCAGGCTGAACAAGCCATGGGAACATGGTAGTAAGCAGTTCCCCTCCAGGGCCTCTGCATCCTCTACTACCTTCAGGTTCCTGCCATGCTTGAGTTCCTTTCCTGACTTCTTGTGATAATGAAATGTGATGCTGAAGCATAAGCCAAATAAATTATTTCCTCCTCAACTTGCTATTTGATCACTGTGTTTCATCATAGCAATAATTATAACAACCAGAATACTGGAATTTTTGCTGCGAAACAGTTTCTCATGGAAATGGCTGCATATACAAGTCCTGAGCAGTAACAATATCAATAGACATGTTAACATGGAATTCAGGGGAAAAAGTTTTCACAGGGACCCATCACTAGACAAAGAAATGTAGGCAACTAATGACAGCTGAGAGAGGGAGAATTAGCTTCTCCCTTAGAGGATAATTAAAGGGATGAGCCCCCTACTGGTCTTCAAGTACAAAGTGATCAGTTATGAAATCATGTACACACAAACAGCAAAATATATTCAGCATTTTATATCTATACATGCATACATACATACACATATACATATATATGCAACAGCAATAATTTAAAAATAAGCTAGTAGTTTAAGAGTGAGGAGCTTGGATGGAGTTGGAGAGATGATAGCTGGAAGGAACTGGAGAGAGAAAAGACAATACCAGAAAGTGATGCAGTTCTATTTTAATTAAAATAATGTTTCCTGGTGAAGTAAAACTGGACAATGTTATATCTGGACTGGTACCTGAAGGAGAATTTATCTACATTGAATAAAGGCAAAAGAAATCTTCTGTTTGAGGGGTGGACAGGTGAACTGAGAAGTTTAACTGCTCAACTTGAACTGTCAAATGATGAACAAAAGACAATTTCAGATTTTTGAAACAAAGTTATCACTTTAAGTTTATAGGTCCTCTAACATAAATAAGCTAATTTTGCTCCAAATGCAGTAAAGAGTGCAGTGTAGATGTAAGGGAGTATTTACTGAGACAGGCAATGCTCATGTCATTTGGGGCATGTCAAGCTAATGCTAAGAGTTTTATTATAGTAAATGGGTATAAAATATTACAGGAATCAATCAGCAAAGGAACTTACATAAGTTAAGTGGCTGGTATGTGTTAGTGGTGATGATATGTATTATAGAAAGCTTTTAGAATGATTTGAGTAGGGAGGGTAATGATAGATTTATGTTTTAAACAAAGCTGTCTGATTTCTGGATTTATGAAGAATGTGTTTCCTGTATAGGATTACACAAGTGTAAGGGATGAACACAGAGATAGTAAAAGCACCTGGGAGTTCTTGTAGCTTTTCTAATCTGAGTTGTGCATGCTTTATCTGCCGTATTTGAGTGGCACTAAGAAGCCACTGAAACTTTCTCATGAGGAAAGTGATGTGAACCAACAAGATCATCAGTAATATTGTGTGTGTTGCTGCTTCTATCTAAACATTATAGATCAATTTTTGTTTCTCATGATTCATTCTTTAATTTTACTGATATTTCAGGTTAAATAGTATGCTGATTACAAGAAATTTTCCTTAAAAGTCTTAGTGATATTGGCTTACTGAAAATTGTTTACTTTCTATTTTATTTTTTTACAATGTTTAAGAATTTCATATATAATCATATGTATGGAGAACCACTGATAACAAAAGTCCATGGGAGTATATAGCAGTGACAACTAGAGTTCAGAAGGTCAACCAAGGGTTCTGTTAGAGTAAATCATCATGCAAGCTGTTATAGAATTGCTACCTTTTTTTTTTTCGAGACAGGGTTTCTCTGTGTAGCTTTGCGCCTTTCCTGGAACTCACTTGGTAGCCCAGGCTGGCCTCGAACTCACAGAGATCCACCTGGCTCTGCCTCCCGAGTGCTGGGATTAAAGGCGTGCACCACCACCGCCCGGTGAATTGCTACCTTTTTAATGAATTGGCTGTCTCTTGTTGTAAACTTCTTGTGTAATAACAGCCATGATTCTCCCCATTTAACGTGCATTTCCATGTTGTGTGTACATGTAATCTCACGATTGCATCTCTGTCTTGGGCACAACTCTCCTTATATATTTGGGGTAATTGGATAACTGTCCCCAGCTGTGTTTAATTTTCATTAACATAAATCTGGCCAAGGTGATTTTCCAGAAAAAATGTATTTCAGCTAAGATACCTTTTTATCCAAGGACAAATGCAGATAAATGTTGATGCAACCAACCGTCTTATTAAATAAGAAACACAGCTGATTCAGAGAAGAAAGCCAAGAGGTCAGAGCTAAGAGCCTCACCCTTCCTGCTTCAGTGATCCTCTTCAGTCAAGAGAGCTCTCCGAAAAAGGGCCTACTTCCTGTGTGTATGTCTTTATATAGTCTAGCTGTTCTGCCTTCTCATTGGTTGTAAACCCAAACACGTGACTGCCTCGTCACTGCCTGTATGTACCGCCCTCCAGGTTCTTAAAGGCATGTGCCACCACCGCCATGAACTTGCTATGGCTCTAATAGCTCTGACCCCCAGACAACTTTATTTATTAACACACAATTAAAATCACATTTCAGTACAAGTAAAATACTACCACATTTCCCTTTTCTATTTTAATAAAAAGGAAAAAAAAGAAAAGAATTATAACTAACAGAAGAAAAACTATATACAAAAGTACAATGACTATATACAATATATACAAGTAATAAATGTCTAAACAATGTTTAGTCCATTTGTATCTGACAAATTCAGAGAAAATAATTTCATTATCTATCCTATTTTGTTAAGTCCAAAATGTATCTAATTCACTTTTTATCCTAATTAATCTTCAACTATAACTAACTAACCTTCAACTATAACTAACTAATCTTCAACTCCCTCAGAGACCCAAGAAGGAAATAATATTGGCTAACAAAAATAAAAACAGAAAGTGCATGCAAGCAACTTCCAAAAAATTTGTGAGTTGACAGAAACAGCCAGCTGCCTGGACAGTCACCTGAGGTTTCTCCACAATGCTGGGCCATCATCTTCAGCCTATAGGCTTAGCATATCTGACAGACTCATTTGTGAAGTAGGATGTACACAAGGCCCCAGCATCCACATGGCTGCTCACAACTCTCTGTAACTCCAGTTCCAGGGGACCCAACACCCTTGGCAAGATACCAATGCACATAAAAATAAATAAAATTCCTTTAAAAAAATAAAGCCTTTAAAGAGACAGTAAAATTAATATAAAAAAATAAACCACATAAAGATGAATATTACACAGAGAATCTGGATTGTGTTGTCTTTGGGATTTTTAACTGCAGAAAAACATTTGATTGTAAAAGATGTTGAGTTAAACCAATATGTATATTCTAAAGATACCTTGACTTAAAAATTTGGATGTAAGGATGTGTTGCTTTGGAAAGGAGACTCTGCTTTTGTTCCCACAGAAAGCCAGAGGCTATGGATTTGTTCCAGATTAAGATACATCAGGTTTGACCAGCCAAGACCCCCTGAAAGGTCTCCGATGACACCATGGCCTAAATGATCCACAATCCAGAACCGTTTCAAGGCTCAGAAGATACACCCTCATGGACTACTCCATAATCCTAAAATTTTCTTTGTATCCCCATAAGATAGAGCACCCCCCTCCAGCAGGAAGTAGTAAGAGAAGCTACACCCAAATTCCCAAATTGTATGTAATTTTACTTTGTTAAGGTTAAAACCTTCCTTTTTGGAAAAAAAAAAGGAAGTACTGTGGGATGGTCTGTATGTCAAGTGTGTTGCTGATTGGTCAATAAATAAATTACTGATTGGCCAGTGGCCAGGCAGGAAGTATAGGCGGGACAAGGAGGAGAATAAAGCTGGGAAGTGGAAGGCTGAGTCAGAGAGTCACTGTCAGCCACCACCATGAAAAGCCACATGTGAAGATGCTGGTAAGCCACGAGCCATGTGGCAAGGTATAGATTAATGGAAATGGATTAATTTAAGCTGTAAGAATAGTTAGCAAGGAGCCTGCCACGGCCATACAGTTTGTAAGCAATATAAGTCTCTGTGTTTACTTGGTTGGGTCTGAGCGGCTATGAGACTGGTGAGTGACAAAGATTTGTCCTGACTGTGGGCAAGGCAGGAAAACTCTAGCTACAGATAAACGTTAGCTCATCTTACTTACAGATAAGAGAAAATAAACATTAGCAATTAAATCTCCAAATCCTAACCTTCACCCTGGGTTATTTATACAAGACCCTAACTTAAGAGATTTACTGCTCTTTATTTTATTTATTCCTGGGATAATGTTTTAGCCACTTGCTAGTTACTGTGTTAAAATAGTTACTTCCCACTGACCCAAGGAGATTGCTGTCAAGGCCAGGAAAGTGATGGGTGCCAAACTTATTTCTTGTGAAAATTAAGTTTTAATTCCTCCTCAGCCAGGTCCTATTCCTAGATTTTCTCCTCAGCAATTAGTCTCAATGAATGTGCTTTTACTAACCAAATGCTACATGCTCTGACATAGTTTGCTTAGCCACCAAGCGTATTCCAACCCCCTCATTACCTTTGCACCTATAAGCCCTTCTACCGCTCTTGAACTGAACTCTTAAGAGCTCAGCCTAGTGCTTGGCTGTGTGTCTCTGCATCTGCTTCCATAAGTTACTAGATGTAGGTTTTATGATAATACCAATCTGAATACAGGGAAGGCTAGTTCAGGTACCCTTTCCACTATTGCTAGGAATCTTAGCTGAGGTCATCCTTGTGGGTCCCTGGGGATTTCTCTAGCATCAGGTTTCTCCTAACACCATAGTGGCTCACTCTATCAAGATATCCCTTTCTTTGCTCTCCCTCTCCAACACTCCTCCAATTTGGCCATCTCAATCTCTCATGTACCCATCCCTCATCCCCTACTCTATACCCCCCTTTCCCAGTTTACCCAGAAGATATTAACTATTTACCCTTCCTGGGGCAATCCATGCATGTTCCTCTTAGGGTACTCCTTTTTACCTAACTTCTCTGGATTTGTGGATTGCAACCTGGTTATCCTTTGCTTTGTGTCTAATATCCCCTTATTAGTGAGTACATACCCAGTTTGTCTTTCTGAGTCTGGGTTACCTCACTCAGGATGATATTTTCTAGTTCCATCCATTTGCCTATAAATTTCATGATGTCTTTTTTTTTTAACCACTGAGTAATATTCCGTTGTGTAAATGTACCACGTTTTCTTTATCCATTCTTCAGTTGAGGGGCAACTAGGTTATTTCTAGGTTCTGAATATTTCAAATAATGCTGCTATGAACATAGTTGAGCAAGTGTCCTTGTGGTATGGTTGAATATCTTTTGGGTATACGCTTGAGAGTTGTATTGCTGGGTCTTGAGGTAGGTTGATTCCTAATTTTCTGAGAAACCATCATATTGATTTCCAGAGTAGCTGTATAAGATTGCACTCCCACCAGAAGTGGAGAAGTATTTGCCTTACTCCACATCCTGTCCAACGTAAGCTATCATCAGTGTTTTTGACCTTAGCCATTCTGATAGGTGTAAGATGGAATCTCAGAGATGGTTTGATTTGAATTTCCCTGATGGCTAAAGATTGAACAGTTCCTTAAATGTCTTTTGGCCATTTGCAATTCTTCTGTTGAGAATTCTCTGTTTAGATCTGTACCCAATTTCTTAATTTGATTATTTGGTGTTTTGATATCTAGTTTATTTAATTCTTTATATATTTTGGAGATCAGCCCTCTGTCAGATGTGGGGGGTGCCGAAGATTTTTTCCCATTTTGTAGGCTGCCATTTTGTCTTATTGACAGTGTCCTTAGCCTTACAGCTTAGTCATTTTGTTTTCAAGTAGTCCCACTTATAAATTGTCAGTCTCAGTGTCTGTGCTACTGGTGTTATATTCAGGAAGTACTGTACTGTGCCAGTGCATTCTAGGCTAGTTCCCACTTTCTATTCTATCAGGTTCACTGAAGTGAATTTATATTGAGGTCTTTGACCAACTTGGACTTGAGTTTTGTACAGGAGTATAGATATGGATCTTTTTGCATTCTTCTACATGCCAACATCCAGGTATGCCAGCACCATTTGTTGAACATGCTTTCTTTTTTCCATTGTATAATTTTGTCATCATTGTTAAAAATCAGGTGTGAATTGGTGTGAAGATTTATAACAGGATCTTTGATTTGATTCCATTGATCAATGTATCTGGTTATATGCCAGTACTGAGAAGGAAATATCAGTAGTCCTCTTGAGGGATGCTACCCCCTTCCAAAGGTATTTGCTGACCAGCAGTTTTAGAGTTAACTGGAGATTGAACTGGTGTGAAGATAAGGTTGGAACAATAATTCTATGTATATCCTGGACTCGGCAAAACAGGATATGGGGAGTTATGGACTCATCTGACCAGAGATTGAACTCATGGGAAAATAAGACTGGAACAATAAATCTGAATGTATATATCCTGGGCTCAGCAAAAACAAGATATAGGGAGTAAAAAATTTATCTCTCTGTAGATACCCTGCATCCTGTTAGCCATTAATAACCTCACACTTATAATTCAGCCGGTAACTTCAAAGAACTACCTCACCCCTAGCCCCCTTTTCCAATCCCAAGACACATAACCCTCTTCATGTAAACTTTTCCTATGTAAACCCCTTGAAGTGAGTGCTCGGGACTGTGCAGAGTATTGGACATGGACCAAGCCTGGGCTTGCTCTGCTATTAAAAAAAAAACTATGTGTGCTTGCATCAGATATCGGCTCTGTGGTGGTCTTGGTCAGGGCGTCTTGTAACATGGGTGCAACAGTACCAATCTGTTTTTATTATTACAACACTCTATCAGAGCTTGAAGTCAGGAATGGTGATATCTACAGAATTTCCTTTATTTCACAGGACTGTTTTAAGTACTTGTTTTTTTTCTTTTTCCATATGAATTTGAGTATTGGTTTTTCAAACATCTATGAAGAAATGTGTTGGGATTTTGATGGGGATTGTGTTGAATCTGTAGATGACTTTTTCAAAAGTGTGCCACTTTTGCTACATTAATCCTACCTATCCATGAACATACTTTATAATACTTTATATTATATTATATATAATACATATTGTATTATATTATATAATAATACTTTGTATTATTTGTGGCTATTATAAAGAGTGATATTTCTCTGATTTCTTCCTTAGCTCATTTATCATTTGTATATATGAGAGCTATGATATTTTGAGATAATCTTGTATCCTGCCACATTACTAAATGGATTTATCAGCTGTAGGAGATCCCTGGTAGAATTTTTGAGGTCACTTATGTATGCAATCTTATCACCTGCAAATGGCAAAAGTTTGACTTCTTCCATTCCAATTTGTATCATCTTGATCTCTTTTGCTGTATTATTGCTCTAGCTAAACCTTCCAGTACTACATTGAATAGATATGGAGAGAATGGACAGCCTTATATTGTTTCTGATTTTAGTGGAATTGCTTTGAGTTTCTCTCCAGTCAGTTTGATGTTGGCTGTTGGCTTGCTGTATATTGCCTTTATTATGTTTAGGAATGTTCCTTGTATCTCTGATCTTTCCAAGATCTTTATCATGAAGGGGTGTTGAGTTTTGTTGAAGGCTATTTTAGTGTCTAATATGATAATCATGTTTTTTCTTTCTGTTAATTTATATGGGAGATTACATTGACAGATTTTCATATGTTGAACCAACTCTGCTTCTCTGGGATGAAGCCTACTTGATCATTTTGTATGATTTTTTAATCTGTTCTTGGATCCAGTTTGCCAGTATTTTATTGAGGATTTTTGCATCAGTGTTCATGAGGTAGATTGGTCTGTAATTCTCTTTCTTTGATGCATCTTTGTGTGGTTTGGGTATCAGGGTAACTGTAGCCTCATAAAATACTTTGGTAATGTTCCTTCTGTTTCTATGGTGTGGAACAATTTGAAGAGTATTGGTAATAGTTCCTTTTTGAAATTATGATAGAATTCTACAATGATTATCTGGTCCTGGAAATTTTTTAGTTGGGAGACTTTAAATGACTGCTTCTATTTCCTTAGGGATTATGGGTCTATTTAAATTGTTAACTGCTCCTGATTTAATTTTGGGATGTGGTACCTATGAAGAAAGTTGTCAATTTGTTTCAGATTTTCAAATTTTGTGGAGTACAGGTTTTTGAAATATGACCTAATGATTATCTTGATTTCCTCAGTCTCTGTTGTTATGGCCCCCTTTTCATTTCTGATTCAGTTAATTTGATATTCTGTCTCTGCCTTTTCATTAGTTTGTATAAGTGTTTGTCTATCTTATTGATTTTCTCAAAGAGCCAACACTTGGTGTCATTGATTCTCTGTATTGTTCTCTTTTTCTTTATTTTGTTCATTTCAGATCTGAGTTTGATTATTTCCTGGCATCTATTCATCCTGGGTGAGTTTGCTTCTTTTTGTTCTAGAGCTTTCAGGTGTGCTGTTAAGTCACTAGTATGAGATTTCTCCAAATTCTTTATGTAGGTATTTATTGCTATGAACTTTGCTCTTACCACTCCTTTCATAGTGTCCCATAAGTTTGGGTATGTTGTGCATTCATTTTCAATAAAATGTAAGAAGTCTTTAATGTCTTTCTTCATTTCTTCCTTGACCCATTGGTGATTCAGTTGAGAGTTGTTCAGTCACTATGAGTTTGTAGACTGTCTGTAGTTTGTGTTGTTGTTGAATTCTAACTTTATGCTATGGTGATCCAATAAGTTACATGAGTTTATCAAATTTATTTGTATCTATTGGTATTTGACAAAGTATTTGGTCAATTTTAGAGAAGGTTCCTTGTGATGCTGAGGTGAAGGTATGTTCTTTTGTGTTTGGGTGAAATGATCTGTACATGTCTGTTAAGTCTATTTGAGTCATAACATCTGTTAGTTACCTTATTTCTCTGTTAATTATCTGTCTTGTAGACCTCTCCATTGGTGAGAGTGGAGTGTTAAAGTCTCCCACTATTAATGTATGGGATTTGATGTGTGTGCCCTTTTACTTGGGGCATAAATGTTCAGAACTGAGACTTCATCTTGATGAATTTTTCCTTCAATGAATATGAAATGTCCTTCTCCATCTCTTTTGTTTAACTTTTATTTGAAGTCTATTTTATTTATCAGCATAGCTACACAAGCTTGGATGTTTGATCTATTTGTTTGGAAAATCTTTTCCCAACCATTTACTCTGAGGTAATGCCTATTTGAAGTTGAGATGTGTTTCTTATATTCAGCAGAAGTATGAATTCTGATTTTGTATCTATTCTGTTAGCCTATGTTTTTTTATAGGCGACTTCAGTCCTTGATATTAAGGAATATTAATGACCAGTGATTGTTAATTCCTGTTATTTTTGGTTTTGTTGTTGGTGGTGGTAGTGTGTGTGTGTGTTTCCCTTCTTTGGGTTTTGCTGGTGTGAGATTATCTATTGCCTGTATTTTCTTGGGAGCAACTAAGTTCCTTGGTTTGGAGGTTTCCTTCTAGAACTTTCTGTGGGGCTGCGTTTGTGGATAGGTAATTGTTTAAATCTAGTTTTATCCTGGAATATCTTGTGTTGTCCTTCTATGGTGACTAGAAATTTTTCTGGATATAGTAGTCTGAGATAGCATCCTTGGTCTCGTGGAGTCTGCAAAACATCTGTCCGGGACCATCTGACTTTTAGAGTCCCCATTGAGAAGTCAAGTATAATTCTGATAGGTCTGCCTTTATATGTTTCTTGGCCTTTTTACTTTGCTGCTCTTAATATACTTTCTTTATCTGTATGTTTAGTCTTTTGATTATTATGTGACAGATGGACTTTTTGTTTTTGTCCATTCTATTTAGTATTATGTAAGCTTCTTTTACCTTCATAGATATGTCCTTCTTTAGGTTGGGAAAGGTTTTTTTTTTTTTTTTTTTTGGTTTTTCAAGACAGGGTTTCTCTGTGTAGCTTTGCGCCTTTCCTGGAACTCGCTTTGGAGACCAGGCTGGCCTCGAACTCACAGAGATCCGCCTGGCTCTGCCTCCCGAGTGCTGGGATTAAAGGCATGCGCCACCACCGCCCGGCTGGGAAAGTTTTCTTCTATGATTTCATTGATTATATTTTCTGTGCTTTTGAACTGAATTTCTTCTTCTTGTATCCCTATTATTCTTAGTTTTGGTCTTTTCATGGTATCACAGAATTCTTGGATGTTTTCTGTTCAGATTTTGTTGGATTTAATATTTTATTTGATTGATGAATTTATTTTCTCTGTTGTATCTTCAATACCTGAGATTTTCTCTTCCATCTCTTATATTCCATTGGTTACGCTTGCATCTGTATTTCCTGTTTGTTTACTCCGATTTTCTTTTTCCAGAATTCCTTCAGTTTGTGTTTTCTTTATTGCCTTTATTTCAATTTTCAAGTCTTGAACTGTTTCCTTCACCTGTTTGACTATTTTTTTCTTGACTTTCTTGGCTTTATTTAAGGGATTTCCTGATTTCTTCCAATTCTTTTGTTTGTCTTTTCCTCCATTTCTTTAAGGGAATTTTTTATTTCCTCTATAAGGGCCTCTATCATCTTAATAAAATTATTTTTAAAGTTATTTTTTCTACTTCATCTACATTGGCTTGCTCATGTCTTGCTGTTATAGAACCACTAGGGTCTGATGGTGCCATATTACTCTTTATGTTGCTGAATGGATTCTTACACTACTGTGTATCCATTTCTTCCTCAAATCAGTGCAGGTGTAGCCTGTGCCTCAGGGAGTCCCTCTTCCTCCAATGGGTGCAGATGGGGCCTTTGGCTCTGGTGTTCAATGGTGCCATGGTAGATGGATGGCAGGGGAGGGAGGTGGCTGCTGCCAGGTATCTGGGACTGCAATGGGTAGGGAGGGGCACAGCATATGCCCCTGTTCCTAGGGGCTGCAGAGCTGGGCACTGACGTCTTCTTCTAATCAGTGCAGGTGGGGCCTGTGGCTCTGGTGGTCACTGGTGCCTTGGGGATGGTTGGTGGAGGGAGGAGACTGCTGCTCCTAGGTATCTGGGGTTGTGATGGGTGGGGAGGGGTGCAGGATGTGCCAGTGAGGCTTAGGGGCTAGACAGATGAGCTGTACTTCTGAGAGCTCAGACTCTATCTCTTCTTCCAATCAGTCCAAGTGGGGCCTGTGGCTAGGTGGTCATTGGTGCCATGGGGGATGGTTTTGGAAGGGAGGAGGATCCTGCTGCCTGGTCTCTGGGGCTGTGATGAGTCTGGGAGGGGAATGGGATGTGCTGCCTCCCTGGGCTGGCCTAGGGGCTAGAGAGCTGGGCTATCCATCTGAGAGATCAGGCCCTCACCTCTTTTTCCAAATGGTGCAGCAAGAACATTCAACAAAATAAAAATAGACAATTCTACCCTATGGTCTATGATATTCCCAGCTATGGCATTTTGATCAAGATTATAGTGCCAGGCATGTAAAACCCTATTGTGGATAGGCCTAATATCCAACCAGAAAGAATTAGTTACCACATAACAGTCATGAACTATTGCACCAGTGGGCACATCATTTCATATGTATGCTATTGTGACCAGCAGTATCTAGGGCTGGATAAAGACATTGATTTTTTTTTCTCTTTCAACAATCAACATAGAACTTTCCAGCACAAGAAAATTTAACCAGATGGGAGATTTTCTCAGTTAGTCTGAGATAGATTTCTCTATGTCCTGAAACCAAAGAGTGTGTTATTTTCAGCAATAGAATTTTACCATCTAATCATGGTGAAAGACTGATATCAATGGCAATACGCTGTGTTGTTCTGGGGCCTCTCTGTTGGATGACTTTATAGGGCAGTGTCCCATGCCCTGTACATTCTATATTTATAAAAGCATTCTAAACCAAACAAAATAATTTAATATTGCTTCAAATCTGATTTGCTACTTTGGTTAGTTTTCTTTGATGGGCTTAAAAATGAATTTGTTTCTTAATTTTATTTACTTCACTCCACTTGTACCATACTTAACATAAAAGATTGAAAATATTCCTCTTAAACTATACACCATTGTTTTATTTGATCAGTTTTAAGAATATACTTTCAAGACAGGTCTGTATATGAATGGAGACTGTCATGATAGCCATGGCAGATATAGTAAGCAATATCTCCTGTAGGAGAATCTGTCAGTGAAAATGTAGTTGCTTCCTTTTTAAAAGATATAGATTGGATCTCTTAGAACCAGAAATACAGGTAGTTTGAAACTCCCAATATGTGTGCTGGGAACTAATCTCAGGGCCCTTGCAAAAACAATCAATGGACTTAAATGTTATGTTATCTTCCCTGCTTTCACAGTCCCAATCACTTATTCTGTGATACAAAGTTATTTTACTTCCTGAAGAAATTTCAACAAGGGCACACCTACTGAAAGCTCTCAAGGAGTGCCACTCCCTGTTGATCAGTCATTTAAACATATGAGCATATGAGGTCAATTCTCATTCAAATCAAGACAAATATTATATGGACTCAAAAGGTTATATTTAGGAATATATGTGTCAAGGACAAGGACAGAATCTCTAGTTAGTGGAAAAATACAGACCCCCCCCCCCATAAGACAGGGAACTAGATCATCTTACAGTCAGGTTGCCTAACAATAGGATATTGAGTAGAGCCCTTGACCTTTTCACCCTGTAAACATCCTACACAAACATCCTCTTAGCTTGCCCCACCCTATGCAGATAACAGCTTCTTGCTCCCCCCACCCTGCAGGAACTATATAAACCCCCCTGGAGAAAAATAAAGTTGCACCTTGATCAGAATCTTGCCTTGGTGTATTTCCTTTGTGTCTCCTGTCCCTATCATTCCATCCTTAGGGTGGTCGAGAACCCGTTGAAGCCCTGCTGGCTGGGGCATATATGCATATAAAATACATACTAAACAAAGAAAAGTACTTGCTGGTTTAAAGGATACTTTTATCATTCTCCTATAACAAGCTTCTTTTAATTTTTTAAAAATACATGTATGGATGTTTTGCCTGTATGAATGTATATGCACCACTTGCATGACTACTGTCAGCCAAGGCCAAAAGGGGTGATAAATATCTTGGAAAATGAGATATGGATGGTTATGATCTATCATTTTGATGCTTAGAATCCAACCTGGGTACTCAGGAAGAACAGACAGTGCTCTTAACTGCTGAGGTATCTCTCCATTCCCAATTGCAAGTTTCTTTAAAATTTCTGTTAGTTGTTGAATATCACTGCTATATAGACATTTTTTAAAAACAAGCATCTGGTATTTTCTTAAATTTTTAATTACTTATGAATAAATCATCAATTCACAGTCAAAAGCAGAGGACCAAAGACTAGTGATAAACCCATAACAGTTATATTTTAAAGCCACAATAGTGCTTCTTTTGTTCATACTTTTAAACTATGTTTGATATAGTTTTTCAAAAACTTTAAAAAATATTTCTTCTAGGAGTAATGAATGAGTACAAACTCATTTTATCTTAGCACTTGTATTGATTATTACACAGAAAAAAATTCAGGAAGGAAATCTTGGAATTCAGGTTTGAGTTTAACATGGCTAACAAAATGTAGGCAACATAACCAGTATTTCTGGATGTTATATTGGGTTTTCATTGTATATCTATCTGCTTAGACTGACAACTCTAAAAATGAATGATTTTGCCTTACTTATGACATATATCCTTTGCCAACAGATTGGAGAGTTTTGGTGAAATATCCTCTTTGGAGATTAGCTATACAATTTTCTTCCCCTTCTTGAAAAATTACTTGTACTAGAGAGACATATATTTTTAATCAAAACGCTGTCAGAGTTTTAAGGATCATGTGCAAGATACTAAATGAAATCACGTATGTTTTTCTCTTATCTTTGCTATACAGATAATACAAAAGAAGAATTTCATGTGAAGAACAATAGCTATCATGCCATATTATTAGATAGCTATACATTAAAATATATATTAAAATTCCACTTATTTCTTCTAAAGTACAAATAGTTTCTCTGAATCTTGAGAGAACATATGTGTATTTTATTAAGATATTTCAGATGGACGCTTTTTGTGGCTATGATTAATTATTAAACTTCTCTTTGATAAAAAGTTTAAATATGTGTCTTAAGTCAATAAATATATGTTTAATATTCTAAGATATCATATTCTGTTTCTTATTAAGAGAAGTTTGATGTTATCAGAGATATGTATTATTATTAAATTTTAATTTTCATGAAGTACTTTAAATTTTAACTTCTAAAAAACATGCAGCATAAAATGCTATCAGTTTTTAAACAGGGAGCACACTGAATCATAGATTGCTTGGTCACTATGGAGTTTTTATGTTAGCTCTACAAGTCTTTGTGTGTTTTTTGGAAATGATTAGGTTTTTCTACATTTTAATTTCCCTCATTAAGCTTTTCTACATTTCTGCATTTATTTTACTTCTTTAATTTCTGTTGCTAGAACTTCCAACACTATGTTGAATAGAAGTGGCAAGTTTTGGCATCCTTGTACATACCTGGCATGACTTGCAAAACTTCAGTTCTTTGACATTGAGTATGTGAGTTGTGGACTATTCTTGTGTGGCCTTTGTTACAGCAGATATTCTTAAACTTATCCACTCTTGACTGTTTTTCCTCCAAATAAAATTTTAATCAAACCGAGACATATATATTTATATATACATACACATATCTATCTATCTATCTATCTATCTATCTATCTATCTATCAATCATCTATCATCTATCTATATCTATGTCTATATCTATAATTATTTTTAAAAAAGAATTTCCTTGACCTAAATCATTAGGCAAGTCTTTTTAAAGCAAAAAGTTGGTATTTATACAATTATGGATAAAACAAATTTGTATATTAAGGTGCTTGTTTGTTTTGTAAAGAATTAAACCTTGGCTAAATGTTTGAGACTGCAAGATGGAACATTGCCAATGTTTTGTTTTCTATTTATATTTTTATTATTTTATTTGCATATTAATTATCTGCAATAATGCATTTTATTTTGTAATTTTCATGGATATACATAATTTATTTCAATAACTGTCAACCTGTTACAATCTTCTGTGATCCTCAAATGCCCAACAATCCTTTCTTCTTCCCAACTAGTCCCTCTTCTGAGTCTGTGTTCTTTTTGTGACTTGGTCAGTTTCATTAGGGTTGTTTACAGGAAGAAGGGTACAAGTTATTTACAGGAGCATGCAAATTTTATCAGTGACTAGCAGTGAAGAAAATGTCCAAAGAAGAATATAGGTGAATAAAGATGCTCCAAGAATCCATAGGTTTTAAAACAACAATCTCAGTACCTGATGTGGACTACTCCCCTTACATGTTGTTAATTAGGAATGCCCCAAAAGCCCTCCAATGCAATAAAGATAATTATCCCTGGTATTGGTTGCCAACCAGTGCTATATAATATGGTCCTTTTGCTGATGATACTACATAGCTATTTAGCAGGACATGGAGAAACCAAGCTAGAACTAGACTGGAAATTTCCACACAGCTGGCTATACCATATAGATATGAAAAGTGCTATGCAGTTTGCTGATAGAGAACTGCCATCAACAGTCATACTAAGTGGTTGACCCAGTGTTTGACATTTTCAACTAAGGAAGATAATCACACTCACGCCATAGTGACAAGTCTGTTATCCGGGTATCAAAACACTTTCTAGTGACATCCAATCATTGTTCTGCAGGGAGGAATTGTCATCTGTTACTATAAGAAGAGTCAAAGCCTGTAGCTGGGGAGGCCATAGGCTAAGTTCTAGTAGAGAAGCTACTGCTATCCTTTTGCTTAAATGGACATGACATGACTATCATATTGTCTTTTAAGTAATTGTGTTTATCGTCACAGACTAGTGAAGCTCTTAGCTTTGGTCAGAGAGGCTTTTTTGGTTATGGTCAGTAGCTGCAAAGACTCACAACTGGTCAGAATACTGAAAATAAATTACTAGTGTACACCTTCAATATTTTCATAATTAATTAACATTTTGATTTTTGTAGTTACCAATTTCGAGAATGTCTCTTAACATAAATACATATGACCAAATAACAGAAATACTTTTAGGACCATTTCAGAGTTGTTTGGAAATTATGTCTTAATTATGACCTGAAATACATTTAATTTTTTTATTATATATGAAACTCAAATTGGCAACTGAAACCATTTTAAAATCACACATCTTTAATAGAACATATTCCAAAGATATATTAATATGATACTTAAATATGAAGGGAATGATGGGAAAATATTGAAAGTCTTTGTTTTCTATAACTAAACATTATGTTTCTGTAAGAGTAGAAAACTTTATATACACTGAAAAAAAAACACTAAGGTTTGCAACATAATATTCTTGATATGGGCTGAGGTATTTTAAGCAATGCTTGCTGGCATTGTATGGTGTGATGGCAACACTGTACAAAGCATACATATCCTGTGTTCAGAACAAAGTTTGAAGTGAAGACACATGATGCAACCCATGTGAGTGCTGCTAGCAACTCTTCAGATTTATTACACATTTGCTTTGGTTTTGAATTAATTTGCATTGTTGCACATTTGGAAATCTTTTATTTTTGGCAAGACTTTTATGATACCCACATTGTTGAGCAACCACATATGGAGCTGCAACACAGAATTTAAAAGGTTGTATAGTTTGTTTAATTTTGTAAAATCATAGAGGGATGCAGAAATTAATCACGTTTTCCTGGTAAATACTGGCATGATCCTATGATTTTTTTTATTCTAAATTATGTTAGTGGTGTGCATCATATTGAGTTTTTTTCCTTGTTATTGTTGCTGTTTTCTTTTTTTTTAAGACAGGTTTTCTTTCTGTGTAGTTTTGCGCCTTTCCTGGATCTCGCTCTGTAGACCAGGCTGGCCTCGAACTCACAAAGATCTGCCTTGTTGCTGTTTTCTTATTTGAAACAAGGTCTCATTCTGTAGCTCAGGTTAACTCTAGGTTCAGTACTGCAGCCAATCTGGCACCAAGAATCAAAATCCTTAGCAATTCTTTCTCAGCCTTTCAAATGCTGGGGTTATGGTATGAGGCACTACACCTATTTCTTCTGATAATTTCTTTGAGTAAAAAAGCCATCCTTTCATGCAGGGATAAATACTACCTGATCAAGCTGCATTATCCTTATATTGTATAGTTTAATACCACCATTTATTTGTATTTTGTTGGGAATTTAGAAAATCTATATCCCCCAGTGATAATTAGCTTTCCCTTTTCTTTCTTAAAATATCTTTGGATTGTTAGTAGAGTAACACATCTTAAAAAATAAGTTTAGAAACTTTTCCTCTTTTTCAACTTTTGGAACCTAGTGAGATGACTCAGTGTTAAACATTTAGATGATGGGTAGAATTCATCAGTGAAACTATTTGATCTTAGGCTTTGATTTGTTTGGAAGTTTGCCATTGCTGAGATCAGACCATTCAACTTTTCCATTTCCTTGCATTTTAGTCTCAATGGTTTGAGTGTTTGTAATCATTTTCTTAGCATGTATCCATGCTATTTCACTTGTGATTTTATTTGAATCTTCATATTTACTGGTTAGTAAAAATGAATATTTATATATTTTGCTGACTTGGTCAAAACATCTTACTTGTATTTATATGTGTTATTGTTACATTTATTTATAATCTAATCTCTTTTCTCTGGTTTTCTGACTGGTTTTATTATCACTTAAAAAGAACTTTGCAACTCAAATATCTCTGTCAAAAGAAGAGAAAGAAAAAAAATATCACAGAAATTGGGTCATTTAGTAATTCTGAGGAACTTGCCTCTGGGACTCAACTGGATTCTGGCCCATCTTGAAGTACAAACCTTGGGCCCACCCAGGTAAATGTCTCAGGTGTACTACTAGAGTCTTATGCTGCCCTCTCAAGTTTCTTGCCAAAGACTGGGTTATCTTCCCAGATAGGCAGCCATTTCACACTAGCATAGAGATCACTATTCAGTTTACAAACATCTGTTTTGAGCAAATGCCAAAACAAACTGAAAGAGAAGCAGGGAATGTTGTCCTCACCAAGCATCTACTGTCATCCTACCTTATTTGTCCTGCAGCTCTGCTTCCTTTCCCTTCTACAGCTCTATGGCTCTAGCCAGGAGACAGGAATACTCAAAAGTAAAAAATCTTGGACGGGTGAAAAATCTTGGAAGTGGAGAATGCTGTATTACCAAGAAGGAGAAACAAGAGAAACAAGTGGTGATGGAGGGAGAGGGACAGGGGACCAGGACCAATTCTGGTCCAGTTCTGTGCATTCCTCTCTTCTCTGTTGTGGAGGGAAAGAAGACTAAGGGTGGTCATCTTAGGTGTTCCCTCTGGAGTGGTCTTTCTGAAGGAAAGCCATTAGCTCTGAAGGTAAACTAAGGGTCTCTTCTGTGCCTTGTAGTACAGCAGTGGCTATGTTTATGCTGCACCAAATGAGAACCTGACAGCTTCTCAGTACATGATGCAACGTGGCACAGAAGGCATGGAGGATTTCTGGAAAGATGAAGAGACTCAGTTCTGATAGTAGTGAAGGATTGCACCATTAGCAGTAGCAGAAGTGGCAACAGTAACATAAATACTAGCAGGAACAGGGTGAGGGTGAGCAGGAAACAAGCAGCTACTTCCCTGCTAATTTCATTATATCTATCTACCTGCTAGAAGTCATTAGTCACTCCGGAAGAAAAACCCCAAAAGCCATGTCTTCACTGATTTCAGATATGATAAAATTGACAACTGAGATTAGCCATCACAACAAATAAACAGATAATACAAACTATTTGATAAGTGACTGTTATAAATATTTTTCAGTTGAAAAGTTTATGAAATATATA
The DNA here is from genome assembly GCF_949786415.1 of Peromyscus eremicus. Classification (NCBI taxonomy): domain Eukaryota; kingdom Metazoa; phylum Chordata; class Mammalia; order Rodentia; family Cricetidae; genus Peromyscus; species Peromyscus eremicus. Next base: position 73,839,604 of record NC_081439.1, on the reverse strand, counting down.
GGAGAATGCACATTTCAGATAAAGTAGAGTAGTAGCAAGATTACTTTATTTTAAATGGCCAATACTAAACAATTAGACTTGTAACTTTTAAAATGTAGCATAGGAACTTTCTTTTCTGGTCAAAGCTATTTGGTGTTCTGTGAGCTTCTTGTACCTTTATAGGCATGTCCTTTTGATTTGGAAATTTTTCTTCTATTATTTTGTTAAAATTTGAGCCAGAAATCTTCTTTTTCTTATATTCCTATTATTCTTAGGTTTGGTGTTTTCATAGTGTACCAGACTTCCTGAACGTTTTGTGTCAGAATTTTTTTTTATTTAATATTTTCTTTGTCCGATGATGTATCTATTTCTTCTGTCACATCTTCAATGCCTGAAATTCTTTTTCCATCTATTGTATTCTATTGCCAATGCTTGTGTCTGTAGGTTCTGTTTGCTTACCTAGATTTTCCATTTTCAGAATTCCCTCAGTTTGTGTTTTCTTTATTGATTTATTACCATTTCAGGCCTTGAACAGTTTTTGTTCATTTCCTTCAACAGTTTGTTAATTTTCTCTTGGCCTTCTTGACCAAGTGATTTATTGATTTCCTCCAATTTTTTTATTGTCTTTTAATTGAATTCTTTAAGGGATTTATTGATTTCCTCTTTAAGGACCACTATCATCTTCATAAATTTGGTTTTAAGAATTTTTTTTGTGTGTGTGTGCTTCACCTGTGTTACAATATTCATAGCTTGCTGTAGTCAGATGCCTGGTCTCTGGTGGTGATGTATTGTCCTCACTGTTTTTGATTGTATTCTTGCACTGTCCTTTAGATATCTGGATTTAGAGTTATTATAAGTCTAGGTGCCAATAGCTTGGTTTGTCTTTATTTGATGAGTGTTTTCTTCTTTGGTTTTTGTTTCCTTTCTGATCTTCTGGCTGAAGTGGACTCTGGTGAATTAGAGAGTCTGTGCAAAAGTTGGGGGCTGGAATTCTGAAGTCCTGAATGGTTTCTGGTTCAATAGGGGGTTGCTGTCCATATTGAGGGCAGAAGTTTTAGCAATGTGCATAGCTTCTGGTCTGACTGGGAGGCATCAGGGATTTAGGATGTTGGACTGCCTTCTGCTGGGATAGGAGATTTCCTCCTGTTTTTTGGCAGCTGGCATGATCTCTGAGGTTCATGGTACTAGTCTAGCCTCTGGTGGGTGAGCAGGCTTCCTCCAGAGGTGTGGGCCATGATATGTTAACAGGGAGATGAGGGAAAGTTTGGGTTATGCTGAGGGGGGTGCAGGAGAGGTAGAGAGGAGATGTTGACTTACCTGGTTTCTAGGGAGCTGGTATGGCCTCTGATGGGTTAGGAGGTTTCCACCAGAGTTGTGGGCCAGAATATGGTGACAAGGAGAGGAGGGACATGTTGTAGTTATGCTGGGAAGAAATAGGCAGGGTGGGGGTGGTCTTGCCTTGGATTCAGCAAGCTGGTCTGGCCTCTGGTGGAGTAAGTGGTCACACCTCTGCTGGAGGTGTGGGCTAGAATATGCTGATGAGGAGAGGAGGGCTATTGGAGTTATGCTGGGCAAGAGCAGGCTAGTGTGTGGCATTCTTACCTGGAGTTCAGGAGGCTGGCCTGACCTCTGATCAGGTAGGAGGCTTCTGCCAGAGGTGTGGGCTGGAATAAAATAAAATATGGTATGTTTACACAATGGAGTATTACTCAGCTGTTCAAAACAATTGCGGTGTGAAATTTGCAGGTGAATGGATGGGAACTAGAAAAAAAATCATCCTGAGTGATATAACCCAGACTCAGAAAGACAAACATGGTATGTACTCACTTATAAATGGATATTAGTTGTAATGTAAAGAATAACCACACTAAAATCCACAGACCTGGGGAAGCTAAGTAACAAGGAAGATTCAATGTGTGTGTGTGGGAGATACATGAATCTCCCTGGGAAGAGGAAATAAAATAGATTTTACATGAGTACTAGAGGAAGGTCGAGAAGAGAGCAGGAGGGATTAGGTAGTGGAAATAGAGGGGGGGGAATACTGTAAGAGATGACTGAAAAGGGGAAACATTTCTTAGTGAAGTTGAATCCTAGTGCAATGGAAACTCCCAGGAATCTTAGCTAGGCTGACCCTAGCTAAGACTCCCAGCAACAGGGAATACATAGAATGAACTGCCCATATCTTGTAACCAGGCAAGACTTCAAGTGATGGCATTGGCACACAAACCTAACTACATGACTTTTGACCTATAATTTGTCCTGCCTACAGAATATACTGGGGTAAATTGGCATAGAAACTGTGGGAGTGGCCAACCAATGACTGGTCCAGCTTGAGACCCATGCTACAAGAGGGAGCCTACCCCTGACACTGCCTGGAGTGCCAGGACCCAGAGACTGGATAGCACAGAGTACTCGGATAAAAACAAACATGACTGTTGAAAAAAATGTCAATTTAATGATACCTAATGATATTCTACTATAGTCATAAATTGGTGCCTACCCAATTGTCATCAGAATAACTGATGGAAACAGATGCAGAGCCCCACAGCCAAACATTAAGTGGAGCTTGAGAAATCCTGCAGAAGAGAGGGATAGGGAAGACTGTAGGAGACAAATGGGTCAAAGACAGTACAAGAAAACCCACAGAATCAACTGTCCTCGGCTCATAGGGGCTCACAGAGACTGAACCAAGAATCAGGGACTGCCTGGCACTGACCTAGGTCCTCTGCATATATGTGACAGTTGTGTAGCTTAGTCTTCTTGTGGGACTCTTAACAGTGGAACCAGGGACTGTCTCTGACTCTTTTGCTGGCTTTTGGTACCCTGTTCCTCATACTGGGTTGCCTTGCCCAGCCTTAATGTGAGGGGAGGTGCCTAGTCTTACTGCAACTTGATACGCCATACTTAGTTAATATCCATGTGAGGCCTGCTCTTTTCTGAATAGAAAAGGAGGAGGAGTGACTAGGAGGATAGGGGAGGTATGGGGAGAGACTGGCAGGAGAGGAGGGAGGGGAAACTGCAGTCGGGATGTAAATATATAATAATAAATAATAATGCTAAAATCATTAAAAAACAAAAATTTAATTTTAAGAGCACTTTTAATTTTATCATGTTGCTGCGTTCTTGACTATTCTGACATATACTGTACTAAAATTTTATATATATATATATATATATATATATATATATATATATATATATGCATGTATATTTCTTGGAGAGTTTTGAACAATACAATTTCATCATATCCAGTCCCTTTCTTCCAACGTGTCCCAGATCCATCCCCCTTTGTTACTCACCTAGATTTGTGTCTTTTTTTTCTTAACTAATAAAGACCAATTTGGGCTAACAAATAGTTTTAGATATCTGGTCTTCCATTGGATCATGATATGTGTGCATATATATAAACAGAAAGGAATGCAAAACCTTCTGTAATATCTGTATCATTTCTTGGATATTTTGTAGACCAAAACACATTTGTACATTTATTTTCATACTTCAAATATTCAGTTAATAGATACTAGGTTTAAGTGATGCTTTCAAATATGAAAAAAACAAAGGCCTTACATTTGTTCAACTATTAGATAATTACTTTGTATTAAAAAGCTTTGACCCAATTTATCTAATGTTTTCATCATCATAATATTGAAAGAAATGGAGGTTAATTAATTGCTTAATTTTTGCAAATTCTTGTATTTACTGATTATTATGCTCACTCTATGCTAAAAACTGCATTTGTTTTATTAGTCTTGGGACTGGACTTTAATACTTAACATCTGAGAGTTTCCTACCACTGAAAACATGAGAAAAGCCTTATATGCACAGAAAACTTACCACCTGTGGCTACATACTATTATGAACATGGTAAAAAAATCTTTTACTCTTTATACTATACTTTTCTAAAACTAAAACAAGCTGCCAGTTAAATAAATTGTGGATACAGACAATGATGCTTTAGAAATGCTGTAACAAGATTAAGATGGTAGAGTAGTTTGATGTAAAGATAAAGAGAAATAATCCTCTTAAATATGACTGTTGGATGATGATAGATGTGGGGCATAAGCAAGATGTCTAAGAAGTAGATTCAATATTTTCTCTACAAAATGTAATAACATGTTTTCTGTGAATGAATATAGCTACCAGTAGGTGTAAAGTAAATGAATATATTTATGACAACACAGTGTAGTAAAACACAAAATAAAGAACAATTACATGTGATAGATCTGAGAAAACTTTGGTATGTGATAAATCTGGAGATGAATAACAAAAAAGTCAGGACATATAAGAAAATAGCATCATGGTGGGTATCTATGTATTACAAGATTCTAAATAATAAAACACTTGGAAACATTCATAACAGAGGTAATGCACAGGCTTTGAAGGAATAGACCCCTCCAGTATAGGTAGGATACTAAATGGATTGCTATTGTTTCACTCCAGGGGCTTATTTACCATCCTTCCAAACCCAATATGGACTACTAATCAGAGACCCACAACAATTATGTATTTGTCCACATTGTAAATTTCTGTTTTGTGTCTATTCAAAGCATGTTCACATTTCAGACTTTGGTGTTGTAGTTACATGGTATATAATTATGCCCAAAACAACAGAAGTCCTGTTGCTGTTGACTAACCTTTACTTTTGAACTTGGAGTCCTGGTCACTATAGGTGCACTGATTATATTAAACACAGCTCTTCAACAGCCACAGTATCTGTGGCTCTGACTTCTGACCTAGTCAAAGTGAACTAGTCCGCTCACAACACTTCAGAACTACTATATCTCATCATGTAACTACACTCCATACTTTACCTACACTGATGTAGTTATCATAACTCCATCTAAGTCACCAAAGTTATCACTCTTCTAAGCTGGTTTGCACATTGGTCTTGAGAATTCTGTACCTCTGTGGTGATGTTGTAGACCTCAAAATATGGTTATTTCACAAATGTCCCCACTTCACAAACTATTATTATAAAAGCAGTGGAGACAACTATGTGCTGAGAGGCTCTGCTGTCTAGAGAAGTTGCAGTCTACCATGACCTGGCACCTCTCTCTCAGTTCAGCAGCATGGACAAATGCCTCTCCATGGTAGAAGACATCCTGTTCTCTACCTGATCTTATTTGGACACTGTCTTTAAGTCAGGATGTTTGATTTATCTCTAATATGACTCTGGACACAGTTCCCTGTAGAAGCTTTCCCTATGATGCCCATATAGTAATTAGACATTGTGCTAGGAGAATTATGACAGAAACATGCTTCCACAGATGACAACTAAGACTTGTATTTGGAGATTTATGATAGGAATGTGCCGTTTAATACAAATTAGATGATTCTCCAGCTACTGTTCCCCATCCTATATATTCCCTATACTCTGGGATAAAGTTGAGCAGATTCACTGAAGCTGTCTCTCAGAGAGCTATCTCTGCCATTCTCACAGGTCATGCAAAGATCTTTGTCAGCATTTCTACCTCTTGTCCTCATGGGCTGTTGGACAAAAGCCCATGAGGAAAAGGGGGAACCCCCACATCTATGCTCAACGTACTGATGTCCATGAGGAAAAGGGGGAACCCCCACATCTATGCTCAATGTACTGATGTCCCAACCATACTTCATACATGCCTATCCTTCAGACAAAACTTTGTGGTATCTCTCTAGGTGCTATAGATCAGTATCACTGCTTCCTAGAATGTTTCCATAGGCTAGAATTATAGCCGAGAAAAGTTCCCTTGGCCATGACTTCTCCAGGGAAAAATGAAGTTGAAGGAGTCCTAGGAACCTTTGACATGAGTATAAACAATTACATCATAAGTCATTGTGGTAGTTTGAATGAAAATGTCCCCCATATACTCATAGAGAGTAACATTATTTGAAAGGATTAGGACATGCAGCCTTGTTGGAGTAGGTTTGGACTTATTGGAGGAAGTGTGTCATTGGGGGCGGACATTGAGGTTTCAGATGCTCAAGCCAGGCCCAGTGCCATTCTCTTTTCCTGATGCCTGTTGATCCAAATGTAGAACACTCTTGGCTTCTTCTCCAGCACCATGTATGCCTGTGTGCCACCATGCTTCCCATCATAATGATAATAGACTAACCATCTAAAACAGTAAACTCTGGAACATCAAGCTAGCCTTAGTTAAATGCCTTATTTTATAAGAGTTGCTGTGGTCATGGTGGTAACTAAGAAAGTCATTAATGGCCCTGGCAATTCTTTTGTAATACTTACCTCAGCTTACTAAACTTCACAGAGACTATTGTAGTACACTGTCATTGCAGCCAGGTATGTTATACCCCTGATGAATATATTATTGGATTCATTCACAGGAAAAAAATACCTTTTCTCCACCAAAATCAACCTATAAAGTATGGAAGAAAGAACTAATTTTTCACTAAAAATGCAGATGTAGTAAAGTGATAGTAGTAGGTTATCTGCTAAGATACATGATTTCACTAGCTCTGCATAGTTCGCTATATTTCTATTGCCATGCACGATTCTTTTTCTATTGAGTGGGTCAAATTAGAAAGCTGTTGGTTACTGCCCAGATGTGAGTATTACTGCTGTACTTTTAGGGGTATCTTGCAATGCTGTTCAGGGTTTTGATTTACAGGCATCACAGTTCAATAGAATTATTTATTGCTTCCCTTTCTTGGCAGTTTCACAGTACTTTCTGGTAATGCTAGACCACAGGAAGGAAGCTTTTAGCTTGTAACTCAACCTTATACCCACAGATATGTTTAGCTCTCACCCATCATCAAAGAAGCTTTTATTTACAGAAAATGGAGACTATTACAGTAAACCACAACAGGTCATAATTTAGAGATCAAAATATGGTGTGGAGCACAGCCCAACAGATATATCTACCACACATATTATCCACTTAATGACTGAGGAACGACTTTGAAGAATGGGTGAAAAGATTGTAAGGGTAGAGGACCAGGGATTGTGTTGTCAGATTGTGTCTTTGCAAATTGAAAGAAGCTTCATTCATGATACTTAAACAAGGCCTGAACAGTGATAATATAAGTGTGCATGATAATGTAGAAGGGAGAAATCCCAAGAAGTCCCAATCCTCGACAATGAACTATAGGTAATTCATGAAACTGGGAGAATTAGTCTTTTTGAGGGATGACCTCATAATCATTATCCACTAAAAAATGGTCAGCCTTCAAATCATATATGCCTAAGCCATGCTGAACAGATCCAAAATGTTTCTTTATATATTTATGCATTTCAACAAATGTGTAAAAATATTAATCATAAAGAGGCCATCAGCTTGAGATGGAATTGGAAAGACATTGGAGAAGTTGGAAGTGTCATGAGAGTGGTTGGAAAGAGGACAGGGATTGAGAAAGTGGTGAAACTATAGTCAATTAAAATTTTAATATAAATTTATTAAAGTACAATATTTTAAAAATACAGATGTAAATGCATGGAAGAAAGAAACATAAAAGTAAAGAAAACATAGCTTCTCTCTCTCTCTCTCTCTCTCTCTCTCTCTCTCTCTCTCTCTTCTTTTTGTTTTTTGGAGGCAGTTTCTCTCTGTTGCCCTGGCTGTCTTGGAACTCACTCTGTAGTAGTGGCCATGAGCTCATAGAGAATCAACTGCCTCTGCCTCCCTAGTGATGGGATTAAAGGTGTGTACCACCACTGCCTGGCTATAAAAATTCTAATAAAGTAATTATTTTCTATGAACTAATTCTAAGTAATGAATATTAAAGTTTGTCTAGTCAACAACCAAAAAAATTGTTTTAAGGAAGCCCAGAAAACATCTTTTAAAAGAAGAAAAATTGTTTTTCTCTGCTGAGTAGTACTCAATTGTGTATATGTACCACATTTTATTTATCCATTCTTCAGTTGAAGGGCATCTAGGTTGTTTCCATGTTCTGGCTATTACAAACAATGCTGCTATGAACATCATTGAGAATGTGTCCTTGTGGTAGGATTGAGCATTCCTTGGGTATATGCCCAAGAGTGGTATAGCTGGGTCTTGGGGGAGATTGATTCACAATTTTCTAAGAAAGCACCATATTGATTTCCAAAGTGGCTGTACAAGCTTGCATTCCCACCAACAGTGGAGCTCCACATCCTATCCAGCATAAGCTGTCTTCAGTGTTTTTGATCTTAGCCATTCTGACAGGTGTAAGGTGGTATCTCAGAGTCATTTTGGACCAATAGCTGAGGAGCCTCCAACTGGATCAGGCCCTCTGGATAAGTGAGACAGTTGATTAATTTGAACTTTTTGGGAGGCACCCAGGCAGTGGGACTGGGACCTGTTCTTAGTGCATGAGCTGGCTGTTTGGAACCTGGGCCCTATGCAGGGAGACTTAGCTCAGCCTGGGAGGAAGGGACTGGACCTGCCTGGACTGAATCTACCAGGTTAAGCTGAATCCCCAGGGGAGTCCTTGCCCTGGAGGAGATGGGAATGGGCTGTGGAGGGGGTGTGTTAGGTGGGGAGGCAGGAGGAGGGAGGACAGGGGAATCCGTGGCTGGTATGTAAAATTAAATCAAATTATATAAAAAAAGAAGAAACATGAGCTCCAAATCTTTAGACTTGACTAAAAACTTGGAGTAATTGCAGAAGCCAGTGAGGTAGAAAGGGACCATGTAAGGAGTTGGAAGAGGTGCTTCAGCAAAGGGAGGTTGTAGTAAAACATAGGAGTTATAAAATTGGAAAATGTAAAACCAATGTGTGGCTTGACTACAGAGGTAAGGAGGAGTTAATACAAAAGTGGATGGAAGAAGAGAAAAAGATGGGTCAATAAAGTAAAGAAAATGTATAAAGCACAAAAGAAATTCAGACATTTGAGTGATGAAGTTTGCAATTGAACAAGCAAAAGAAAAAAATCTTGACAATAAAATATGGATTATTAAAAATTCACACTATCACATTAGATGCAATAATAATCTTACAGTCACTTTCAGAAAACTTTTCAGGATATTGGAGATTTTTCTGTTCAGGTAACTTTTATTTTACTTGATAATGGCCCCAAAATGTCAGAGCAAAGTTGAAGGAAGACACCAGGGACAGAGGAACTCTGGTACTAAATAGCAAGGCTTGAAAGCATATAGAGAAATGTAATTTATTTAGAGTTCATCTTTATGCTGAGATTCATTCATCAATTTATTTTGCAATGTGTGCTCCACGGATAAAAGTAAATATCTTCACCAGCAAAGACCAAAGAATGAAATGAAAACAAAACCCATAGGTTTATGGTAGACACCACTTAGAAGAACAGACCCACTCTGTCACCCCAACCACACCTACCCCAGCATCTTCCCTGTGGACAACCCTCTCTGGCAACACCGGCAAACCCTATAGACACAAGCACTTCTCACAGAGCTTGGAAGAATGGTGACTGACTGGTCTTCCATGTGAACTGCTCCAATCTCTAGCCCCTAAGCACTAGGGCACATCCTGTGCTCCCCCTCCCATCTCAGCCCAAGCAAGGCAGTTGGGTCCTGCCCCCAAAGCTAGTGGAATCTCACTGCTCTGCTGAAAACACCAGCAGCTAGCCAGTAGGTGAGAGACCTGTAGGCAGGATGCACCACCACCTCTGCCACCCACCGAACTCAGTTCTCAGAAGATCCACTCTGCCACCCACCCCCACATATGTCAGCATCATCCCCATGGACAGTCATCTCCCACAACATCAGAAGACCCTATAGACACAAGCACCACCCATACCTATTGGAAGCACAGTAGCCCCTATAGACACAAACACCACCTACACCAGTTGGATGAAGAAATAGGTAAACTCCAGTGTAAGAATACATTCAACATCCTAAAGGACACTATGATACCACCAATACCCAGTAGTTCTACATCAGCAAGACATGAACATCCCAAAGCAGATGAAACAGAAGAAAATAACCTTAAAAATAACTTTATTATGATAGAGGCCCTTACAGATGAAATGAAAAACTTCCCTTAGAGGACAAGACAAACAAAAAATTGGAGCGAATCAATAAAGGCCTTAAAGAAAGCTGAAAATGCCAAGGAAAAACAATCAAATAGGTAAAGGAAACAGTCCAAGACTTAAAAATTAAAATAGAGGCAAGAAAGAAAACACAAACTGAGGGAATTCTGGAAAAAGAAAAATATGGTAAGTGAACAGGAACTACAGATAAAAGCATCTCCAACAGAATACTTAAACGTGGAAGAGAGAATCTCAGGCATTGAAGATATGATAGAAGAAATAGATTCACAGGTCAAAGAAAATGTTAAATCCAAAAAAATTCTTCAAACAATAATCCAGGACATCTGGGACACTACGAAAAGACCAAACTTAAGAATGATAGAGAAAAAAGGAGAATAATTCCATCTCAAAGGCACAGAAAATGTATTCAATGAAATCATAGAAGAAAACTTTCCAAACCTGATGAAGGACATGCCTATGAAGGTATGAGAAGCTTACTGAACACCAAATAGACAGGAACAGAAAACAAAAAAACAATAATCACATAATAATCAAAACACTAAACATACAAAATAAAGAAAGAATATTAAAAGCAGCAAAAGAATAAGGCCAAGTAACATATAAAGGCAGACCTATCAGAATTACACCTGACTTTTCAGTGAAGACTCTGAAAGTCAGATGGTCCTGGACAGGTGTTCTTCAGACTCCAAGAGACCAAGGATGCCATCTCAGGCTACTATATCCAGCAAAACTTCCTATCACAACAGATGGAGAAAAACCAGATATTCCAGGACAAAACTAAATTTAAAAATTACCTATCTATTTAGAAAGTGGTCTCCTATGCCAATGCGTTCAAGACTACTTCCTACTTTCTCTTCTAGCAGGTTCAGAGTAGCTAGATTTATGTTGAGGTCCTTGATCCACTTGGACTTAAGTTTTGTGCACGGTGATAGATATGGATCTATTTTCAGCCTTCTACATGTTGATATCCAGTTTTGCCAGCACCATTTGTTGAAGATGCTTTCTTTTTTCCATTGTGCACTTTTGGCTTCTTTGTCAAAAATTATTTGTTCATAGGTGTGCGGATTAATGTCAGGGTCTTCAATTCGATTCCATTGGTCCACATGTCGGTTTTTATGCCAGTACCAAGCTGTTTTTATTACTGTAGCTCTATAGTAGAGCTTGAAGTCAGGGATCGTGATGCCTCCAGAGGTTGTGTTATTGTACAAGATTCTTTTGGCTATCCTGGGTTTTTTGTTTTTCCATATGAAGTTGAGTATTATTCTTTCAGGTCTGTGAAGAATTGTGTTGGTATTTTGATGGGGATGGCATTGAATCTGTAGATTGCTTTTGGTAAGATTGCCATTTTTACTATGTTAGTTCTGCCTATCCATGAGCATGGGATTTCTTTCCATTTTCTGACATCACTGAGAGAAACAATCAATCAATGGGACCTCTTGAAACTGAGAAGCTTTTGTAGGGCAAAGGGTACGGTCAACAAAGCAAAGCGACAGCCTACAGAATGGGAAAAGATCTTCACCAATCCCACATCTGACAGAGGACTGATATCCAGAATATATAAGGAACTCAAGAAATTAGACATCAAAATGCCCAACAGTCCAATTAAGAAATGGGCTATAGAACTAAACAGAGAATTCTCAACAGAGGAAACTCAAATGGCTGAAAGACATTTAAGGAATTGCTCAACATCCCTAATCATCAGGGAAATGCAAATCAAAACAACTCTGAGATACCACCTTACACCTGTCAGAATGGCTAAGATCAAAAACACTGAAGACACCTTATGCTGGAGAGGATGTGGAGCTAGGGGAACTCTCCTCCACTGCTGGTGGGAATGCAAGCTTGTACAACCACTTTGGAAATCAATATGGCGATTTCTTAGAAAATTGGGAATCCATCTCCCCCAAGATCCAGCTATACCACTCTTGGGCATATACCCAAGGAATGCTCAACCACACCACAAGAGCACTTGTTCAGCTATGTTCATATCAGCGTTGTTTGTAATAGCCAGAACATGGAAACAACCTAGATGCCCTTCAACTGAAGAATGGATAAACAAAATGTGGTACATATACACAATGGAATACTACTCAGCAGAGAAAAACAATGACATCATGAGGTTTGCAGACAAATGGATGGATCTAGAAAAAATCATCCTGAGTGAGGTATCCCAGACTCAGAAAGACAAACATGGTATGTACTCACTCATAACAGGATACTAGATGTGGAACAAGGATGACTGGACTGCTACTCACATCACCAGGCAGGCTACCTGGAAAACAGGACCCCAAGAAAGACACAGGGATCGCCCAATGACAGAGAAATGGAATGAGATCTACATGAACAGCCTGGACATGAGTGGGGGTAGTGAAGGGCGAGGGTCGAGGGAAAGAGAGCTTGGGTGAGTGGGAGATCCCAGCTGGATCAACAACAGAGAGGGAGAACAAGGAATAGGAGACCATGGTAAATGAAGACCACATGAGAATAGGAAGAAACAAAGTGCTAGAGAGGCCCACAGAAATCCACAAAGATACCTCCACAACAGACTGCTGGCAATGGTTGAGAGACAGTCCGAACTGACCTACTCTGGTGATGGGATGGCCAAACACCCTAATTGTCGTGCTAGAAACCTCATCCAACTACTGAGGGATCTGGATGCAGAGATCCATGACTAGGCCCCAGGTGGATCTCTGGGAGTCCAATTAGCGAGAATGAGGAGGGTTTATATGAGAGAGAATTGTTGAGACCAAGGTCGGATAAAGCACAGAGACAAATAGCCAAACAAACGGAAACACATGAAATATGAACCAATGGCTGAGGGGTCACCAACTGGATCAGGCCCTCTGCGTGGGTGAGACAGTTGATTGGCCTGATCTGTTTGGGAGGCATCCAGGCAGTGGCACCGGGTCCTGTGCTCATTGCATGAGTCGGCTGTTTGAAATCTGGGGCCTATGCAGGGTCCCTTGGCTCGGCCTGGGAGGAGGGGACTGGACCTACCTGGACTGAGTCCACCAGGTTGATCTCAGTCTGTGGGGAAGGCTTTGCCCTGGAGGAGATTGGAATGGGGGGCGGGCGGGGGGGAAGGTGGGGGGGGAGGGGGGAGAACAAGGGAATCTGTGGCTGATATGTAGAACTGAATTGTATTGCAAAATAAAAATTAAAAAAAAAAATTACCTATCTACAAATTCAGCCCCACAGAAAGTACTAGAAGGAAAACTTCAACCCAAGGAAATTAGCTGTTCCCATGAAAATACAGGGAATAGGTAACCTCATACCAGCAAAACCCAAAGAAGGAAAACACACACACACACACACACACACACACACACAAGTACAAGGGCACCTACATTTGTAAAAGAAACACTACTAAAGCTTAAAACACATATCGAACTCCATACATTAATAGCGAGAGACTTCAATATCTCATTCTCATCAATGGAAAGGTCTACCGGCAGAAAATTAACAGAGAAATAAGGAACTAACAGATGTTATGACTCAAATGGACTTGACAGACATCAATAGAACACTTTACCCAAACACAAAAGAATACATCTTCCTCTCAGCACTACATGGAACCTTCTATAAAATTGACCACATACTGTAACAAAGTAAAATCACAAAAGATGTAAAATATGGGAATAAACCCATGTATCCTACCAGATCATTGTGGCTTAAAGTTAGAATTCAATAACAACACAAACTACAGACAGCCTACAAACTCATAGCGACTAAACAACTCTCAACTGAATTACTACTGGGTCAAGGAACAAATAAAGAAAGAAATTAAAGACTTCCTAGATATCAATGGAAATGAAAGCACAACATACCCAACCTTATGGGACACTATGAAAGGAGTGGTAAAAGGAAAGTTCATGGCACTAAATGCCTACATAAAGAATTTGGAGAAATCTCACACTGGTGACTAGAATAAAAGTAGCAAACTCACCTAGGATGAATAGACGCCATGAAATAATCAACAAAATAGAAACAAAGAGAACAATAAAAGAATCAATGAAAGAAAGAGTTGGTTCTTTGAGAAAATCAATAAGATAGACAAACACTTATCCAACCTAATGAAATGCAGAGAGAAAATATCAAAATTAACAGAATCAGAAATGAAAACAGGGACATAACACCAGACACTGAGGAAATCTGAGAAAACCATTAGATCAAACATCAAAAACCTGTACTCCACAAAATTTGAAAATCTGAAAGAAAGTGACAATTTTCTTGATAAGTACCCCAATCCAAAATTAAATCAAAAGCAGTTAACAATTTAAATAGACCCACAACCCCTGAGGAAATAGGGTTAGTCATTTGAAGTCTCCCAACTAAAATAAAAGCCCAGAACAAGATGGTTTCATTGCAGAATTTTACCAGAATTTCAAAGAAGAGCTGATACCAATACTCCTCAAATTGTTCCACACAATTGAAACAGAAGGAACACTGCCAAATTCTTTTTACAAGGCTAGAGTTACCCTGATACCCAAATGACTCAAAGATGCAGAAAAGAAAGAGTATTGTAGATGAATCACCCTCATGAACATTTATGCAAAAATACTCAATAAAATACTGGCAAACTGAATCCAAGAACAGATAAAAAAAATCATTCACTATGATCAAGTAGGCTTCATCCCAGAGATGCAGGGATGGCTCAAAATATGAAAATCTGTCAATGTAACACCCCATATAAACAAACTGACAGAAAAAAAAAAACACATTGTCATATCATTAGATGCTGAAAGAGCCTTTAATAAAACCCAACATGATAAAAGTCTTGGAGAGATCAGGGACACAAGGAACATACCTAATAATACCGTAATAAAGGCAAGGTACAGAAAGCCAAAGACAACATCAAACTAAATGGAGATAAACTCAAAGCAATTACACTAAAATCAGGAACAAGACAAAGCTGTCCACTCTCTCTATATCTATTCAACATAGTACTCGAAGTTCTAGCTAGAGCAATAAGACAACAAAAAGAGATCAAGGTGATACAAATAGCAAAGGAGGAAGTCAAACTTTTGCTCTTTGCAGATTATATGATTCTATACATAAGTGACCTCAAAATTTCTTCCAGGGATGTCCTAGGATTGGCCTTCTCCTGTGATCAGACTGGTGACTACCCAGATTGTCATCACTGAGCATTTATCTAGTAACTGATGGAAGCAGATGCAGTGATCCACAGCCAAGCACTGAGGAGCTCTGGGAGTCCTCCTGAAGAAAGGCAGGAGGGATTCTATGAGCCAGGGTTTCAAGATCATGATGGAGGAACCCACAGAGACAGCTGATCTGAGCTAGTGGTAGCACATGGACTCTGGACCAACAGTTAGGGACTCTTCATGGGACCGACCTAGGCCCTTTGTAGGTGAGTGACAGTTGTGTAACTTGGTCTGTTTGTAAGGCTCATAGCAGTAAAATCAGGATCTATCCCTTACTATTAGCTGGCTTTTGGGAACCTGTTCCCCATGCTGGATTACCTTGCTCAGGCTTTATATGTGTAGAGGTGCTGGGTCTTGCCTTAACTTGATGTGTCTTGCCATGTTAAGCCTATGGGAGTTCTTCTCATTTCTGAATGGAGAGGGAGGAGGAGTGGATGTGGAGTGGGATAGATTGGAGCCAGCAGTAGGAAATAGGAGGAGAGGAGGGATGGGAAACTGTGGTCAGTATGTAAAATAAAGGAAAAAAAACATTAATAGGAAAGAGAAGAATTAAGTATAAGAACAACTACAAAATAAAGAGAATCATCCTTAGCATTATAGGAGTTGAGGATAAAGATAGATAGATAGATAGATAGATAGATAGATAGATAGATAGATAGATAGATAGAGATTGTTTAAAAAATTAAAATGGCTGAAAATTTTCTGGATTAGGGAAGCAATCCACAGTCATTTATTCTCTGCAGTTTGACCTGTTGTGAGTCTTTGCATTAACCACTATAATCTGAAGAAAGAAATTTCTTTCATGTGAGCTGAGAGTTGTGCTAATCTAAGGGTATAATGATAAACATTTAGAAAGCACTTTGAAATTCTGTCCATTTAATAAAATAATACTAGCCATGAACAAGTAAGTGTAAAAAAGTCAACTTCATAGGAGGAGAGTAATGAGTTGGAATCAGTAATGAGAGTAATCAGTCTGGAAAATGATCTGTTATATCCATTCTTTAAGCTTTGAATGATTGAGTTTACTAAAGAACGTATAGCAAGCCAAAATAAAAGAATGAATAGCAATCAATAGACAGATGAATAGATAGATAATCTAAAATATCATCAAATGGGGTGCTTAAAACATACAGCAGAAACTGAATTGGGAAGCCACACTAAGGCAACCAGCACAAGTTCCCATTAGAGAGAGTCCTAGGCAAAGTGGAGTTTCCCACAAAGTCTGGAGTGTCCCACAAAGTGGGCCTTCCAAATCAAATAAATGCATAGACACAGATAAAGATAGTATAAAACCAGGAGCTCAAAACATCCAGCTGAAGCAATCAGTTGGAGTTCCTGAATGAACTTCACATGGTTGTACTTCTTCTGGCTTCTCTGTCCCAGAGATAGGCACTTTTATCTCAAGGATAAACAACAGTAACATCTGTTAGCAATGGATTACCGTCTATCTTTCCCACTGTAGGCACTTTTATATCATAGGATAAACAACAGCAACATCTGTTGAAAATGGATTACTTCTTGGCTGTTTTCAAGGACAAATCATTTCTACTCTTAGGCTCTTCTTCAATTCTCTCCCCTCCCTGTCATAGAATTGGGGGTGGAAGCAATTCCCAGTGTGCTATCTAGTTTTGAAATCAACTGGACACAAGCTAGGGTCAAGTGGATATTAGGCATCTTAACTGGGAAAAGATGTCTTAACTGCCATAGGGCTGCCCTCTAGGCAAGAGTATAGGCCATGTTCATAACTTATGATTGATGTTGGAGGGTCTAGCTCACTGTAGATGGTGCCAGTTCTGGACAAGCGTCCTAGATGTTATAAGAAATTAAGCCAAACAAACTATGAATAAGCAAGCCAGCAAGTAGCATTCCTTCCCGGCCTCTGCTTCAACTCATTACTCTACATTCCTATCCTGCCTTGAGTTCTGCCATGACATTCCCCAGTGATGGACTGGTACTTGGCAGTATAAGCCAAACAAACTCTTTCCTTGCCAAGTTACTTTTGCCACGGTATTTTTTCACAGAAATATAAATGACTTACATATCCAGGCAAAGGGCTTTCAAGGACACATTGAGACCATCTTACTTGATTTGAAAGTGTGTGGGGGAACCCTTCTTCCAGAGTCACCTTCCTTGTTATTCAAACAATACATGAAAATTTACCAATATAATGCATATTACAAATACAAAGATTTATTGTACATAAAAGGGTCTATAGCTAATAATAATAATACACACTTAAAAATTGCTAAGATATTTTATGCATTCTCATGATGAAGAATTAATTTTGTTATGTAGTAGATATGTTGATTTAATCAGTCAATAGTATCCACATTAAAATATGTTGTATAACATAGATATTAATGATGTTACTGTGTGTCTATGTGTGAGCATGTAAGAATTTGAACCAATTGCATTAATATGTAGCTAGAGTTTTCCTGCCTGGCTCCCCCGTCAGGGCAAATCTCTCTCACCTGCCAGTCCCACAGCCTCTCAGACCCAACCAAGTAAACACAGAGACTTATATTGCTTACAAAATGTATGGCCGTGGCAGGCTTCTTGCTAACTGTTCTTACAGCTTAAATTAATCCATTTCCATTAATCTATACCTTGCCACATGGCTCGTGGCTTACCAGCATCTTCACATGCTGCTTGTCCTGGTGGCGGCTGACAGTGTCTCTCTGACTCAGCCTTCCACTTCCCAGCTTTATTCTCTTCCTTGTCCCGCCTATACTTCCTGCCTAGCCACTGGCCAATCAGTGATTTATTTATTGACCAATCAGCAACAAACCTGACATACAGACCATCCCGCAGCATTAATATGAGTAAAAGCCTAAGTGAGAAAACACATGTGTGCATGTGTGTGTATGTTGGTGAATATTTGGAAGCTTTTTAATATATCTTAATGTAATGTGAAGAGAAATAGCATGAGATAGAACTGAGCAGTTTCTTTGTGATTAGGTTTCAGAAACCTTACATAATAAATTTATTGTTTAGGCTGAGGTTTAATGGGATGGGATATAAAGCAATTGTCAGTATCTACCCATTAATTTCCTAGTGGAGCAGAATCCAAGATTTAGTACTTCAAATTCCTAAAACTCAAATGTACTTACTGGGGCATTCCATTTTGGCAATTTTTGTTGTTCTTGTTAGTTTGCTTGATTTTATATTAGTTAGAATTTCATACAATGTATTTTGATCATATGTAACCTCTCCTCCAACTCCTTTCAGATAAACCCATATTTCCAAACCTACCAAACTTTGTATAACATTTTAATAACCAAATTGTCCTTCTCATATGGTCATGACTCTGTGGAAACCTACTGTAGTGTGGTTGACTTACTGGGAACCATATTCCTAAAGACAACTCAATCTCTTTTCTCTCTCTCTCTCTCTCTCTCTCTCTCTCTCTCTCTCTCTCTCTCTTTCTCTCTCTCTCTCTGTCTGTCTCTCTCTCTCTCTCTCTTTCTGTCTCTCTCTCTCTCTGTGTCTGTCTCTCTCTCTCTCTGCATCTATCAGTTGTCAATATCTCCTGTTTCTCTAGAACTACTCCTCCTACCATATTCTGTATTGGTCAGGATTCTCTAAAGGAACTTAACTGAGAATGTAAATGTATGAAGTAGATTTATGACAGTGGCTTACAGGCTGTGATCTGAGTACTCCAGCAAGGGTTGCCTTCTGACAGAAGAGTCAAGGAGCCAACAGACTTTCTGTCCATGAGACCATACGTCCTATGAGTCCCGATCTGATTCTTGGGATTTTCAGTCTGCATTGAAATCCCGAAGAGGTAGGTTCTAACACCAGCAAAAAAATTGCTCAGGAACAGGATAGATGAACTTGCCAGTGGGAGTGAGCACAAACAGACAAAAGCAAGGAGTTCCTTCATCCATGTCATTTTATGTGGGCTGCCAACAGTAGTTATAGCCAAGATTTAGGGTGGATCTTCCCAACTCATAAGATCTGGATTTAGTGTGGGTCTTCCACCTCAAATAATCCCACCAAGAAAAAGCCCTTCACTGGTGTGTCTAACTTCTCATTAACTCTAGAATTAGTCAACTTGACAACTATTATTATCCATTCATTCATCGCACTTGAACATATATAAAAAGAGTTTAAATAAAGTTACACTATAACAGGGTGACAATGCCTCTACTATACAATAGACTAACAAATGCAAAGCTCAGTGCCAGGAGTGAGATACTACTCTGGATTTTTCCCAGTGTTATCTCACAACACCATAAACATTACAGGTTATTGACAATGCCCTTGTTTACCAACCAGAACTTGACAGGAATACTGTACTGCTGAAGATTCTGCATACTTGAGTCACATGCAAGAAAAAGCGCAAGCTGGAACTGACCTGGAAGCTTCATCCTTACTGCTAGCTTTAAAAAAAAAAAGTCTTATTTCTTGAAATATGTTTTCTCTTTGCGGTTATACTATAATTACATTTCTCCATTCCTGTTCCTCTCTCCAAATTCTCTCATTTACCCCTCATTGCTCTCTTTAAAATTCAAGGTCTTTCCCCATTTCTATTGCATGTATATAATATCTACATATGAATATATATGCATATTCATTTATATTCTTAAATGTAACCTATTTAGTCTGTACAATGTAACTTTTATGCATATTTTCAGGGATCGCCATTTGGTATTGAGTAATATAATTACAACATGACAAGTTTTATATTATTAGAAGGTGCTATATAGGCTACCAGAAGAAAAAGTGCTATTTTGATTTTAACAGTGGATATTAGAGCAAGTATTTATATGTCTTGTATAAAGATTATCTTCCTAAAGCATTTGCCTGAACTTTACTACTACTATGATATTCTAATGTATTGGCAAATGAATTCTAATATTGAAGCTGCTCTAGATGCAACTAAAGCTGACCAAAACTTACTTTTTCTGATTATCTATTCTATCCAGGTATTTTCTTTAAGTTTCATTAACTGTCTTGGTAAAAATTGTTTCTCTTGAGTGACATATTTTGTTAAAATTTTACTATATTTGATTTGAAAGTAGCCTAATTATGTAGATGTTCTGTATGTGACTGAAGTCTTATAGTCAAATGGAATAATGAAACAGAAAAATAATGGATTACATATTGTATAATCTTTATTACTATTTTAAAAAAGAGTAATATATTCATTTTGTTTGAAATAACTAATTTATAATTTGTTAACACAAGTTAGATTGCTTCTTTTGTGAACCAGATTATTAAGCATGAAGGGAAAATGTATTGCATATTTTATGACTTATAGGATTAATTTACTTTTCACAACTGAGGTAAAGTCACTGATTGAAGTCAAAGATAGGGCATAATAATAAAATAAAATAAACAATGCTACTATTTTACTTAGTGTTCATACATTCTTCTTATATTATTTATTTATTTTTGTGGTTTAGAAGTCACATAAATGTTAAAAATGCCTGTCAGTTTGTTTTGGGGCCTTTTTAAAATTACTTAAGTCAACGCTATTGTTTGATGCTCACTCTTCATCTCCATTAGATAGACACAGTTGGTCATCTTATATCTGAAATTTTGTATTCAACCAGTATTTCTTTCCTTCTACTCATGATTTATGAAAACTACCATTCTATATTATGTTTCTGTAGGTTCAACTTTTAGATTTCATATATGTGATATTATGCAATATTTGTCTTTCTGCATTTGGCTGATTTAACTTATTGTAATAATTTCAAGATGTATCTATTGTGACAAATGACAGAATTTTTACTTTTGTATCACTGTTTAATTGTCCATTTAGTGTATAATATTTTCTTCATCCATTCACATGTTGATGAACTTTTATGTTGAATTCATTTCTAGGCTAGTGAATAATTAGGGGATGATTTCAGAAAGTAGAGAGATTGTCTAAATATTTATTTTTTCCCTTTCTTCTGAAATTATACATAAAGAAAGAAAACTATCTGGTCAGGATCTGCCCAAAAAACTTCCCATGTCAAATTGGAAATATTTTTATATATTCTAATTTATAGAATCTTTTCAAATTTATTACTGATGTGTCACTATAACTATTAACAGCATTGTTTTTCCCTTAAATATGTTTTAGTGTATGTGCCCATGTGCATGTTTACTTGCTCAGCTGATTTGCCTCATATTTTAACTCCTTTAATTAGCTTACCCCTAAAACCACATTGGCAAGAAAAGTATTTTATTGTAGGAATAATTCACGTTTGACTCGAGCACTTGAAGTTGATGTTATCTTCCTCAAATCCATAAGGGCTGTAAGGGAAAGATGTGATATTAAAGAAAAAACAGGATGTGTAACAAGAATACTTAATTTGATGATAGAAAAATACTGACAATATGGGAACCACCTCTCATGTGCTTTTTCTAAATAATCTACCACCTGCTTAATCTTTTATCATTTGGAACCCCCAAACAATGCATTTTTTTCTCCAAAGGTTGCTTTTTTTTGCTATGCTGAAAGCAGTAACAAGAGAAAACCAACAAATTTAATTCATACATTAAGAAGAAATATTTATGAAGTGAACAAAAAACAATTTCTTTTTCAATTAGTTTCACGTGCCAACTACATTTCCCCTCCCTATTCTCTTCCCAGTCTCTTCCCCAACCTCCCCTCTGCCTCACCACCACATCCACTCCTTCTTCATTTCTATTCAGAAAAGGGCAGAACTTCCATGAGTATCACCAAATATGGCATACCAAGCTGTAGCAACATCTTGCCTTGTATTAAGGCTTGGCAAGGCAACCCAGTATGAGGAACAGGGTACCAAAGCCAACAAAAGAGTCAGAGACAGCCCCTACTAGAAAACTGTAACACATAATCAGAGGCCCCAGGTCAGTCCCATGCAAGTTCCCTGGTTGTTGGTTCAGTCACTGTGAGCCCAGGATAGTTGATTCTGTGGATTTTCTTGTGATGTCCTTGACACCTGTGGCTCCTACAGTCTTTCCCATCCCTCTCTTCCACAGGATTATCCAAAATAGGCCCAATAGAAAACAATATTTCTTAATTGTTGTGATAGAGATAAAGTCTTCTATCAAATATCTATCATTATAAAACACAGATATGGTTTATATCCAACAGATTTCTAAATGTAGAATATCCTGAATAGCACATATAGATCATAAGGATTCCTTTCTCAAGGAAGCCACAATTTAATTCATTTTCTGTTTGCTTTGAGTAAGAACATTATTATTTTTTGGTCACTTAATAAATTAAAAATCTCATGAGATTTTGAAGTTTATGGATATCAGTTTGGAAAAGGAAACAATCAGGAGCAATTTAATATAGAAAAATTAGAGATATATGATTTTTTTATCTCGTTGTAAGAAAATATTTTACTTGTGGTTTGCATATAATTGCTCTCAGATAGTGAGCCTATTTCCTAAGTCTCAACAGTCAACATGTTAACCCATGGAAAAATGGTTATTGTGCTAGTAATTTTGGAGAGGAATGGTTTTGGGAGAATAAAAGAGCAGGAACCAAAAAACATACCGTTGTAATCTTGTGAGGATAAACTTGTGTTTTTTAAATAGATTAAATTTGCTACTTGATAATCTCATACATATATATATATGTATATATATATATGTATGTATTTTTATCTTTGTCTCACCCTTTTATCCTCTATTTCTGCTTACAAGGTTTTTCTCACTTCCATGCCATTTTGTTTTGAGATCCCATTGATTTTAACCAAGATGCTGCCTGTGGTTATAGGCCTAGAATTATCCACTAGAGACATTTGGGCTCACTTTTTGGTACACAACTGCACACAATGCATGTTTTCCCCCCAGTGTCCATCAGTAGCCAATTGTTCAATTTGGGGAGGTAGATCACCCATGTGCCCCTCCCTGATGTATAATCAACTGTTCAAAGGTCCAGTCTTGTGCAGTTACAGTATATTTAACTGTAGCAGCTGTAAATTCATGAGTGCCTTGTCTGCATCATGCTCTGGACATAGCATCTCCCAGATGTCTTCCTGGCTTCTGACTCCTGCATTCTATTCATTCCATCCTGTTGAACATTCCCTGAGTCTTCGGGGGAGTGATATAAATATTTAGTTTATGACTGAGTACTCATCTCTCCTTTATTCTAATCATCTTCCGAAGCAATGAGTGTGTGCATTAATTACCAATCACTACAAAAAGAAACATCTCTGAACAAGGCTGAGTGTAGTGTTTCTGTTCTTAGAATAAACAAAAATATTACAGCACAGTTTGGTGCCATAGAAATTTAACTAAAAACAGTAGTGAGTTCCCCTTGAGGGCCTGTGACCTCTGTGCTACAGGTTTTTGATCGACTTAACAGTACTAGGCATATAGTCTCTCCCGTGTTGTAGACCACAAAACAAATCCAAGAACTATGTAGACCACATAAAAATCATGCCTCTGTTGCACAAGAAGACATATCTTGCCCAGCAGGTCAGCCCCATAGTTCAGAATTCACAGCTGTAATACTACTGATGCCTTATCTCCTCTAGTACCCTGTACAGCACCTTCTAGCACTATGAAAAGTAGCCAGCAAGAAACTCCCAGATCATTTCCAGCTTGTTTTCTCTGTATCTTGCAACCAAGAGGTGTGATAACTTTGACAACAGATGGGAAATTAAGAAGAATAGCAATAGCCTGAATTGGCTTTTAAGGCCTCATTGACCAACATCTCATAAGGAAGTATCTTGCATCTGACACTCAGGTGTTTGCTTAATAACCAATAGCTTCTAAGAGAAACATTGCCCAACTACGCAGGATATCTACCTTCTATCTATTTTTTTACATATTTTTAATTGGCTTTCAAAGTTCTAGATTTTCATATGGCATTTTCATTCATGTTTATCAACTTCCCTTCCCATGCCCCACTCCTCTCTGCTTAAAATTTGCTACCTCCAGGATTCCTCTGCACTTCTTTCATAACACCTACATAACTTTATCTCTCTCTCTCTTAAGACATATCCCACAAATCTGCTTTCTATTTTGCTGGCTTTTTCTGATGCCCCAAGTTAAACACATAAAACTAAAGTTTCAAATCCAGGATCCACATACAGAAACAGATATACCTTGTGATCTAGGGTATATCCTGAAAGGACTCCATGTTCTATCACAAAGATACATTTATATATTTTACTGATCTATTCACAATAGCTAGTGTGTTGGCAAGTTTTAAATCAACTTGACTGAAGCTAGAGTCATCTGAGAGGAGGGGCCCTGTCTTAGTCTGGGTTTTATTGCTGTGAAGAGACATTATGACCATGGCCACTCTTATAAAGAAAAAAAAATTAACTGGAGTGGCTTGCTTACAATTTCAGAGGTTCAGTCCATTATCATCAAGACAGGGAGCATGGTGGCATGCAGGCAGACAGTAGTACATCTTGCAAGCTACAGGAAGTCGACTAACAGTTGTACTGAGGGAAGCTTGAGCAAAAGAGACCTCAAAGCCTGCCCCCATAGTGACACACTTTCTCCAACAAAGCCATAATTTCTAAGAGTCCCACTCCCTTTGGGGCCCACCTTTTCTCAAACCACTATAGGCCCTCAGTTGAAAAAATATCTCCATAAAATTGTGCTATAGGCAAGCCTGTAGGGTATTTTCTTAATTTGTGATTGTATGGGAGGATCCCTCAAACTGTTGATAAATCTACCTCTGGGTTGCTAATCCTGGGTTCTATGTGAAAGCAGTTTGAGCAAGCCGTAAGAAATAAGCCAGTAAGCCACATACCACCATTGCCTCTGCAACTGCTCCTGCCCTGTACAGACATCCTTCAGTGATGAACAGTGATGTGAAAGCACAGCCAAATAAACCCTTTCATGCCCAGGTTGCTTTTGGTCATGGTGTTTCATTACAGCAATAATAACCCTAACCAAGACAACTAGGAAATGAAATAGCAGAGATGATTATCAACAGAAGAAAGTGTGATAAAAATATGGTACACATACAAATTGGAAATTTATTCAGATACAAAGAAAAACAAACTATATAAATGTCAGATAAATATATAGAAACGTAAAAACCATGACAAATGACCTAATCTAGGCCTAGAGAGACAAATGCTACATGTTCTTAGTCATATGGGATGTTTTTAGGATAGTGAAAATTTTAGCCTGAGTCCTTTTCTCCTAAAAGACAATACTGACTTGTCCTGGGAAACTGGAACTAGTGATGTGAGATAGTCTTTCAACATAGAGGAGCCAAAGAGCTCAGCATTAGGTAATTGTTACCCTTGTGCAGAAATCCTTTGTTGTAGCAGCAAACAAAGGCAACAATGTTAACAAAAGCATTAAACGTCAGAGCTTTCTCTGAATGTCAATGTAATTAAAAACTTCCTTATTTAGACTATAAAAATATTTAGGATTCTTGGAAATATAGCATTCATTAAATTTTTTGTTAATTAAAAAATCTTTCTCAAACTTTCTCAATTTTAATTCAAATTAGAGAAAACAAAGAAATGATTATACCTTAATAAAAAAAACCCTGAAGAATGATGCTACCCTAAAAAAATAAAACAATGGTTTTATATAAGGGACAAAAGAGTCCTTAAAGATGATTTCTGTACATATTCATGCAATGTTCATTTGCCTTCTTTCTGCTGAGCTGAGAGATAAAACAGATATATACATATATTCCTTGAGTAACTTCATCAGTCTTTGACAAAGTTCTGTATTGTTAGAAGATGTTATTTTAAGCCAACATGAAATATACTTTTATGGTAAGTTTAATTTGTTAGCCTTGGTTCTGTGTCCTACAAATAAACTCTAATTAATACTGAGCAAAGGTGTGTCATAAATATGTAAAGGCAACTATTACATCTGCTGTGAATATTTTCTTCTTTTCTTCTCCTTTCCCTTTACACATTTCTGTTTCACATCTTCAAACTGAAATTTACTTTAACTACTCCTTGTCTTTGGTTGTCTATTGCTATGATAAAACACCATGACCAAATACAACTTGGGAAAGAAAGGTTTATTTTCGTGTTCATGTCCAATGATAATCATAGTCCAGCACTGATGTTTGGGTAGGAATGCAAGGCAAGAAGGGACTGGGAAGCAGGAACTGAAGCAGAAGCCATAGAGAAATGCTCCTTACTGGCTTGCTCCTCAGGGGTTGCTCAGTCTTTTGTATTAAGCAACCCAAGACAACCTGTGCATGGATGGCACCAACTAGAGGCCCTGCCCCATCAATCATCAAACAAAAAATGGCCCACAGGCCAGTCTGGTGAGAACATTTTCTCAATTGAAGTCCCTCATGGCAAGTAACTGTAACTTGTGTCAAATTGACGAAAACAAAACAATAACAACAAAATGATACTATTTGATTTATCCATTCAGCTTTCTCACTTGTTTTAATCAGTGTGTGCTAACTCATCTAGAGTAACCTATTTTATAATATAGCATAATTCATTTTGAAGAAATATTTTTTTCAAAAATCAATCAAGAATACAGTAATTAAGCAGTCTCACAATGGATTGGAGCCCAACATTATATGTTATAATATCTCCACAGTTAATACTTTGTTCATTTTGTTATTTTTGATATTATCATGAGGTTATGGTGTTATGATTATATATTTGATGTTTAACATTTTTGGGAAAAATGCATCTCAAAATGTCCTAAAAATAAAGTATTGGCAGTTTTATCCATTTCTACCAAAAATCAAAAGAAAAAAATCAGTATTTTCTCTCTTTTAATATTAGAATCCTGAGGTATGCCATGAGGCTCCACAATGTCCACTGGTTCTTTACCATACCTCAGCTCCCCAGAGTCTAACCAACACTTGAACTTTGAATTCTGTACAACTGGCTATTTAGAAGTTACCAAGTGATATTTTAGCTCAGAGCTGGGCTGAGTTCAAGTGTGTGTGTGTGTGTGTGTGTGTGTGTGTGTGTGTGTGTGTGTGTATTTAGAAAGGTTATGAGACATAACATTTTGATATTGACAACACAGAACAAAGTATTTGGGACATCTCAGAGAACCAAAGAAGCAATAACCTACCATCAACCTTCTAAAAATAGTATGAATTCTCCACATAAGAGAAAGAGGACTAATTTGTTAGCCAAGGCTGGCTGTAAGGCTAGACATGGGCACATTGATCCCCTCAGTCCCTAGGACCACATTTTTCTTATTACAGAGCTGGATTTGATGCTGGGTCTTTTTTCTTCTATCTAGAAAGACCAAGGTCTATTTACCCCTGCTGAGGGGACTAAATCACCCAGGTGTTGCGATTTGTTTATTTTTAAATATATTAATTTTCTTATTAATTTCATAATAGATTCATAATTATTATTAACTGGCAGTTTATAATACAAAAATGTATAAAACATGATTACTAATGTCTCAATAGTGAGATTTTCCTCTCTTATTCTAGTAGCTTTGACATTTTGGATGCAAGTACAGTGATTAAACTGATATTCAATTTATGATCTTAGCCTAGTAAAAATATCCTGGTCCTGTTTAGAAATATCTATAATACTTGTGACACTTTTTAGTGTTTTTATAACTGAAAACTTTGTAAGAATGTCTCAAAAATATTTATTCAAGTAATATTTAAAACCATAGGAAAATGAGAGATTAATTTCCCATGCAGTATGATACATCCTTATGTTTGATATTGATTGATTGGAGTTTCCCAAATAAAATTATTCAAGCAGCTATATCTACCTAACTGAAGTAGCATATAGAATATATATTTCTATCCTTTACTAAAAAATACATGCTTCTCAGAGAAGTAGTGCACACGTGTAATTCCAGCTATCAAGAGGTATCAAGGGTATGAGTTTGAAACAAGTCTTTGGTACATGGTGATACTCTGTCTTAAAAAAATATTGAGAAACCTTGCTAAATGTCTTACAAATGCATTGTCTACGGAATTTCCTGCAACTATCAATCCAGTGGTACTATAAAAAGAGAAATTGGGTTAGAAATGATTAAAAGATGAAGTCATTATACAAGCCTGAAGCAGAGCAGCTGTAAATGAATCAAGCAAAACCAAGTTTATTCAAAATTAGATGGATAAGTGCATGTAGTATTACCAGTCAAATCTCTCTCATATGACTCAGTAACCAAAGGTGCTACTGGAATTCAAAAATTATTTCTCATTACTGGACTTCTCAAGGTAAAATTTCTTCCTAATTCCACTAAGAACGCCTTTAGTGATGAACATTTTCTCTGACTGCCTTTAATAAACTGACAGAATTATAAAAAAACAACACATTTGGGACAGTTCCCAAAAGAATCTCTAATGAATATAATTCTCCATAAATAAGCTGTTTGTTTTCAGTGTCTGGTTACTCTGATATCACAGGAAAACAGGAAAGCAGTTAGAAGAGCTTTAATAAAAATCTATGTTGTGAAAAGGGTCCACATGCTTTTCAGTGTTTATCTTCTGTTTGTCATCAGTCTTGTTAATAACCTCTTCTTGGCTAACAGAACAATGCTTTGGCAATGACCCAGAGTGTTCTGTAAAGATGTCATGGTTAATTTAGATAAATATTAGATTTTCCACATCTCCTGGCAGCAGAGGTTGTTGTTCAGATCAATGCTTCTTGCAGCACTAAATATCCTCTGTGGGTGAATGTTGGCTAGCAGATAACCTGGATAAAATATAGCCTATCTAGTTGAAGCTAGCAGGAGAGTGATTGCCTTCCCAAGACACTTTGTGTCTTCCTTCTGTCTTTGATGCAATCTCTCTTAAAATATTTCTCTTCTTTATTTCAAATGTTTGTGGGGCCACTGGCAGTGGGATCAGGATTTATCCCTACTGCTTAAACTGGCTTTTTGGAGCCCATTCCTTATAGAGGAATACCTTGCTCAATCTCAATACAGGGGAAAGTGGCTTGGTTCTGCCTCAACTTCATATGCCAGGCTTTGTTGACTCTACAAGGGTGGCCTTACCCTCTCTGAGGAGCTGAGGAGCAGATGAGGGGTAGGGGAGAAGGTAAGGGATGAGCTGGATGAGGAGAGGGAGGGGGAAACTGTGAGAGACACATCTAGTGGTCAGTTTATTTCTTAGCACCAATGCCCCTTCCCTGTCTGAGGACCTGAACCCAGGCTGTGGTGGTACCTCAGCACTTCTTCTCATTTTGCAACACTCATTCAGAACTGTTAGGATTCTCTGCAAATAGTATCCTGATTCTAACACACATGCCTTGATACATAATATCTCTTTTTCCCAGGGATGCAAGGATGGTTCAACATATGAAAATCTGTCAATGTAATACACCATATAAACAAACTGAAAGAAAAAAAAAACATGATCATCTCATTGGATGCTGAAAAAGCCTTTGACAAAATTCAACACCCCTTCATGATAAAGGTTCTAGAGAGATCAGGAATACAAAGAACATACCTAAACATAATGGAGGCAATTTACAGCAAGCCAACAGCCAACATAAAATTAAATGGAGAGAAACTCAAAGCGATTCCACTAAAATCAGGAACAAGACAAGGCTGTCCACCCTCCCCATACTTATTCAGTATAGTACTTGAAGTTTTAGTTAGAGCAAAAAGACAACAAAAGGAGATCAAGGAGATATAAATTGGAAAGTAAGAAGTCAAACTTTCATTATTTGCAGACGATATGATAGTATATATAAGTGACCACAAAAAATTTACCAGGAAACTCCTACAGCTGATAAACTCCTTCAGTGAGATGGCAGGATACAAGATTAACTCAAAAAATCAGCAGCCCTCCTATATACAAATGATAAATGGATTGAGAAAGAAATCAGAGAAACATCACCCTTTAAAATAGCCACAAATAATATAAAATACCTTGGGGTAACACTAACTAAGCAAGTGAAAGACCTGTATGATAAGAACTTTAAGTCTCTGAAGAAAGATATCAAAGAAGATATCAGAAAATGGAAAGATCTCCCAAGCACATGGATAGGTAGAATCAACATAGTAAAAAATGGCAATCTTAACAAAAGCAATCTACAGATTTATTGCAATCCCCATCAAAATCCCAACACAATTCTTCACAGACATGGAAAGAACAATGCGTAACTTTATATGGAAAAACAAAAAAAACCTAGGATAGCTTAAAGAATCCTGTATAATAAAGCAGCCTCTGGAGGTATCATGCTCCCTGATCTCAAGCTCTACTATAGAGCTATAGTAATAAAAACAGCTTGGTACTGGCATAAAAACCAACATGTGGACCAATGGAATCGAATTGAAGAGGCTGATATTAATCTAAACACCTACAAACATATGATTTTCAACAAAGAAGCCAAAATTGTACCATGGAAAAAAGAAAGCCTCTTCAACAAATAGTGCTGGCATAACTGGATGTCACCATGCACAAAACTCAAGTCCAAGTGGATCAAAGACCTCAACATAAATCCAGTTACACTGAACTTGATAGAAGAGAAAGTAGGAAGTAGTATGGAATGCAATGGCACAGGAGACCACTTCCTAAATATAACAGCAGTAGCACAGACACTAAGAAACTTTTGTAGAGCAAAGGACACAGTCAATAATACAAAACAACAGCTTACAGAATGGGAAAAGATCTTCACCAATCCCACATCTGACAGAGGGCTGATCTCCAAAATATATAAAGAACTCAAAAAGCTAGACTTCAAAATATTGAACAATCCAATTAAAAAATGGGCTACAGAGCTTAACAGAGAATTCTCAACAGAAGAATCTCAAATGGCTGAAAGGCATTTTAGGAATTGCTCAACATTCTTAGTCATCAAGGAAATGCAAATCAAAACGACTCTGAAAGCACAAGGACAAATAGCCAGAAGAATGGAAACACATGATCTATGAACCAATGGCTGAGGGGCCCCCAACTGGATCAGGCCCTCTGAATGGGTGAGATAGTCGATTGGCTTGATCTGTTTGGGAGGCATCCAGTCAGTGGGAGCGGGTCCTGTGCTCATTGCATGAGTTGGCTGTTTGAAACCTGGGGCTTATACAGGGTCCTTTGGCTCGGCCTGGGAGGAGGGGACTGGACCTACCTGGACTGAGTCTAAGAAGTTGATCTCAGTCCTCGGGGGAGGCTTCACCCTGGAGGAGGTGGGAATAGGGGGTGGGCTGGGGGAAGGGGAGGGGGGCGGGAGGGGGGAGAACAAGGGAATCTGTGGCTGATATGTAGAACTGAATTGTATTGTAAAATAAAATTAAATTAAATTAAAAAAAACAACTCTGAGATACCATCTTACACCTATCAGAATGACTAAGATCAAAAACACTGAAGACAGCTTATGTTGGAGAGCATGTGGAGCAAGGGGAACACTCCTCCACTGTTGGTGGGAATGCAAACTTGTACAGCCACTCCTGAAATCAGTATGGTGGTTTCTTAGAAAATTGGGAATAAGTCTTCCTCAAGACCCAGTTATACTACTCTTGGGCATATACCCAAGGAATGTTCAATCTTACCACAAGGACTCATGCTCAACTATGTTCATATTAGCATTATTCGTAATAGTAAGAACCTGAAAACAACCTAGATGCCCCTCAACTGAAGAATGGATAAAGAAAATTTGGCACATATATACAATGGAGTACTACTCAGCAGTATAAAACAATGATATTATGAAATTTTCAGGCAAATGGATGGAACTAGAAAATATCATCTTGAGTGAGGTAACACAGACTCAGAAGGACAAACATAGTATGTATTCACTCAGAAGTGGATACTTGATGTGAGGGAAGGGATGGCTAGACTGTAACCCACAACTCCAGAGAAGCTAGCTAACAGGGAAAGACCCTAGGAGGGACACATGGATGACCCTGTGAAGGAGAAGTAGATGAGATCTACATGAGCAGACAGGGTGTGGGGGTGTGGCAGAGGGCAAAGAGTGGGAGATGAGAATATAGGGAAATGGGGTGGTCAACCTGGAACAGGGACAGAGTGGGAGTGCAGGGAGGAAGATACCATGATAGATGAGAACATCATGGGAATAGGAAGAGGCAGGATGCTGGGGAGGTTCTCAGGAATCCACAAGGATGACCCCACCTTGGTCTGCTGGTAGTGGTCCAGAGGGTGCCTGGACTGGTCTACTCTGGTGACCAGCCTAGCAAACAACCTAGCTGTCATCATAGAGCTTTTGTCCAGTGACTGATGGAGGTAGATTCAGAGATCCACAGCCAGGCACCAGGCTGAGCTCTGGGAATCCAATTGATGAGGAAGAGGAGGGATTCTGCAGGCGAGGGACGTCAAGATCATGATGGGAGGATGTGTAGAGATGACCGGCCACACTAGTGGAAACCCATGAACTGTGGACTGGTGGCTGTGGAGCCCTCATGGGACTGGACTAGGGCCTCTGGATATGGAAGACGGTTGTTTGGCTCAAACTGTGTGTGTGGGGGGCACCCAGGCAGGGGGATTGGGATTTATCCATGGTCTATGGGCAGGCTTCTGGGAATGCGATGCTTGTGGTGTGACACCTTGCACAGCCTTGGTGCAATGGGAAGGGGCTTGGACCTGCCTAGGCTCAGTGTGCTGGCCTCTGCTGACTCCCCATGGGAGACCTTGATTTGGGGGATGTGCAGATGCAGGGTTGCTTGGGAAAGAGGGCTGGAGGGGTAGGAAGGAGGAGGGGGTTCTGTGGATGGTATTTGGAGTGAGTAGAAAATTTCTTAATAAAGATAAATGAAAAAAACAGCTAGATATTGGCATAAAAACAGACACACGAATCAATGTTATAAAGAAACTGACATTAATCCACACACCTATGAACACCTGATTTTTGGCAAAGAAGTCAAAACAGTACAATGGAAAAAAGAAAGCATCTTCAACAAATGGTGCCAGAGCAACTATATATCAATAAGCAGAATATAGCAATTAGATCCATATCTATCGCCATGCACAAAACTCAAGTCCAAGTGGATCAAAGGCCTCAACATAAATCCAATTATACTAACCTCATAGAAGAGAAAGTGGGAAGTAGCCTTGAACACATTGGCACAGGAGACCACTTCCTAAATATGACAGTAGTAGCACAGACACTGAGAGCAGCAATTAATAAATGGGACCTCCTGAATCAGAGAAGCTTCTGTGAGACAAAGGACACGGTCAATAAGACAAAATGGCAGCCTACAGAATAGGAAAAGATCTTCACCAACCCTACATCTGACAGAGGGCTGATCTCCAAACTACATAGAGAACTCAAGAAACTAGACATCAAAATACCAAACAATCCAACTGAAAAATGGGCTATAGAGCTAAACAGAATTGTCAACAGAAGAATTTCCAATGGCTGAAAGACATTTAAGGAATTGCTCAACAACTTTAGCTATCAGGGAGAGGTTTTTATTTTATAATCATCAATGCTGAGAATGAAACTTAACATAAACATGTAGTGCAAAAATGAAGATGTACATTCATGACTATTCTAGAATTTCTTCTAATCCCTAACCAAAATTATTTTAATGAGACTCAAATTAGCAAGTCAAACGCACTTTATTTTAAATACTTACATGTATATGAACCACATGCATGTAGTGTCCATATTTGCCTGAAGAGGGAGTCAGATCCCCCAGGAATTGTCATATGGACAGTTGTGTGCCCTAGCAATTGAACTGGGCAGCTCTGGAAGAGTAACAGTGCTCTTTGTTGCCAAGATATCTCTCAAGCTCCCAAAATAGAATGTTGGAAATAAAAATTCTAACATTACATTAGCTATACAATCCAAAGATTGATTTGATACTCCAATGCTAAGTAGTCTGAGTAGGACAATATCAAGTCTTTGTTTCTCCTAATTAAACAGTTCTGTTCTATAAAAGCAAAATAACTTGAATGTACATTAATAACACTGCAATTCATGACATACAGTAGTCAGGATATCTGAGGTAAATTGATTTATGAAATGGTTTTGGACACTGTGCAGAGTGATGTTATGCACACTGCAAAGTATATTTATAAATAAGGCTGTTGTTGCATATATATGTGAAATGCAGCACAGGTGAGCATTATTTTGATTATGGATTAATTGTTTGATGTTGGATGATCACAAAACTTTTACTTTAGTCAAGTTTTATTGCCCCCTCCAGATTAAGGTTATGTTACCCCATATAAAATTTAAGAATATGGACTTTAGAGTATGTACTAAGATATAAAACTAAGAACTAAGAAATGAATTGATAAAATAAATTTAGGGAGCATGAGAATGTGATTTAAGGCATTGATAGTATACATGAAGAGAATGAAATTTAAGAGAAAATCAAACAATGATTTATTCTGTGCCAGAATTTACATGCAAAGAAAGGATTCAAGATCACTCCTGGTTTTTGGACTTAGGTGACAAGATGGATAATAATACCATTAAGTAGGTTATAGCAGCAGATGGAAATTGTGGTTTAACAATTTTTGTTATAAGAATGCTTTGGGACAATCAGTGTGGAGATGTTAACTATGAATTTCAAGCCAAGAGAGAAAACTTGAAGCATTTTGTAGATATGGGTTTCCACATAAATATGATAGTCAAAGCTGAGCATGTATCTAATATTAATATCTAAGACTGTGGAGAATAAAGTTTATACAAATGATTATACAGTCATGATTATGTCCTGGGGAATTTCTGAAAGTACACAGTGGAGTTCTTGTTCATCCTGTATTAATTCTAGTTCACTATAGTTTCCTAATTGTTTTTATTTAATGCATTTTTTAATTAAAATATAATTACACCATTTTCCCCTTTCCTTTCTTCTGTAACTCTTCCTATATTTTCTCTGTCTCCTTTGAAAATTAGTGGCCTTTTTCTTTATTATTATTCACACACACAAACATACACATGCATGCACATATATATATATATATATATATATATATATATATATATATATATATATATATATAGCTTGCTTTGTTGGTTGTGTTGTGTGTATATATACATTAGTTATATATAATCATAATTTCATGATTGGCTACTTTTTATTAGACAAGAAAATAGGAGTTTGTTCATGGGAGGGGCTAGTTCTTCCTTTCTCTAACATGTCTGTTGATATAGTAATCAGGTCTCATTAATGCATTTATTTCTAGGATATAGGTACAATAGATTCCTTCATTCTTTGGCTCTTACACTCTCCCTGCTTACTCTTCTATGAGGATGCCTGAACCTTAGGGGGCAGGAGTTGAGTTGAAGATGTATCCATTGGGGCTGGGCTCTCCTCTATCTGTTGATCTCTGCATTGTGTCCAGTTGTGGTTTACTGTAATGGTTTCCATTTACTATAAAGAGAAGCTTCTTTGACGAAGGATGAGAGATACACTTATCTGTGAATATAAGGATAATTTTTGAAATTAGTTAGGAATTATGGTGGTCTAGTAAAATGGCAGCAATAGTTTCTCTTTTAAGATCCATAACTTCAATAGCCCCAGGGAATTCAATTAGTTTTCTTGTACCAGTCATTTTTTCCGTCCTGATGAGTGGCCCTAAATTCTTTAGACAACAGTTGATAACCAGCAAAATAAGAGAACCACTATTGTACCTTTAGGGATATCTTGTCACTGTGGTCATAGTTTTAGTTCATAGGTATCACAGCTGGATACAAATATTGATTGCATCTCCTGCTTTTCAACTTGCATAGCACTTTCTGGAATTACAAAAGCTAGACTGCAGGAATTAGTCTTTTCAGTTAAGTCCAGCTTAAATCATCCAAGCCATGCAGCCGAAATATGTGGTATCTTTGGCAATACAGATGTCTCTTCAAACTCTGACAGGCAACTGAGGGCAACAGCCGAAGTCAATATTCTTTTTGGAGTCACTTAGACTAGTGTCATAAACAACTTGGCATTTTCTCATTTCTGGTTCTGAGGGTTTTATTAGGTAGTTTATAGCTCTTTTGGGGAGAACTGTCAGCCCAAGTGATATAACTTCATTTTCAATACACACACACACACACACACACACACACACACACACACACACACACAAACACACACACATGCACATACATTTATACGTATTGTATATAATTAATTAAAGTAAATATAAAATGTATATAATTACTTTAGGTAAATATAAAACAATATTAAGCACTGAGGCTTTATTAAACTGGCAATCTTGGTGTTAGTTTTCTAATCTTGTTGATTTACATTGATAGCCAAATGGCATTTAAAATTAAAATGACTGCTATCTCAGGGTTTTTATTCTTACTGATTGAATGATTTAAGGTAGCCTTTGCATGTAATTCTAGCAACCTGGTACTTCCATGTTGCGCTGGCTAGTCTGAAATTAATATTGACAATTATACCTCAGATTCCAGAGTCTTGGCATACAGGCTTGTGCCATTGTGTTTGGCAGAGTTTTTCTCACATTTTAAAGCTATCCTAAGAAAAATAATGTTTAGCACTACAAGTTAGCTCTGTAGTAGAGTAATTTCCTTGCAGGTACGTGGCCCTTGTTTTGATTGTAGCACCAACATTGATCAATAAACTCAAAAAATAAACATTTAAATCATTCCAACATTGGTGA
Source organism: Peromyscus eremicus (assembly GCF_949786415.1). Lineage (NCBI taxonomy): Eukaryota > Metazoa > Chordata > Mammalia > Rodentia > Cricetidae > Peromyscus > Peromyscus eremicus. The sequence continues at coordinate 73,803,118 of NC_081439.1, read as the reverse complement.
GTGCTTATATCTTTGTTTATTAGTTTTATGACATGACCCTTACCTGATATTTAAGTTAAAATGGCTTAGGCCACCATCTAAAAACGTAATACAGAATTCTGAATTCTCTATTATGTAAGGATTCCTTCCAGTCTCTTTAGTATTTATTCCTGTTTTTCCTATCATTCCTCTTTTCTTTGCTCTTATGTTTGTGGGCTGAAACCTAATGAATTATTCTTTCTCCTGGTTCCTTCCAAGTTCTGCACAACCACTGATCATATATTATAGACATTCACTCAAACTTCCGAAAGTTAATTGAAGGGAGTTTTTATTACAATACTACGCAGCAGAGAGGGAAATTTGAATAGTAGGCATCTTTGTTTTCAGATTTTCTTTGGCTAGATCTGCTGTGGGAATAATTTTGGATAACTTTCTTATTTGACACTCCAAGCTTCTTTCCATATTTTTTTTTTTCGAGACAGGGTTTCTCTGTGTAGCTTTGCGCCTTTCCTGGGACTCACTTGGTAGCCCAGGCTGGCCTTGAACTCACAGAGATCCGCCTGGCTCTGCCTCCCGAGTGCTGGGATTAAAGGCGTGTGCCACCACCGCCCGGCTCCATATTTTTTTTCAACTCTCTGACTGTGTATACTAGTTAGACAACAGGCTCTAAAGCCAGATGGCCTGATTTTGAATTTTGGCTTCATCATTAACTTGTAGTCTGATTTGTGAAAAATAACTCAATCTAATCTCTTATATCAATCCAGTAAAAAATCAGAAATTCTCACAGAATTGCACTGAGAATTAAGTGAACAAATACATAAAGTATTAGGATATATCTGGACATGCTCAACATAGTGTTTGATAATACTAGTTTATTGTTATTATCATTAAAATTTCATCTTTTACCTTTGATGCTAAAATCCTCTGAAATTAACTTGCTTTCTCTATAATATAGCCTCAAAAAGATATACTTTCCTATAAAGTTCTCACTTCTAAAATTTCCATCTCTAAACGATTCGTGAAAAAAACAACATAAAAAGGATTCCTTGGGGTAACAATAACTGTGCCAAAATATACATTATACATAAAAAATCAAAATAATATTTAGAAAGTTGTTAAGCAGTTATGTAATTACAGAAAATACAGCTAAATGGTATTTGATCTAAAAGAATTCAGTTTCTATCTGATAAATAAGAATAATCTATATATAATAATATCAGAAAATGGGAATACTACAAGAAAGGGTGATTTTTTTACATTAAATATTCTTGATTCTGAAGAACTTATTTATAACCACTATTTTTCACCTGAGGAAACTTGTATCTCCTCATCTCTGTCTTCTGTACAGTCTGACAGTCTGTACAGTTTCATTGATTAAAATGGATTCTGCTGGTTTAGACATAGTATGAAAGTAGAAGTGTCAAGGGAGACTGTCTCCATGCTGACATTTTGCAAGGCATTCTAAACTGTTCACATTATATGACAAATATGTTTTACTCAAGCTGATACACAAATCATGCCTCAGAGATTTTTCTGGTTTTAGTTTAAAGGGAAATTTCCAAAGAGAACAGTGTAATATGATTAATAATAGTTTCTTCATCCAAGTTCTTATTATAATCCACTATTGTACAAATATGTATCTTCAACTTCAGAAAATTAAAGATAATAATATTCTAGAGTAAGCAACTCTATTAAGCCTGGATTTGAGTGATGAGTAAGATAAAATCATATTAATCATCTGTTCATAAATAAAATGACATAAAGAAAATTATACATGTTTGTAGTCAAATATACCTGAACTAAAACATATTCAACCTTTTACTTGCTTGCGATATATTGTACAAGTCATCTGAACATTCTTGGCCTCAGTTTCTTCATCTATTAAACAAAGTTAATGCTAAATAGTGTAAACATTGTACTATACTAGCAATTCTCCAAATCCATATATAATGTGTAGTATAATTTCTGGCACACTACAGATGCTCTAATAGTGCTGGATATGAGTATCATAATGAGTACTTTTTTGTTTTAAAATATCATTTAATTTTTCAAATGTACCTAGGTCATCAATATATAGTGATACACAAATAGGAAATGGTCCCTACATTTATGGAAATGCATCATCATTGTCAATATATTCTGCCATATTAGATTAGTAATTTTTAAAGACAAGAAGTACAAAAACATATCAGTAATATTTATGATAAACGTGGCTTATTCTTTATCTTAAAGTCAATTCAATATTTGAAATTTCTTAGGATTATTGTTATAGCTATTAATTACTTAATGATTATTTTAATGTGGAAGTTGTAGGAGTCTGGAATCAGATAAATCTTGTCTAAATTCTGGCTCTGCCTCTTATTGACTGTGTGAAGAAGTAAGCCACTTACTTTCCCTTAAGATACACTTTCTTCATTTATAAAGTAAAAGTCTTAATGCATAAGTTTAGGTTTTTTGTAAAGACTAAGTTTAATCATGCAGAAAACAGCACAATACTTCAAACACATTATGAAATTAAAATTTTATTATAATTTTTGTAAACCTCTAATATTCAAGATGTTATAACTATACCTTTAAATGCAGTTGCAACAAGAATTATGAAGGTTATGAAAGACCTCTACTTTGCCAAATCCACTGATCAATTATCAATTCTCATTTAGATTCTCAACAATATTTCACAGAATTAACCATTTCCTCATTTGAGAAATACTGGTTTCAAGCTTACCTGGTTTTCTTGCTGCCTTACCAGTTGTTGCTTCTGAATCTCTTTCTGTGGTCTTTTCTTTTCAATATTATGTTAATATCATAGAAAAATTTATCACATTGTACACTGACTTTAAACAAATCTAACTAGAGTTGTGAATGTAGCTCAGTGGTAAAGCAATTGTCCCGCACACAGAATGCTATAGCTTCAATTTCCCAAAAGATAATTTTTAAAGCTTGCCTTGTTATAGATAAATAAGCTCATATAAGAACATAAAAGATGCAAATCAAACTAACCATTTCAAATTATGGATTCCACCTTTGTTTCAGCCCTAATAACATTCTTTATCACCATTTGAAGCTAGGTAGCCTGTACATGCTTCCATTTCAATTCTCAGTCACCACACTGTGGTGGCTCCTGGTTCCAGTTCATCATCTGAGGTAAGGAGCATGTCATGCCTATATTTTGGCCCTAACTCCAGGTCACAAAGTGATGCTTGGGAATGCATTGAGACTTTAATGCCAGTCTACCAAAAAAGTCAGAGAGTCATCCAATAATTCTCTGCATACATTCTTATACTTAATTAGGTAACTCTCATAAAGTCTGTTCCTAGGGAGGTCATGGGCCATAGTGGGATCCTAATAATATTGTTTTGCTAATGGTCTTTTTTGTCCAGCTGTCTTCTAAATACTCTTGTTATTTACTGGAGCAAAAGCAACTTATGAGTGGCAACACAATGTAGGAAAATGATAATCTAACAACCATTAAGTGCTAATGGTCCTTCAGGTCTTCAGGTACCTCTCCCCACCCATGATAAAATGTTGAAAGGCCTAATCATCTTGAGGCTTTCTACAGATAACCACAGATGCAGTCAGAAGCTTTTGCTCCAGTAGTTAATCTACCACCTACTCTTAGATAAGCAATGCTAAGTGAACTCAGTAAGAAGACAGAAAATAAGAGGTTTGTTTGGAAGAAGGATTATCAGCGGGGAGTGGGAAAAATATGAGGGGAGAATGAGAGGTGAAAAGTTACAATTAAAATTCCAAAAATACTTTTTTAAAAAAAGCATGTTTTCAGAAAATGTTGTAGTTTTATCTACTCCTATGAACTTCAGTACCTCCAGCTCAACCTGTCCTCAAGTTACAGACTAATCTACTCATCAATCAATATGACTACTCAAATGGCTTTTACAGTGAGAGGCTCAAAGTATGTTTAAAGCCTATTTTCAATTGAAATATAATTATATTTTTTCTCCATACCCCTACCCCCTCAAAGATAACCTCCTTCAAATTCTTCCCACTATCATTATAGTCTCTTTTCTTTGAATGTATTTGTTCATATATAAATACAACCTGTAATGAATCCAGTTGTGTTTTGTTATGCACATCTCCATTTGCTGCATAGAAAAGTTTATTTGATAAAGGATGTTAGATAGGCTTATCTGTAGTTACAAGGATAATATTTAGAATTTAGGCAGGCCAAGACAGCCAGAAGAACAGATAGGCATGGAACTCTACCATTACCCTGTTCAGTTCCCAAAGACCCAATCTGCCACTACCTTATCCCTCCATACCCACCTACCTGCAGCTGTGTCTCCACCTCCAACTTGAGCTGACATCTCTTGCTCAGGTGCCAGCCACACCAACCAGAAGAATAGGTTGGATCTTCACTCACAGAATGCTCTCACTCCCTGTCCCCATAGGCACAATCCTCCACTATTCCTCCATCACCAACACTATTGTTGTGTCCCCACCCTCAACTCAAGACAGACAGCTCCTGCTCAAGTGCAGGCCACATCAACCAGAAGAATATGTAGTTAAACTCAGAAAGCGACTCACAGCTGGAACAGAGACCATGACAGCCAACAGAATTTCAGTCCCTAACTCAGATACAGGCTTCCTGCTTTACCAGACATCAGGCTGTCTCCAGAATTCCTGATAGACCACCTGTCTGGGGACCTACTCCACTCTCTTGGTGCCCCCCCTACTATCCCTAATCCAGTCTCCCCTCCTTATCACTGTATTCCAGTCCTCAAATGGGGCAGAGACCCCTTGCTTGAGCAAAGTCCACATCAGCTGCCAGAAGTCCAAAGTATGTTGCTCACCCGAGGACTTTACAACTTCTATTGGTGCTCCCTATCTCCAGTCCCAATCCTCTTAGTTTCACCTTGTCCCAGCTCCCAGATTGGGTGGAAAATCCCTGCTGGACCAGAAGCCACACTAGCCATCAGAATTCTAGCTCTCAACTCAGGTGGAAAACTCCAACTCAACAACGGGCCATGTTGGTCACTATACATCCAGCCCACAAACAGGGTGGATATCCCCTACTCAACAAGAAGCCATAGTGGTCGCCACAAGTCCAACCCCCACTGTAAGCAGAGAACCCCTTATTAACCACAGGCCAAAGAGGCCAAAAGATCAGAAAGAAAAAAGAAACAAGGAATAAAGCAACCATCCAAAAAAGACAAACTCAGGAATTGGTCACCTAGACCTAGAATCACCAGAAACCCATATGCCTAGATGCCAGCATAAGAACATGATTAGTAACAGCTACAGCAACATGCTACCACAAAAGCCCAGCTAGCACTGAATATTCTAACACAGATGAAATTCAAGAAAAAGAACTTAAAACAAACTTTATGAAGATGATAGAGGTACTTAAAGAAGAAATGCACAAATCCCTTAAGAAAGAGAGGAAAAGACAAATGAAAAATTGAAGGAAATCAATAAATCCATTAAAACAAACCAGGAAAGCCAAGAAAAAAAAACAGTTCAAGAAAATGAATAAAAGTGTTCAAGACCTGAAAATAGAAATAGAAGCAATAAACAATACCCAAACTGAGAGAATTCTGTAAATGGAAAATCTAATCAGGTGAACAGGAACTACAGAGCCAAGCTTCACCAACAGAATACAAGAGATGAAAGAGAGAAGATGTGCTGGGGTAACAGTAGTGCAGAACTTGTGAGAGTGGCCAACCAATGACTGATTCAACTGGAAGCCCATGCCATTAGATGGAGCCCATACCAGACACAGCTTAGATAGCCAGGAAGCAGAAGCTAGATAACCCAGAGACCAAGCATAGAATCAAACATGCCTGGCAAAACAAACAAACAAACAAAGTCAATGAAATGATTCCTAATGACATTTTGCTGTACTCATTGATCAGTCCCTAGCTCAATCACTGTCAGAGAGGGTTCATCCAACAACTGATGTGAGCAGAGGCAGAGAACAAAAGCCAACCATTAGATGGAGCTTGGGGACCCTGCAGAAGAGGGGGAGGAAGGATTGTGGGAGCCAGAGGGGTCAAGGACACCATGAGAACATGTCATACAGAATCATCTCATCAGGCCTCATAGAGGCTCATAGAGACTGAAGCAACAGTCACAGAACCTGTATGGATTTGCACTAGGTTCTCTGTGCATATCTTGTGATTGTGTAGCTTGATGTTCTTGTGAGACTCCTAACTGTAGGAGAAGTGGGTATCTCTGAATCTTTTGCCTGCTCTTGGGACCCCATTCCTTCTACTGGGTTGCCTGGTCTAGCCTTGATATGAGGGTTTGTGCCTAATTTTATTGTAATTTGTTATGCTGCTGTTTTTGGTCGATATCCCTATAGACCTACTCTTTCCATGAGGGAAAGCAAGGAGGAGTGAATATCTAGACAAGGCAGGGGGGTGGTGAAAATTGAGAAGAGTGGAGGGAGGGGAATCTGCTGTCCTGATGTAATGTATGAGAGCAGAATAAAAAAAATGTAATTTTTTTAAACATTGAAAGTAGTTGGGAATATTGCTGGCCTAATAAAGGAGTAGTAGTGGATTATTTTCTAAAGTCCATGACTTTACTAGTCTTGGGAAGTTGTATAGTTTTCCTTCACCAGGCATGATTTTCCTCATGTTAAATGAACATTCAGTTGAATTATAAGCTGTTGTTTGTCATGGATGTGTGATTGCCACTTTCAGCACCTTTATGCATATCTTGCTACAGTGGTAATTGTCCTTATAGTTATTTTTACTGCATAGAACTGTTTAATTACTTTCCTCATTTGGCAACATGCATGGAATTTTCTGGAATCATAACCCATATTTTTAAATCTATGGTTTTTTTTATTAATTTCATTTTGTTCTTAGACAATCATACATGCATACAGTATATACTTGAGGAGATTCCTTCAGGTGTCATACAGAGAAGTGAATGAGCCATAGAAAAGATAAGGATGAAAACTCAGTGCAGATTAACTTCAGCAATGTGAATCAGACTTGAAGGAGTCTAGTGCTAGGTGGTTCTTTGTCAGTATATTTAAAACACAGTACAATTTGGAGAAAGGTTTCCAGGCAACAATCAGTCCAATCAGTCCAATTCCAGGTACACAGTAAAGCTTAAGGTGTGACTCCATAGAGACTCCATTACAATGTGTATGTGACCATGAGGGTGGGTTCCATATTTAAAAGGCATAGAATCTAGTGTGGTCACTGATCAAGAGCATAGAGGTCAGCAGGCCATAAAGTACATGTGATATCCCCCTTAAGGATGAGTGATGGTCTAGGAGGGAAGAACCAGGGATAATCATTCTGGAGAATTTGGGTGAGGTCTACCTCTATAGCAAAAGTTAGGTAATGTCTTCTTCCACAGATAGCAAAAAGGTCACCAATTTGTGAAGAACATCCATTATCAACTTCCTGGATGGAATGCAGGTATTGGATATTGGATTTTTAATCTCCTCCAGTGAAGAGAGACTCCTGTGTAATTAACATTCCTGCCTCTCTAAGTTGCTTCTCTGTGAGTGCAAGGAGTTCTGTGACCCCAACACATATTGAGCACTTTATTCTCATAATCTCTCCAAGCTCATTCCCTCCCTTTTTCTCTTTTGCCCCTACCCACAAATATTTCTCACATTCATGTCTATTCCTTTGCTTAGTGACCCACTGAGTTGAATCAGTGTCATCTGTGTGACCATAGTTTTGGAGCGATCTGTTGGAGCCTGTATACTCAGCAGTTGGTATACTGATGACAATGTTTCCTTCCCCCAGAGAATCTGAAAATTGTCTTTCTTCATTCCATAACTGGACTGGCGAAAATGTACACATATTCAGAGAAAATATATTTTTCTATATGTCTTGTCTTAGTTACTGTTCTATTGCTCTGAAGACCATGACTGAGGCAGCATTGAATTGGAGGGCTTGCTTACAGTTACAGAGAGTTATAGTCCATGATCATCAGGGCAGGGGGTGGGGCAAGGCAATAGGCAGGGTAAACAATGGAGCAGTGGGTGAAAGTTTACTGTTATCTAGATGCAGCAGTCAGAGAAACTTGGCCTGGCAAAGTCTTTTGAAATCTCAAGGCTCACCCTCAGTGACACAATTTGTCCAACAATATACCACCTTCCTCAAAAAGCCATTCCTCCTAATGTTACATAAACAGTCAAGCAACTAGGGACTAAACATTCAAATATATGAGACTATGGGGGCCATTCTCATGCAAACCACCACATGCATACATTATGAAATAAAATGATCCAGCAATCTCATTTATGGCTTATAGGAAATGGTAATAATATCATTGTATTCTATGCTCATTATAATGTCATCCATAATACCTAACATGAAAATACCTTCAGTGTCCAGGAACAGATGAGTATACAAATAAACAATGGTATACACATAAAATGGAATTTTATTAATCCATTAATAGTGGAAAAAACTATTGTTTACTGCATGGACAAACTTGGAGGGCAGAATGTCAAAAAAACAGGAGAGGCACAGTCACAATTACTGCTTGAAGTAACTTAGATGCAGACTATAAAAAGAAGACATAGCAAAATGGAGTTTCCCACACACACTGGTGTGGGAGATGTAAGCTACTGGTTAAAGATGCAAAATTTTGGTTGTAAAATGAGTAAGGTGAAGATTCCTACTAGTAAAATAGTGACTATAAATGATGTTTTACTGAAATTTGCTGAGTGAATATCTTGTTTTTTATATTCCTTATATTAAAACTAGCTACAATTTTTTCAACACTATTCATAAAGGATTTCTCAAACCTGACTGCTTCCCCTGACCCCTACCAGTTTTATATTACTCCAAGCCATCAGCATTTTTATTTATACTGTGTAATAATCACACGACTCTCTTTCCTTCTTTTCTCCTCGAAAGCCTTTATAATGTTTCAACACAACAATGAAAGTGACCCTTTAAGTTTTTTACTTTGTCATTCCCAAATTCTCTAATAGCAATACAATTCATTTGGCATAAAATACAAACTGTATATCATGAATGAAAAGACTCATCTCTCTGTGGACAATGCATTTACCTCTTTGACTAACACTTTATTCTTAGGCCGTGTTGTGCTGTTTATAGCCCCAGAAAAACCTCATTTTCCACCTTAGAATTTTCTTTTTTGTTACGAGTTTTGCTTGTAATAATCTTTACCATCAAAACACCTTCATTCTACTCAGGACTCTGATAAATGTTACTTCCTTAGGCATTCACCACTCTAGATAAAATGTCTACTAGCATTTTCTTTCACTTCAGTTTTCTTCAAAGCATATACCCATTCCAGACTTTACATAGTGTATTTTATTGTAATGTAAGGTTTTACAGTATGCAATATTCTCCAGTTTTATCTCTGTAGTTTTAATTTTCACCCTTATTATAAATAATAAAAGTTTATTTATCATCAATATATAATCGCTATCTTTTCCACATTACTTTGTTTAATCTAACTATAACTGTCAAAACTTTGCTAAAATGGTTTTTTTTTGTTAATTTCCTGAGATCAAAGAAATGTTGGAGCTAGCTAGCATGTATTTTTGCAACATTGAAAAGTGATTTATGTTCTAAATACCTGATGAAAGATGTCTAAATCTTTCCTGGTGGCAAAAATTAAAATCCACAAAATGATCCACAAAAGAAATACTTCAAAGTGTTCACTATCTGATAACTTGTGTCATTTCTTTCAAAATGCAGTTTTAACAGACCATCAATACACAATCAAAGAAGCAGAGAAACATTCCCACAAATGTCTTTTTATCATAGAAAAATCATGGATTAAGGCTAATCTGAATTTCTTCTCGATTTCTGACATAATGGGGAAAAAAAACTGTTTCCAGCTCAAACCTTATACCTGAAAAACAGTTCCCTTGCTCTTTTGTAAAGTGAGTGTGTTGATTATATTTTTCTTTCTGAAATTACTCAATCACAAAGTATGGCATTATCATATAAACAAATCAGACACCATACTTAGAAACTAACTGCTGTCTAAAACATTTTTTCAGTCAATGGTGTTACATTGGGGTTATTTATAAGAACAATTTGAAATAAAAGTTTCTGAAGATCAGATTTATAATTTCTTCTGGTTCAGATTACATTATACAAGGAACTTAACAACTACTGAGTGAACTCTTATACTTACAACATTTCTTTCTCTAAGACTTTTATGTTAATTAAAATGTAAATGCTTCTAAAAGATTAATAATAATGGCATATACATTAAAGTATTTGCTTAAGAATGTTTGAAAGTTAAAAAAAATTGGAAGCAAAGATTACAATTTAAAAGGCGACTATTCTCTTGAAGAAATGCAAAATGGGATATTCAAGAGTATGGAAGACAAAATAAACTTTTCATACTAACCAAGTTTTCCCACACATTTTCCCAACCTTATTTTCCTCTTATTCTTTGACCCTTAATTTTTTCCATGTGTTTACTTTTTAGGATGCATTTACTACAAAATGAATAACATTTTTGCCCTCATGAAAGCTGAGAGAGAGAGAGAGAGAGAGAGAGAGAGAGAGAGAGAGAGAGAGAGAGAGAGAGAGAGGAGGGAGGAGAGGGAGAGGGAAAAGAGTTATTTAAATTGTTTATCACTATTATGAACATCATCTAGTGTTATAGTTAATGAGAAATAAGGAATTAATACATAACAGTGTATTATACAAGACAAGTGCTAATCCTCATATAAGCATCCAATTCAAGAAATGAATGACATGTTGACTTTGATCCATGATATTTTTAAGAGAATCAGACTCATATGAGTACATCACATTTTTCTCTCTGCTATGGTACTCCATTTATCATGAAATTAAAAAACAGTAGCCAACATAACCATTGTACATGAAGCAAAACATAAAAGAAGGAAGAGATGGAGGAATATATTTCAGATATTTGAGGCAAGAATTCTTGTTTAGTTCTGTCACTTGAACTAGAGATGAGGTAAACCCCAGTTATGGTAAGAAGGAAGGAAAAAGCATTTCAGGCAGCAAGAGATAATGGAAATACAAGCACTCTGTGAGAAGATGAGGCATGGCAAATAGGAGAGTCTTTACTTTTGCTTCCTGTAGCTAATAAACCAATAGGTTTGTTGTTCAATATAAATAACTATTTATTTAAATGAAAAAGAATGTAGTAAAATCCTCACAGCTTCTTCCATTTCTAGATGAAGATGTATTAATTTTCAAAAATGTAACTTTTTGTTTCTTTTCATATATAAAATATTAGTTTTACATGACAATTTTCTTTTGAAACATGACTCTCTGCCACATCTTAAATTGAAAAAAACTAAAATAACTTTTCTATGCATGAATAAAAGATAATGGTTTGCCCCCTTAGAATACAGGACATTTAAAATTAATAAAAAACAGTAGTTTATGAAACAGCTATTTGAAAAAAAGTAATAGTCTGGGCATTATTTAATGTCATATTTTAAAAAATATTGCTTTTTTTATTGGTACAAATCCCAATTCAAACTTGAGAAAAATTGTTTTACCTGTCTCCTTAGCCAATAATTCTTTCATTATAAGGACTCCTTTAATGGTAAAGAAATATTAATGACCCTTACAAGAAAGATATTTGTAGCATTGTCTCTCAGGTAGACTTTTAAGTTGTACTTTATCTTCAATAATGGGTTTCTTTTTATTACCAACTCTGTAAACTGCATGCTGGTAAGTACTAAGTCAATACATTTGTTTACCAATTTCATCACTGTGCCTTAATTAAATGTACCAGTTTATTAGAAAAATAACAAATAGTTGAGTGACAGAGCCTCATAATACAAAAAATTAATATGAAATATTTTTCCAGAATCTTTATATAATAATCTTTTGCACATAGAAAGACTTCTTTGAAAAGAGAATAATGTTTTAGTTTTCAAAGACTAACTAAAATAGTGAAACAGGTTTTAAAACAGATAAAGTAGCCGGGCGGTGGTGGCGCACGCCTTTAATCCCAGCACTCAGGAGGCAGAGCCAGGCGGATCTCTGTGAGTTCGAGGCCAGCCTGGGCTACCAAGTGAGTTCCAGGAGAGGTGCAAAGCTACACAGAGAAACCCTGTCTCGAAAAACCAAAAAAAAAAAAAAAAACAAAAACAACCAGATAAAGTAGAGTATGTTTACATATTAAAAATAGGGAAACAGGATGGTCATAAAATTAGCAATTCTTTCAAATACCATAAGAATTTTCAATTGTCTGTGCCTCCCACAAAATTATTGTTTATTATGGACATATGATCATGAATGAAATTTATATTCAATATATCTAAGACTCTGGGAAGGTCAAAATGTTTATTTATTCAAGAAATTGATTTATTTTATTTTTTCCTAAGTCACCTTTTTAAAAATTGCACTGTTAATTCTTAGGAGAATTTTTTATGACATTGCTGCTAAGGACTTAAGCCACCCCATTTTTCTTGATTAGAGTTTTAGAAGGAAAGGGAGAAAGGTGAGTAACAAAGAAATTAGAATAATTACTCTTAATGCAAATACACGGTCATCAATGTGAAAAGCCAATTCCAACTTATACTTTTAAAAATATGCAATAAATTTAGAGATCACTATTATGACATCAATAATTGATAAGAATAGGTTATATAGTCAGTAATCTATATAATCAGAAAAAAACTTGATCGAGAGTTCATAGAGCTTTTCCATATGATAAACATTACTGAAAAATTTTAAATATTACAAGGTTCAATTTTTCTCACAAGTCAGGTTTAAAGTTAATTAAAACTTAAAGTTTAAAAAGGGACAAGTTTATCACTATGGGGTGCCAATTTCAGGAACACCATTTAAATAGAACCCTTCTGTCTTAGGGTTTCTATTGTTGAGGTAAAACACCATGGCCAAAAGCAACTTCAGTAGGAAAGGGCGCTTGATGTCACACTCTATCACTGAGGAAAATCAGTGCAGAAGTCAAATGGCAGGAACCTGGAGGAATCATCTGATGCAGAGGCCGTGGAGGAGAGCTGCTTACTGGCTTGCTCAGTCTGCTTCTTTGTAGCACCCAGGACCACCAGCCCAGGGATGGCACCGTTATGGAGGTGTGGTGGACAAGTGATATAAATTTTATTTATTTTGCATCTCTTTCCCTTTGAACTTTCCATTTTGAGACAATAGTAGAAGGGAAGGGAATTCATTGCTGCCAGCGGTTGTATAATAACAGCTCTACTATTTTCTACACTGAAGAGATACGCTGTAATTTCTACCCTGCTTACTGATATTTTCTTCCATATTTATTAGATATTTCAATTAAATGAAACAGATAAAAATATAATGGTTATGAATCCTCCATATATTATTATAGAAAGTTACTGTTCACTGGTTTTGATTTTTAGTTATGAAAATGTCATAATTGTTTATAATGTATCATGACCATTACTTTCTCTTATTTTTCTCCCATACCCAATGATCATCTTCTTTTGCTTAACTAGTCCATCTCCTACTTTCATGTACTCACGTCCTACTTGAATGTATCTTTTGTGTGCAAGTCTAGAGTTTCATAATATATTTATCCCAGAAGGGTCACAATGTATACATAATAGATTTCATATATTTTTTATTTCAGTTTTGTTCTGTGAATTTTTTATTATAAGTACTAGCCAAATTTGTACTTAGTAGTTCTCTGTATCTTTTTCGAAAAGGAAACCTAGTGGTTTGAGTAACCAAAAATAATAATATAACAATTTTTGTGGCTGGTATTATCATGTTCAGTCATATGTTATTGTTTTATAGCCAATATTCTCAATTACTTTAGGAATCATCTTCACTTATTCTTCATGCTGCCTACTAATTATGTAGTATTATTATACTTAGGTAAAATTCTAGACACTAGATTTGCCCTTTCTTTAGATGCTGAGAATGATCTCTGGGTGCTGGCTTTCTTTATACCTAAAATATTCTCCTATCCAGAAACAGAAAACCATGGGCACACACCAGATATGCGTTTAGTGGAATTTCTTAACCATTCCAATAGAATAATAGCTAATTACTATGCTTTGTAAACTACTCCTTGAGTTGTTTCAACTTAACATGATGATAACACATAACTGAATATCTAGTTCACAGTTTAACAGAATTTAAGTACATGGCAATCATTAATCATATAGCAAATGTTTTAGTTCCACCACAGAACTTTGAAATAAGGATTATTGAATTAAAAAAATCTATTTTCAAAAAGAGGAAATGTAGAAAAGAGAATGTGTTCTATGTGTGGTTGTTTCCCCAATATGTGCTTAGTCAAATAACTCAATGCTCCTTAATATATAAGATATCAAATGTATTAGAATAAAAGCACAAATATTTTTAAACATTTAAATAATGTTAAAAAGAGTTGTTTCTATGACTATCCACAAAAATTCAAAATACAATTTTTACTACCAATTTAAATAGTAACTTTTTATAGTTATATGTTATCATAAACACAGGAGTGAACTTGTCTTTGGCTGAAATTAACTTCAAGAATTTTCTTAAAATTAAACAATGAAATATGATGAAACTTATTTCTATTTGTCATTTAGAAATCCTTAAATTTCAATAGTGTTTTATAGCAAGATAAGTGGACATAGAGACATAGGAACCCTAATTAACTGAAACTATAGTAAAGCTTATTTATTTTGTAATGTAAGACAAATATATAGAACTTCAAGGATGATAAAAGGATGGAGGAAATTACCTATTATCCATCCATCCATCTATCTGCTATATATGTATCTATCTGTCATCTATGTGCATAGATGTATATATATATATATATATATATATATATATATATATTTAGAGAGAACTGTGCAAGAGAAATGTAATATTTCATGTGTATCATTGTTTCAATCAAACATATAAATATTTAACAGACATAAATCCAACACTTTTTTAGGCAATGAATAATTATATTACAATTTTATGTAAATCTATTCTTTTTATATTGCCGGAAAATTAAATCTCCTTAATGTCATTAATCAAGGATTAATAAGATCTCTGTAAGTGAAGCAATGAACTTTTCTAGTATCTTTAAATCATAAACTGGATCATTAAATAACATTAATAGTTCTTGTGGAGTTACACTATAATATAAGGAATAAGTGAGAAAAACCTCAATTTTCACCTTTTGTTAGAAACAATTTCCACATTAAATAATAATAGCCAATCTTTGAGATTTTGAGGATTAAATTACTTCTAAAATGAAGCTCTTAAAGCAATTAAACTTACTACTGCATGAATTGTATGATATTTGGGTTGAGTGAATTTTTTTGACATGTGTTACCAATTTTTCCTCATTTAGAAATACATCTAAAAGAAACTACATCCTACATCAAGGACAGTTGTTCAACTATGTTCAAAGCAGCTTTATTCATAATAGGCCCAAACTGGAAATAACCTAGATGTCCCTCAACCAAAAAATTGATAAAGCAAATGTGGTACAGTTACACAGTGGAATATTACTCAGTTGTTAAAAAAAATGCATTATGAAATTTGTAGGCAAATTGATGGAACTAGAAAAACAAAACATCCTGAGTGAGGTAACCCAGACCCAGAAAGACAAACATGTTATGTACTCATTTATAAGTGGATATTAGCTGTTAAGTAAAGGATAATTACACTACAAATCACAGATTCACAGAGGCTAAGTAACTAGGAAGACTCTAGGGGGGGGAATGCGTGGATCTCCCTGGGAAGAGGAAATAGAATCAATTTTGCAGGTAGACTGGGGGGAGGGTGGAGATGGGAATAGGAGGGATCAGGTGGGGTGGGAGGGATGGAAACAGTACTGGCAGAGATGACTGGAGGTGGGTGCTGTGGGATGTTCTGTATGGCAAATGTGTTGCTGATTAGTCAATAAATAAAACACTGATTGGCCATTGGCTAGGCAGGAAGTGTAGGCGGGACAAGGAGGAGAATAAAGCTGGGAAGTGGAAGGCTGAGTCAGAGAGACACTGCCAGCCGCCACCATGACAAGCTGCATGTGAAGATCCTAGTAAGCCATGAGCCATGTGGCAAGGTATAGATTTATGGAAATGAATTAATTTAAGCTGTAAGAACAGTTAGCAAGAAGCCTGCCACGGCCATACAGTTTGTAACCAATATAAGTCTCTGTGTTTACTTGGTCGGGTCTGAGTGGCTGTGGGACTGGCAGGTGAGAGAGATTTGCCCTGACTGTGGGCTGGACAGGAAAACTCTAGCTACAAGTGGGGGGCATTTGGAGGGTACAATGTGGAAACTCAGTTCGGTGAAAACTTCCTGGGACATATGAAGTTGACCCTAACAAGGACTCCTTGTAATGGAGGATATGGAGCTTGAACTGGCCATCTTTGGTAATTAGGCAAGGCTTCAAGTGGTGAGACTGGGACACCAACTCAGCCACAAAACCTTCAACCTACATCCTGTTCCATCTGCAAGATATGCTGTGGCAACGGTAGGTCAGAGCTTGTGGGAGTGGCCCATAAATGACTGGTATAGTTTGAGGCCCACACTAGAAGAGGGAGCCCATGCCCAAAACTGGTTGGATGGCCATGAACTGGAAGCTGGATGGCCCAGAGACCTAGGGTAGAACCAAACACAGCTGCCCTAAATAAGTCAATGAAATGTGTCCTAGTGATAGCCCTGCAGCTAATAGGAGTACATGCAAAGACTCACAGCCAAATATGAGGTGGAGCTTGGGAAACATCACAGAAGAGGGAGAGAAAGATTGTAGGAAGCACAAGGGTAGAGGACTCTAGGAGAACATGTCCTACAGAATCAAATAAGCAAGCAAGGCTCATAGGGACTCACAGAGACTGAAGTGACAATGACAGGCCTGTAGTGAGTCTGTGCTAGGTCTTCTACATATATGTTGTGATTGTTTAGCTTGGCGTTTGGTGGGACTCTTAACAGTTGGAGTCAGGGTGTCTCTTACTCTTTTGCCTGCCCCTGGGACCATTTTCTTCCTATTTTGTTGCCTTATCCAGCCTTGATATGAGGGTTTGTGTCTAGTCTTACTGCATCTTGTTATGCCATGTTCAGTTGCTATCCATGGGAGGCCTGCAATTTTCTGAAGTGAACTGAGTAGCAATGGACCTGGGGGATAAGGGAGGTGTGGAAGAACTTGGAGAAGTTGTGGGAGGAGAGGCTGCAGTCTGGATGTATTGTATGAGAGAAGAATAAATAAAAAGAAAAAAAGTAACTTTTAATTCAATTGTGCAAATTGCATTATCACTTTTACACTTATTGTAAAACATACATCAGCACATTTTTCTGTCTATTTCTTAGTTATTTGACTTTTTACTGCCATAAAATACCCTAACAAAAACATTCTAAAGGAGTAAGGTTTTATTTTTGCCTCACAGTTGCAGATTTCTTTCAGCTTTCACTGGCCCAGGTGGAGAATCAGAGCTTGAGTTCACTGGTCATATCACATCCTAGGAAGCAGAGATCAGTGAATGGTCTGTGCATCTCCTTCGCTTCTTTTCATTCAGTCCAGGAATCCAGCCCATGGAATGATTGCAGCTCACATTTTGAGTTGGGTTTTCCCAATTCAAATACCTTAATCTAAAGACTGCCTCATAGCTTGTGTAGAGGCCAATCTAATCTAGAGAATACCTCACAGGCATATTCAGGGCTACTTCTGCTAAATGATTCTAGATCTTATCAATTTGATAACTAATACTAACCAGCACTGTCATTTACCTCAAAAGCGTTCAGTATACATTAATTTTCTTTCTAAGTATATGATATCTTTCATTTTTATACTAAGAGCAGAAACAAGAAGAAAAGCTGTTATCATTAGTTGTATTTTTTTTGTATAAAATTTCTTATATCATAGGTTCACCAGAAAATAAAGTTTAAAAAGGCTCTAAGAATGTCTTTCTACCAGTCATTCCAAACTGCCACTTACGGCTGAGACTCAGGTCTGAGAACTTCATACTCTTCCTGTCCTCCATTCCTGGCTTTCTAGACTTACTCTTAGTTCTGCTTCAGCTTGACTACTGGAGTCAATTCTCCAAACTTATTTTCATCCCCTTTTGCCCTTGTTCTCTTAGTATGGACCTAAAATCCCCATGCCCCAGTTCTTCCCTTCTACCCCTTCCTTCCTGCTAGATTTTCTCCATCCTTTGTGATTCCTCATCAATTTACAGACCAACTCTCTACTAGGGATCACAAACACACTATATTTGGCTGGAACTCCAGGACTCCCACAGCTTTAGTTGTCTAGGACCTAATTGTACAGTAGCATCCAGAAAAAAAAACACATATTAAACAATGACTACAGATAACTACAGAAACAGATAACTACACCAAGAAATATCTCAAACGTCATAACTCAAGATGCCTAAGTTCCTGTGTAAAAACACAAATATGAACCACCACTACAATAAATTATATCTTAGAAGCCAGCAGCTTAATGAGTACTGTAGGTGAAAATTAATACAAAGACCCACAACTGGATAATGTTCAGAGTGAGAGATTTGGGAACAATTAGCCCTAAATGGTATGTATTTACCAAACTGCTACTATCTAGGCTCAAGTATCTCTGTGAAAGAGGAGACAGAGCATAAGAGCTAGAGGAGGTACATTACTCCAAGGAAACAGTGATTTCCAGACAGAATAGTACTGATACACAAATGAATTCACAGAGACTATGACAACATGTACAAGACCTATACATGTTCAAACTGAAGAAAATCCCAGCACCCTGAATGGGAGGTAGACACAAAGTCCCACTCCTAACCAAGAAGCTATTTGCAATTGATACCTACTGATAAAGAAAAAAATCAGTTTTCTCAAATGGAATGTCATTGAGTATATCAATGGAACTCTAGAATGGGTCCAATGTCCAAGAGCAATTGGCCAATATAGAATGGACTCTGTGTTTTTCTGTGTTTTTTGTTTGTTTGTTTGTTTTGGTTTTTTTGTTGTTATATTGTTCTTCTATTGTTACAGTTTGTCAGTTTTGATTTTTGGTTTTTTTTTTTTTGTGTGTGTGTGTTTTTGTTTTACCTGGCTTTGTCTTTAGTTTTAGGGAGAGAGAAAAAACATGAGGTTGGGTAGGGAGATAAGTGAGTAGGATTTGGGAAGAGTTGTGGGGGAGTGGAGGAATTTTAAATAAAAATAAAAAAGTAAGTAGAGATGAAGTTATGTGGTTAGGGAGGTAGGGACTATTGGAGAGGATAAAGAGAGCAATTGGGAGTGATTATGATCAAAATGAATTATATGATAGTGATTGCTATTCATTGTTGACTAGTTGTTGACTACATGTGGAATTAACTAATATAAAGAGACAGGATACACTTGTGAGAGATTTTTCTTTATTGAATTGGTTCAAGTGGGAAGACCCACCTTAAATCCATATGTATTGAGGTGGGAAGATCCACCTTAAATCTGGGCCATGCTTTCTTGTGGCAGCCTATATAAAGGACAGAGATGATGGGTGCATGCACTTGCCTACTTACCCTCTCAATGGCAAGTTCATTTCTTCATTGGTATTAAAGCCTACTTCCTTAGGATTCTGACATATACTGTAGACCAGCTAAGACATCCAGCCTCATGGACTGAACAACAATTGGGTTGGTCGAATTTCTCTCAGTTGACAGCCACTGTTGAACTAGCTGAACTATAGCTTGTAAACTACTCTAGTAAATCCAATTTTTATATATAGATTCATTCTATCAGTTCTTTTCCTATAAATTTCCTTAACTAATAAAATAACATTCTTAATTACTAAAATATTTAGTAAATTATATATGCATCTGTCTGTCTATCTCTATCAAGTGTCTAGTTGTAAATATATCTCTTAATCAATGAGACCCTGTCCACTCTCTGGACAAATTCTTTGACAGCTTACCAAATGCCTGAATCATTCAGCAATTCATTGTTTCTCAGAGTTAATTCAGGATTATCTGGTAAGTAAATAAAATTTAATTTCAATAGTCAGAAGACTTTAAAGATTGCTCGTGCTTTTAATGGGGTATGACTTTTTACAGTAAGATATATAAAAATTTTTAACTCTAGAATCAATTATTAAAAACATAAAACAGTATGGAAAAAGTCTTCAATATCAGAAAATTAATTTAATTAGCAGGGAAAATCCAACAATCCTGAAAAGTTACTTACTAGTAAAAAAAATGATTCTAAGATAAAGCTACTAAAAAGTAAAAAGTCCTTCAACTCAGTTGTGTGTATTTGTTGAAGTCAGCAGCCATGTGTTCTATTTCTCTAGGTAGAGGAGGATTACTATTAAATGTGGATTTAGACTCAAGAATCAATTTGTTAGGAGATACTCATTTCTGCTGGCAAAGGATAATCTCTAAGAGTCCAAACAAATGTTTACACAGTCAGGGAATCTGGATGTCTCCCATAAATTCTACTATACTTGTCTATGTTTTACTTAATTATCTTTCATGCCTGGAATACCATGTGACTTCAAAATATTTATTTAATCACATTTATGATTTTTGTCCTTTTTATTTTTTCTACCTTACCTCCTATATTTTTTAACTTTATTCATTTATAGTATTGCAGTGTTCATTGAAGTGTTGCAGATTTCTACATATTTTCTTTTGATATATATTTTATATTTTAAATGTTTTCCAGCTTCTGTTTTAAGTCCTCCCCCCACACGATTTCCCTTTTAAACTCATTCAGCATAAACCATATTAGGGTAATAGCTAAGGGGTATGCACTCTGTATATTTAATGTTTAGATTTAAATACAAATTCAACCACCATCAGTTGTTGACTTTGTGAAAGTGGCCTAGTGTCTCTTTATCATTTGTTCCCCATTTGTAATATGCAGACAATAATAATACATTCCTAATAATGTACTTAAAGGTCTTAAATGAGTTAATATGCATTAACACTAAAGACAATAAATACATGAAACACTGTAATCAATATAATTAGGTAATAATAAAAATATTTATATCTGTTTCTAAAGTTATATCTCAGGTAATTGATCTGTGCTGATTCACTTAAATGTAATACACTTTTCCTAATATAGTATTTTTACTAATCTTTTTTAATTTAATACATGCCAGAAATGAATTTTTATTGTATTCACCAAACATTCATCCCCTTAACTCCTCCTAGATTCATTTTCACTCCTTTCTAAAATTCATATCATCTTCTTTTTGTATGACCCATGGAATTCATTTTCTGCCATCCATATATGCCTGAGTATGGGGCCAGCTGTTGAAGCATGGTCACATGTTCAACATACTAAAGTCCATATCCTTAAAGAATTCTGATCTGCCCTCTCACAGCATCTACAAACTCTGAAAATCTTCTTAGCTAGTGCTTGGGCATAGTGGGCCCTTCCCCACTTCATGCTGGGGTTCTACTAGATTGATAGTAAGTAACTGTAGCTGTGGTTAATTCATGAGTACACCAGTTCCATCACCTCCAAAAGAAACTGTTTCACCCTATCTACCCTGTCATTTGGCTCTTACAATCTTTCAATTACCTCCTTTGTGATCATCCCTGTTCCTTGGTAAGGGGGACTTGTAAAGAAGTTTCATTTGTGGCTGAGCATTACACTGACACTTATTTTCTCCACTTTGATTAATTGTGAGATTCTACATTAAAAGGCATCCACTTCATGAAGAAACATCTCGATGAAATATGACAGCAGCACTAATTGATGTGTATAGAAATTAACGTTTAAAGGGCAGTTTGATACTATGTCCATTTAGTAAAGAATTGTGGTATTTTCATGCTGGAGCATATGAGCTATTGATTCTTGGCCAGATTTACATGTACCAGGCATGTGTTTTTTCCTATGGAGTGTAGCTTCAATCTGATCAGAAAATGATTGAGTACTGCTATTACATTCATGCCACAGATGTACCCATGGCTCATCATTATTGTTACTAGTAGGGTTTATAGCTGGATACATTTACTGATGATATTTTATTCTCATCAGCCTTCATAGAACCTTCTAATACAGTAGAAACTAACTAGCAGAGAGAAAGATTCTTTGTCAATAACAATGTAATTTCTCCATGTTATATAACAAAAGTGTATGGTAACTTCAGCAATAGGATCATATGAACAGGTTTTTTTGCTGTGGAATAATGATTTTGTACACTGGTTTAATAAAATGCTGATTAGCCAGCAGTCAGGCAGGAAGTATAGGCAAGATAAACAGTCAAGGAGAATTTTGGGAAGAAGAAGACTGAGTTAGGAGACACCAGCCTTCCAAACAGGGATCAGCATGTAATGACACACAGGTAAAGCCAAAGAAAATGGGGCAACATGTAGATTAACAGAATTTGGCTGAATTTAAATGTAAGAGCTAGTCAGTAGTAAGCTTGACCTAATAGCTGAGCAGTTTTAATTAATGTAAGCCTCTGTGTATTTACTTGGGTCTGAGTGGCTGTGGACCGGGTAAGATACAGAAAAATTTTCAGCTACAGGTTTTGGTGGGTGGGCAATCAAGAGTGATGACAATAGCCAATACTGTTTGGGGCCATTTTCAAGGACACCTCTAGCCAATAAGTTTAGAGGAGGTACCCCACACCAGACACTGAGCTCTTTATTTGATAGCCTATGGTTTCTGGGATAACTTACCCTACATAGATGATAATGCTATGAGCACACATATGTGTGCATGTGCGCGCACGCACACACATACACACACAGACATTCAGAGAGAGAGAAAGAGAGAGAGACAGAGAGAGCGAGAGAGACAGAAAAAAGAGAGACAGAGAAAAAGAAAAAGAGAGACAGAGAGACATAAGTAGACAGAAACAGTGTCTTGATTTAGGTTTTTATTGCTGTGCAGAGACACCATAACCATGGCGTGTTCTATACAGAAAACATTTAATTGGTGTAGCTTGCTTATACTTTTAGGGGTTCATTTCATTATCATCATGTCAGAGAACATGGCAGCATGCAGGCCGATGTGGTGCTGAAGCTGAGAGTGCAATGTCTTCCAGGCAACAGGAAGCTGACTGAGACTCTGGGTGGTTTCTGAGCATAGGATACCTTAAAGCCCACCCTCACAGTGACACACTTCCTCCAACAAGGTCATACCCATTCCAACAATGACACACCTCCAAATAGTGTCATTTCCTATGAGATTATGGGGCCAATTACATTCAAACTACCACACACAGAGATAGAGATACAGAGACAGAGGAGACAGAGGAAACTCATAAAATATCTGATTTTATCATGGATTTTTCAAACATCTTTTGACATTGTCAGTGGTAGTTGTCTCTCCCCAAGCCCCTCTTCTTCCATATTCTCTTTCCTTTCTTAAACCTTTCTCTCTTATTATTTTCATTGTCCACTTCATGTCACCTATGATTTTATGTATTGAGAATTTCATAGATGTCTACAATATATTTTGAATATATCCATCACCCATGACCACCTTTCAAGTTCTCCCAGATACCCCCAACACACACCTCTCCTAACTTCATTATAATGCTACCTAGCCACAGTGAGGCCTACTTTGGTCCTTCTCTATCCATGGTAGAATATTTTTATTGTTATTGTTGTTGCTTGTTCGTTGCTATTGTTCCTTTTTGTTTCGTTTTTGTTGTTTTTTTTTTTTTCATGATACAGTTTCTCTGTTTAGCCTCAACTTTCCTAGAACTCACTTTGTAGACATAGCTGGAACTCACAGAGATCCATGTGCCTCTGCCTCCCAATTGCTGGGATTAAAGTCATGTGCCACCATGCCCAGCCCATGCTAGAACATTTAATAGCTTGATATTTTGAAAGTATTTATTTATTTATTTATTTGTTTGTTTGTTTTGTTTGTTTTGAGACAGGGTTTCTCTGTTTTGTTTTGGTGCCTGTCCTGGATCTTGCTCTGTAGATCAGGCTGGCCTCTAACTCACATAGATCCACTTGGCTCTGCCTCTCGAGTACTGGGATTAAAGGCTTGTGCCACCACTGCCCAGCTTTTGAAAGTCTTTTCAATAACACTTTAAATATATTTGTTCTGTCATCATTTTTATCCCAAAATTGATTATCTTATTAATTTATTTGATTAATTAATTATTTTTTGTTAGGATTTCAATGATTGGAAAAGACTGATGAATTCACAAATGTAATTTTGTTTAATATCATTTGTACCTTTATATCAAATTAAATTTCTAACAGATACCATTTTCCTCTGCTTGAAAAAATTATGAATTTTGATACGTGTGGGGTGTGTGTGTGTGTGTGTGTGTGTGTGTGTGTGTGTGTGTATGTGTGTATTTATGTTTCTATTGGTGATGGATTATTTCATTTTTTATGTCATATTCATTTTTAAAAGGTACTTTTGTAGATGCAGGTAAGATTACTTAGTCGTCAAGGGTACTTGCCGTGCAAACCTAACAGTCTGAGTTTAATGAATGGAAGTCACAAAGAAAAGAAAACTAACTTCAACAGATTGTCGTCTGAGCCACAAACTCACTGTGTCACACAAGCACACACCCCAACATGGATATTATGCACAAATATATTAGTAATACATGAAGCAAAAATGTAAAGAAGGAAGGTATTGTTCAAGGAGCCACAGTTATTGGTTTGAACTCTATGTCTCTGCTATGTCCAGATGGCAGTGATTTGTAGCAGGCCTTCCCAAACTCTTATTCTGCCACCTCTTGCACAATGTTACCTGAGCCTTGGGGGAAGGAGGAGATACATATAGCTCATTTAGTGCTGAACATTCCACAGTCATTTATTCTCTTAATTCAATCTAATTTTAATTATTTTTAAACTTCAACACTATATCAGTATTGTGACAAAGTATTTCCCTTTACAAAATTCCCACCATACACCCATTTGGAGTTGCTTGCTGACTTGGCTAGTTTACCTATATTTCTTTTTAGGTAGTTTACTTCTGTTGATGTGATTAAAAACACTCTTCCCAAAAGGAACTGAAGGGAACATGCTTGTTAATTTTGACAACTTGACACAAACTAGGAAGTGGGAACCTCAGGTGAGAATTTATCTACATCAGCTTGTCATGTAATCAAGTTTGTGGGGGGAAGTTTTTGATTAATAATTGATGTGGAAAGGCCCGGGCTACTGTGGGCAGATGGTCTCCAGTTATATAAAGACAGAATGAGCTAGTCATAGAAAACAAATCAGTAAACAATCATTCATGGCTTCTGCTTTATCTCCTTTCTCCAGGCTCCTGCCTTGCTTGAGTTCCTGCCTTGGCTTCCCTCAGTTATGAAGTGTAAGCTGTGAAATAAACCCTCCCCCCTCCAAGCTATTTGTGGTCAATGTTTTATCACAACAATAGGGAAGCAAACTAGAACAGTGAGGAAAAGGTTTATTTTCACTATACTTCCAGGTTATAGCCCAGGATATGTCAGGGCAAGCACTCAAGCAGAAAATTAAAGCCAAAATCATAGAATACTGCTTGACATCTACCTCAAAGGCTTATGCACTTTTTTATACTTTCCAAGCCCACCTGCCTAGGGATGGTGATGCATACAGTGGGCTGGACCTTTCTCCACTATTTATCAATCAGAACAATCCTCCACAGACATACCCATAGCTGAATCTTATCTAGCCAATTCTTAAATTAGATTCTTTTCTCTGTTGACTCTAGATTGTATCAAGTTAATTAAAGCTAACAAGGACAGCTGTGACCCAAATCATATATGAGTAGCTACTTAATTTTTTGAAGTTATTATGGACTGTTAGTTAAATATTACAAAAGCAGTTCTAAGTGAAATTATTATGCTATATATTAGAGTAGCAAAGATACTTTATAAACGGCAGTTGTTTAGCAGAGGTATAATTGGAATCAACTTGAGGAGCTTTTTTAAAATCCATGTTCCTGGATGCATTTACAAGACATTCTAATGTAAGATTTTGTCATAATTTTTGTTTGACATACTGGTCTTAGTGTTATCTTTTTTATTATTCTGTGCAAATTGCACATGTTTTATATATTATATAATGCCTTTTAAATAGATATAGATAATTTTATTCTACATATAATGAAATAGTTTTCTGATTGGAAGCAATTTAGTCTTCAATAACTTTTGATAGTAAACTATTTGTCCTTTCAGGTTTACATAAGACATGAGCAGAAAGTTAGGAATGAGCCTGTGCACATGTACAACTTTCTTCCACTCTCAGTTCTCACCAGAGTGGGATATTCAATACACCATATGAATTTATGTTGATGCATCATTTCACAAAGGCTCCTCAGTGAATATTAGCACTTCATATTTTTGTTGTACATTTCATGGAATTAGACAAATATGTGGTGGTTTGTTTCAACTGTCACAATATCCATACAGAATATTTTACTGTCTAAAACTGATTTTACTTCCCCAATCACTTTTCTTTCCCTTTTACTTCTGACATGTATGTAGTATAAAAGTAAAATTTCCCAAGAAAATCCAAAAATTAAGGCTCAGAATGTTTCTGTGGGAAAATACACATGAGAAAATATCATTGTATCTTTGAATCAGGGACTATTTTTTCCAGTGGCTGTTTTTATTGTTACTTCCTTCAACAAAAGTTGAGTGTAGAGAATGATCAGAGTCCTAGTTCTTCTGAAATTACTAGTTATCCTAACCTGTTGAATCAACCAATATACAGTTATTGTAATGTAGTTTCTGACTTCTGTCATGTTGTTGTTTTGTTTTTACCCACAGTGATAATAGACTAGGCAATGATCTACCCAGGTATATATGAGACAGGTAAATTGCACATATTAGAAACTCAACCTGAAGCTCTGCCTGGTGTTTGGCTGTGAATCTCTGCATCTGCTTCCATCAGTTACTGGAGAAAGGCTCTATGATGACAGTTGTTAGGGTATTCACTCATCTGATTACTAGGGTGAACCAGTTTAGGCACCCGCTCCACTATCGATCTCTAAAAGTACAGTCAAAGAGAAGAGGGATTCTATAAGCAAGGGGCATCAAGATCATGATGGAGAAACCTACAGTGACAACCAAACCAGACTAGTGGGAACTCAAGAAGTTTAGAACAACACCTGTGGAGCCTCCACAGGACTGGACTGGGCCCTTTGCATAAGTGAGACAGTTGTATAGCTTGATCTGCTTAAGGGGCCCCCTGGCAGTAGAATCAGGATCCATCTCTGATGTATGAACTGGCTTTTTGGAACCCACTACCTATGGTGGGACACCTCGAACAGCCTTGAGGCAGGGGAAGGTGCTTGGACCTGTCTCTACTCAATGCACCAGGCTTTGCTGACTCCCCCATGGGAGGCCTTACCTTCTTGTAGGAGGTAATGGGGGGTAGGTTGGGGGAGGAGGCTGGAGGGGCAGGAGGAGGGAAGAGGGGGATCTGTGATTGGTATGTAGAGGAGGGTTTATATGAACGAGAATTGTTGAGACCAAGGTTGGATAAAGCACAGGGACAAATAGCCAAACGAATGGAAACACATGAACTATGAACCAATGGCTGAGAGGGCACCAACAGGATCAGGCCCTCTGAATGGGTGAGACAGTTGATTGGCTTGATCTGTTTAGGAGGCATCCAGGCAGTGGGACTGGGTCCTGTACTCATGGCATGAGTTGGCGGTTTGAAACCTGGGGCCTATGCAGGGTCGTTTGGCTCGGCCTGGGAGGAGGGGACTGGACCTGCCTGGACTGAGTCTACCAGGTTAATCTCAGTCCTCGGGTGAGGCTTTGCCCTGGAGGAGGTGGGAATGGTGAGTGGGCTGGGGGGAAGGTGAGGGGGTCAGGAGGGGGAAGAACAAGGGAATCCGTGGCTGATATGTAGAACTGAATTGTATTGCAAAATAAAAAAATAAATAAATAAAAAAGGAAACTCAGCCTGAATTATCCACTGCTCATGGTATCTGACCTTCTTTTATTAATGTAGTTATTTCTCCTCCTATACTGAGGCTAAGCTAGTTTTTAAATCTCTTTCTGTATCTTTTGTTTTGGGATCCATCAATATTTTTCTCCTTTTTGAGGTATCTACTTTGGGGCCTTGCAAAGTAAGTTACCACCTTCTTTTTCATTCACTGTCTTGGCAGAAACCTAAATGTTTCAGTCTATTTTAATTGTTTTTGTTGTTGAAGGTCTCACATTCCTTGATGATATTGTTTTGAATTATCACATGTAAACAAATCACAAAATAAATTTGGCATGGTTCACAGCATCAACTAAGCAGGGCTAATAGGAGCTCACAGAGACTGAAGTGACAATCACAGAATCTGAACTAGATCCTCTGCATATTTGTCATCATTATATAGGTTAGTGTTGTTGTGGGACTCAACAATGGCAGTGGGTGGGTGTCTTTGATGCTTTTGTCTGCTATTGGGACCCCTTTCCTCCTACTGGGTTGCCTCATCCAGCCTTGATATGAGGGTTTACACATAGTCTTATTTGTAACTTGTTATGCCATGTTCAGTTGATATCTCTGGGAGGCCTTCTCTTTTCAGAAGGGAAACAGAGGGACAGTGGATCTGGGAGAGAGCTGAGGTAGAAGGGAATGGGAGGAGTTGAGGGAGGGGAAACTATGGTAGGGATAGAATATATGAGAGAAAAACACAATTTAAAAGGTGTTTTTCTCATCTACCTACTGGAGTGTTTTGGCAAACAGGTCCTATTCTATGGGTACATTCCCTAGCTTCTCCAGCGAAAACCATTACTCCTTACCCTCAGGCTGTTGCTCAGATTATATTTAAGGGAACCAAGATCAGTGTTCATACTTTTGGTAAGGAGCCAAATATTGTGGTGACCCCATACACCCAGTCTCACATAGCATGGTTGCAAGCTAATATTGACATGTTCCATGCACGATCAGTTTGATACTCACTATCCCTACAATGATGTGTGTAAATTTTTTTAAATTGCATCCTGTTATATTTTCCAAGATAGTACAGATGACTCCTATTCCTTAGGCCCATGTGGTATTTACTGATGGCACTTCACATGGTTTTGCTGTGGTAGTTTCTGGTAACATAGTGAAGAGAATGAAAGTCCAGGGCACTTCTGCCCAGATGGCGGAGGTACAGGCACTGTTGCTTGCTTTACAGATGTTTTCTGATGAGCTTTTAAACATTTATACTGATAGCCAATATGTGGCACATGCAGTTATGCCTTTGGAGACAGCAACCTACATACCATCCATCTCTCCCATTCATGAATATTTATTGCAAGTGCAAGGACTCAAATGGTCCTGCTCACATAACCTTTATGTGGGCCTTATTAGGGCTCATACCCAATTGCCTGGACCTCTAAGCGAAGGTAATCAGAGGGCTGATGTCATTACTCATATGACTGTCACATTAGTTTGTTCTGCCTTTGAAAAGTCTACTCAGCTGCATCAACATTATCATCTTAATGCTGGATCTCTTCACCATCATATGGGCATAACTCAGGAACAAGCCATCCAGATAGTTAAATCATGTCTTATTTGTGCTGAATTTTCACCTGTTCCTCATTTGGGAGTTAATCCTCAAGGACTTTTACCTAATCATGTGTGGCAAATGGATGTCACATATGTGCCTTCTTTTGGAAAATTACAATATGTCCATGTGTCTATTGATACATATTCTTCTCTGATTTTTGCTTCTACCCATTCAGGGGAAAAGGTTAAGGATGTAAAGAATCATTGTCTTCATGCTTTTGCTTATATGGGAGTGCCAAAATGCATAAAGACTGATAATGGTCCCGCCTACAGCAGTACGGGATTTTCAAAATTCTGCCAAGATTTTTCTATTATTAATAAGAATGGTATTCCTTATAATCCTCAAGGACAGGCTATAGTAGAATGCTGCCATTGTACCTTAAAAACATATTTTGCTAAAGTAAAAAGGGGGGAGCTAGGGGCTCATCTCTCTTCTCCAGATTCTATTCTTTCCCATGTTTTATATATTTTAAATTTTTATCAGTGGATTCTGCTGGAGTATCTGCTGCAGATAAGCACTGGAGGGCTCCTGTTGCAAATCATCCTCTGGTGTGATGGAAGGATCTTTCTACGGGCACTTAGAGGGGACCCAATCCGGTGTTGGTGTGGGCCAGGGGATCTGTTTGTGTCTTTCCGCAGGACAATGAGGTTCCTCTTTGGGTTCCTGAGTGCTGTGTGCGCCCTGTGGCTGCTGCTGAATCCCAACATGGCAGAGACCTATTGGGCCTTAGTGAAAAACTATCCCCTTCTGATGCCAATGGGGATTGAGAGCCCAATATGGCCAACCTTGGCAAGCATTAACGTAAGCCTAGGAACTGTAGCCATGTGGTTGGATTCTTCAGAAGGTAATGTATGGTAACTGCTCTAAAAGTATGTTTGAGAACGTGTCACCCAGACACCTTGGAGATTAAGGATAACCCTGAAGGTCACTGACCTCCATTTGTTAACAGTAGCATGCCAGCTAAGCCTTTTCACATTTTGCAACCCTCTTCAAGCTGGTGTAGTACCTACTTTTCAGGAGTGGCCCTGTGCAACATTTATTGGCCTCCTGAAATTCATCTAGCCTCCTTTGAAGATACCTTTAAAATGTGTGAGCCTGAATGTAGCCATTATTGAGACCATTAGTTCTGCTTCTTGTGAGCTGCCTATTTTTTCTTTATGGTTCTTAGTTGTTCTTTTGCAGAGCTGCCAGCTTAAGTCGTGCTGGGATCAAGAAATATGGGCCTTGGTGGTTCGTGTTCCTGGAGTTGTGTCCATGCCAGTGGATGCTCACACGCTCCAGAAGAGAACTTGACATCACTGCTGCCTTGTTGCTGTTATAGCGGTGGTGGCCACTGCTGCTACTGTTTCTGGGATTGCTATTTCATAATTGGTTACTACAGCTAGCACAATGGAGACCCTGGCAGCATAAGTAGCTACCACAGTTAATTAATCTGTCATTCTATTGGGCATGATAAATTTAATTCAGTATATACATTTTGATTGGCTTTGATAGTTACAAAATTTATAAAATTCAAGTTCCATTTGCTTTTGGGATACCATCTTACGAGGACTCCAATTTGCATAAGGCTCGAAGGAAGGGAATGGCTCAATTGCCTTTAGCCTCCTGGCTATGGGTGGGTTAGGACTTCTGTTGGTCTTTTCTGTGTCAAACACTCAGATTGCAAGCCCAGTGCCACTTTGAGATCTTTTGGCAGCAGTTAACTCTACAGCTCATGTGGTTGAGCCTATATGATAATGAGTATTCAGAGATGGGTAATGCTTGGGGGTGATCACCAACCTAAGACAGAGCACTTGTGTGGCCTGGGTAGGTGTCTCCATGATGGGTAAGGTGACCTGCTGACGTCCCACACAACCTAAGTCAGAAGCTCATTTTTTAGTAAAAAATGGGGAACTGTAGGGCCCTAGCCTCCTCTCAATTTGGGTAGCTGTTGCCTGCTTGGTGACCTTGACCAGATGTCCTCCTTATGCTAATTCCCTACCAGTTTCCACCCTCCTGAATGCTTAAGGGAAATTCCTTGTTTGAGTATCCTGCATATTGGGCATTAACAGCTTAGATGCAAGATTGTAAACATCAGTATCGAACTTCTGCCTCTGGGGTTCTCCCATTGTGCTGGAAGCCTGTATTTAAGGTTTCCTCCCTCTTTCAATAAACAGCATTTGGCATTTTGCTGAGGCGAATGACCCACTGTCTTTTGTCTCTGTTTTTCGATCCACAGCCCCTCCCTTGGACATGGTGAATGGGTGGTGGTAGCGCAGGCATTAACGCTACAAGGATCATTGAAGAAATAAATCAGAGAAATTTCTGACTCAAAGTACAAGAAAATCTTCCAAATATAAACCCATTAGAAAGGCAAAATGAATAGCAAGAAGTAGAAATAAATAAAAGATATGCTTCATTCCTTCTTCTTTTGTTTTAAAGTACAACACAAGAATAAACTAAGTAGCTTGAATGCTTCTCATTTTAAATTCATGCATAGTAGAAGCCATGTAAGAGACTCATCTTCACTTCCTTTTTATACATGCATTTGATGGCCATATTATTTGTGTAAATTTATGCAGATGCACTTTGCTTTTCACAAATAAAATAAGTATTATTCTACATTTTGCATGTCTGTAATTCATTGTTTCAGTTATTTATGTCACAGTCAGTGAAATGCACATTGAGAATTATCATATTACAAATAGAAAGAATGCAAGACACTATTATTCAATTCTAAGTGAACAAATTAAAAATAAAATAATTAGGTCTGTTGAAAGTCAGATATTCCTAGATACAGAGACTAAAGTAGGAGTCTGTTGAGGTTTTATAACTTTTAAATATTTATGTAAACCACAGTCCTTTTTCATTCACATTTGGTTGATGTATGGAAGGTCTGTGATAAGAAAACTTCATTTTATTAACAATATAAGCAGGACCATGGTTATTTAAATCCATATATCTTAGAAACATAAAGTAATAATAAAAAGTAACCCTGGTAACTGGAGCCTTAATACAAGTCAGTTAAACTATAGCATTCTTTAGTGACTGAGGGAATTATAACCCTGGAAACACAATCAATAAAAAAACTCTTTTTTTAGAAATATAAAATGATTTACTAAAAAATGTTAACTTGAAGCTAAAATATTTGAACTAAATTTTTAGCATTTTTTCAGCATTGTTTTAGACATATAAACATTGAGCTGGAAGATCATTTATTTAAAGTTAATTACTAATTGGTTTCCTTATATCATCCATATATAAATTATTATTCTACCATATTTGTTCAGAAATTGTCTCAATTCTCTGTTTTACTGAAGTATACCTGATGTTGGTGTATCTGTGTATAAATTTGATTGGAAAGAAGCAAAGACTATTTTATATGGGCTTTTGACAAGACTAGAACATAAACAATTTGTCTGTATTTTTCTTGTGAACATTAATTTTTTGTCACTTTTTTCACTTATTTTCTTTTTTTGATGGGGGGTGGATAAGTAAATTTATTGATGAGTTAAAAAAAACTCTCAAGTAGTCATCGTCAAGAAAACTTTTTAAATAAGAAGAATAAAGTAAGAATTTACCTTGTCTACATTTAAACAAATAACTTTAATATTTACATTCTAAGAATCTTTATAAGTAATAATGCTTCACTTCATATGTCAGTTATAAACTCATTAGTGGGATTCCTTGTTAAAATGACATTATACCTCTAATAAATATAGGAAGGTGTTGACAGAAAATAAAAGTGTACAGAAACAATAAACAAAATTTGAAAGAAATCTCCGCTAATGAATTCTGTTGTCAAAATGAAACAAAATAACTACAAGTAATTTATACATTAATTATCTTGACTAAGGTATGTGTTTCATTGATGAAAAATATTAAACTTGAAGAGTAAGTAATTGGACAGAGGCCTGGCACTTTGCTGAGTATGTATTACAATGTGAAAATGTCAAGTTTTATTCAGCAAAGATAAATAAGAATTTTTATGAAGAATTAAAATGTACAATGTGTCCAACTCAAGTCAGAAAATAAGAGCACAGTTTACCTAAGGAAAACATGAAAATAAATTAATTATGAAACAAAAAGAAAATACTTGACTAATTTAAAAGATGAGCAGCTAAGTGTTAACTAAACAGGAAAACTATGGCAGGTTATATCAATAGAAAAGAAATCTCAAATAAATAAAAGAGACAACTGCAATTGGATTTTCAATAATGGAAAGATATAAAGGACAAATGTGAATAAGAAGACAGCTGTATGCAACTATGTGTGTTAAAAAGAGAGTGAGCTGAATTTCCAAATCTATACAATGGAATAAGGGTATCTTGCTGTGGGATGTATGGCAAATGTGTTGCTAATTAATCAATAAAACACTGATTGGCCGTTGGCTAGGCAGGAAGTATAGGCGGGGCAAGGAGGAGAATAAAGCTGGGAAGTGGAAGGCTGAGTCAGAGAGACACTGACAGCCACCAAGATGACAAACAGCATGTGAAGATGCTGGTAAGCCACGAGCCATGTGGCAAGGTATAGATTAATGGAAATGGATTAATTTAAGCTATAAGAACAGTTAGCAAGAAGCCTGCCACGGCCATACAGTTTAAAAGCAACATAAGTCTCTGTGTTTACTTGGTCGGGTCTGAGAGGCTGTGGGACTGGCAGGTGAAAGAGATTTGCCCTGACTGTGGGCCAGGCAGGAAAACTCTAGCTACAGTATCTCATAATGACAAAAGTCACACATACTCCTATGTATTTAACATTTGACTGAAAGAGCTAATGTCAAAGTGTTAAGAACTAAAAAAAATTGCGACAATTCCAAAATCCTACTGATAATGAACTGAACAATTGTTCTTTTAGTATATTTTATATTTTATTTTTGTATCCATGAAAGGATTTTTCTTTTATTGAAAATATTTTTTTCATATACTACATCCCAATTATGGCTTCCCCACCCTCTAAACCTCCCAGTTACTCCCACCTCCCCTTCCATCAGGATCTACCCCCTTTTTCTTAATATTATAAAATAAACAGGCTTATAAGGGATAATAGTAAAATACAATATAACAAAACTAGAACAAATACATTGGAATTTGGCAAAACAATCAAATATAAGGAAAATAACCCAAGAAAAAGCACAAGAAATAAATATAGATGGAGAGATAGACTTGTTTACACAGTCACAAATCCCCCCAAAAGTACAAAACTGGAAGACATATTTTATTTGAAAAGGACCTATAAGATAAAATAAAAACAGAAAAAAATAGATAATAAAAAATTAAAAAAGTAAAACTGTATTTAAAAACAGAAAAGGAAATAAGAAAAATTCTTGACATGATATTATGAGACATGGTATCTCCAAAGATACTGTTAAGTTCATTTTCTGTTGGCCACCACTTTTATTTATTCTATTTTCTTATATTCTGATCTAAGGATATGGTTTGTTGAATTTCTAGATATTTCTTGGATATTTTAAAGAAAATATCATTTTCCAGTTAGAATATAGTCAGCAATCTATGTTTAGGACATGTACCTCTATATATGAGTATGTATATACATGTCACAAATATATTTTTAAAAGTACAATGCTCATTTTTAATGATTTCCCATACAATAATTATAAAACCATACAGTGTATTGAGTTACACAGAGAAGGCAAAGCATAAATGGATCAAGTATAGATGGTCTCCTAATTAAAATGGTTAGTCTTACACTTCCAAACAAAACTATCTGTAATGAAGCCTTCCTTTTTGACATACTTCTTAGTCTCCCTTCATCCTTTCACTTTAAGAGTTACTACTCTATTTCAAAATATGCTATATAAGATAAAAAAGAACGCATGGTTACAGTTTCTATTATAGTCCTAATTTTATAGCTTTATTGCAACAGCAAGCAATATATGGGAATAATGGAAACATCTAATTCTTTTCTTCTGAATAAAATGGTATTCGTAGGGATTTACTCCAGAATACCTCCCATGTATTTTCCACAAAGTTTTCTGCTGTCTTGAAAATGATACTTGTTTTAAAACCCCAGATGTTTGCTGCAATTTGGATCAAATAATATTACATTTGGTATGTATTTCTTGTAGTTTATGTTATTGAGTTGAGAATGACTCTTATTGCATTTTTGTCAATAATTTCAAATGTATAATATAATTGCTGAATAGTGTGGTATGTATGTAAGTATATCCATAATGTTTGAAAAACTATCTTTCAAATTATGTCTATTTTCCTTCTATGTAATTGTAAGTTGTATGTAGAAATATACTTTTAAAACATATTTTTAAAATTTTTTAAATTAAATATAATTAAACTTTTACCCTTTCCATTTTATATCTCCAAATCTTCCTATCCACTCTTCTTTGTTCTCCCCCAATTTCATGCTCTGTATTTATTTAATTGCCTTATATCACTTAATAGAATTAAGTAAAAGTGGTTGAGATGTATCATGTGATTCTAAATCATAAAGAGTAGTCTACGTATTACTTTTGCTTTTAAGTTACCCACCCTTAGGGAAAAGAGCTGATATATTGGAAGACAAAATCATCATATCAAGTAACTGAGGCTTCCTTCCAAAAAGGAGCAGGGACTTTAAAAGGTATCATTAAATCACCTGAGAATCAGACCTGCTAGGCCAAGTCTTTAGATGGCAGCCACCTCCATATTATCACAAAAACTTCAGGGAAGATGTTGAGTCATTTCCACTGAACAAAGCTGTTGCTGAATCCCCTATCTACAAAAATTATACTAATTAATGTATGCTTTGACTTTTTTAAGTTTCTAGACAATAATAATTAATGGAGTCAGTGTTTAGATAGATAATTGATGGCATATATAATGGATCCTTATTTCTGGAAAATCTTGATAAGTATTTTGATGATGAATGGAAGTTTTTTATTTGTTTATTTTTTCATATTTTAATTTTTCTACTCACTCTACATACTATCCACAGATCCGCCCTCCTCCCTCCTCCCACCCCCAGCCCTCTTTCCCAAGCCACTCCACATCCTCACATCCCCCAAATCGAGGTCTCCAATGGGGAGTCAGCAGAGCCCAGCACACTGAGCCTAGGCAAGTCAAAGCTCCTTCCCACTGCACCAAGGCTGTGCAAGGTATCACACCACAGGCACCAGGTTCCAGAAGCCTGACCATAGACCAGGGATAGATCCCAATCCCCCTGCCTTGGTGCCCCCCAAACAGTTCGAGCCAAACAACCATCTTCCCTACCCAGAGGGCCTAGTCCAGTCCCATGGGGGCTCCACAGCCACCAGTCCACAGTTCATAGGCTTCCACTACTGTAGCTAGTCATCTCTGCATGTCCTGCTATCATGATCTCGACGTCCCTCGCCTGTGGTATCTCTCCTCTCTCTCACATCAATTGGATTCCCTGAGCTCAGCCTGGTGCCTGGCCGTGGATCTCTCTATCTGCCTCCATCAGTTACTGGACAAAGGCTCTATGTTGACAGTTAGGATATTTGCTAGGTTGGTCAGTAGAGTAGACTGGTCCAGGTACCCTCTGGACCACTGCCAGGAGACCAAGGAAGGGTCAACCTTGTGAATTCCTAGAAGCCTCCCCAGCACCCTGCCTCTTCCTATACCTAAGATGTCCTCATCTGTCATGGTATCTTCCTCCCTGCCCTCCCACTCTGCACCTGTTCCAGGTTGACCATACCATTTCCCTATGTTCTCATCCCCCCACTCCTCGCCCTCGGCCACCCCCCCACACCCAGTCCACTCATGTAGATCTCATCCACTTCTGCTTCACAGGGTCATTCATGGGTTCCTCCTAGGATCTTTCCCTGTTAGCTAGCCTCTCTGGAGTTGTGGGTTGCAGTCTGGCCATCCCTTCCCTCACATTTAGTATCCGCTTATGAGTGAGTACATACTATGTTTGTCCTTCTGAGTCTGGGTTACCTCACTCAAGATGATATTTTCTAGTTCCCTCTATTTGCCTGCAAATTTCATGATATCATTGTTTTTTATTGCTGAGTAGTACTCCATTGTGTATATGTGCCATATTTTCTTTATCCATTCTTCAGTTGAGGGGCATCTAGGTTGTTTCCAGGTTCTTGCTATTACGAATAATGCTGATATGAAAATAGTTGAGCATGTATCCTTGTGGTAAGATTGAGCATTCCTTGGGTATATGCCCAAGAGTGGTATAACTGGGTCTTGAGGAAGAATTATTCCCATATTTTCTGAGAAACTACCATACTGATTTCCAGAGTGGCTGTACAAGTTTGCGTTCCCACCAACAGTGGAAGAGTGTTCCCCTTACTCCACATGCTCTCCAACATAAACTGTCTTCAGTGTTTTTGATCTTAGTCATTCTGACAGGTGTAAGATGGTATCTCAGATTTGTTTTGATTTGCATTTCCCTGATGACTAAGGATGTTGAGCAATTTCTAAAATGCCTTTCAGCCATTTGAGATTCTTCTATTGAGAATTTCTGTTAAGCTCTGTAGCCCATTTTTTAATTGGATTGTTCAGTATTTTGAAGCCTAGCTTTTTGAATTCTTTATATATTTTGGAGATCAGCCCTCTGTCAGATATGGGGTTGGTGAAGATCTTTTCCTACTCTTTAGGCTGACATTTGGTCTTATTGACCGTGCCCTTTGCTCTACAAAAGATTCTCGGTTTCAGGAGGTCCCATTTATTAATTATTGCTCTCAATGTCTGTGCTACTGGTGTTATATTTAGGAAGTGGTCTCCTGTGTGAATTTGTTCCAGACTACTTCCTCCTTTCTCTTCTATCAAGTTCAGTGTAACTGGAGTTAGGTTGAGGTCTTTGATCTACTTGGACTTAAGTTTGGTGCATGGTGACAGAAATGGATCTATTTGCAATCTTCTGCATGTTGACACCCAGTTATTCCAGCACCATTTGTTGAAGAGGCTTTCTTTTTTTCATGGTATAGTTTTGGCTTCTTTGTCAAAAATCATATGTTCATAGGTGTGTCGATTAATGTCGGTGTCTTCAATTCAATTCCATTGGTCTACATGTCAGTTTTTATGCCAGTACCAAGCTGTTTTTATTACTATAGCTCTATAGTAGAGCTTGACGTCGGGGATCATTATGCCTCCAGAGGTTGCTTTATTATATGGGATTCTTTTAGCTATCCTAGGTTTTTTGTTTTTCCATATAAAGTTAAGTATTGTTCTTTCCAAGTCTGTGAAGAATTGTGTTGGGATTTTGATGGGGATTGCAATGAATCTGCAGATTGCTTTTGTTAAGATTGCCATTTTTACTATGTTGATTCTACCTATCCATGAGCATGGGAGATCTTTCCATTTTCTGATATCTTCTTCAATTTCTTTCTTCAGACACTTAAAGTTCTTATCAGACAGGTCTTTCACTTGCTTAGTTAGAATTACCCAAGGTATTTTATATTATTTGTGGCTATTTTAAAGGGTGATGTTTCTCTGATTTCTTTCTCAGCCCCTTTTTCATTTGTATATAGGAGGACTACTGATTTTTTTGAGTTCATCTTGTATCCTGCCTCCTTACTGAAGGAGTTTATCAGCTGTAGGAGTTCCCTGGTAGAATTTTTGGGGTCACTTATGTATACTTTCATATCGTCTGCAAATAATGAAAGTTTGACTTCTTCCTTTCCAATTTATATCTCCTTGATCTCCTTATGTATTCTTATTCCTCTAGCTAGAACTTCAAGTGCTATATTGAATAAGTATGGGGAGAGTGGACAGCCTTGTCTTGTTCCTGATTTTTGGGGAATCGTTTTGAGTTTCTCTCCATTTAATTTGATGTTGGCTGTTGCTTGCTGTAAATTGCCTCTATTATGTTTAGGTATGTTCCTTGTATTCCCAATCTCTCTAGAACCTTTATCATGAAGGGGTGTTGGATTTTGTCAAAGGCTTTTTCAGCATCCAATGAGATGATCATGTGTTTTTTTTCTTTCAGTTTGTTTATATGGTGTATTACATTGACAGATTTTCATATGTTGAAACATCCTTGCATCCCTGGGATGAAGCCTACTTGGTTATGGTGGACAATTTTGTTGATGTGTTCCTGAATTTAGTTAGCCAGTATTTTATTGAATACTTTTGCATCAATGTTCATGAGGGAGATTAGTCTGTAATTCTCTTTCTTTGTTGCATCTTTGTGCGGTTTGGGTATCAGGGTAACTGTAGCCTCATAAAAATGAATTTGGTAATGTTCCTTCTGTTTCTATGGTGTGGAACAATTTGAAGAGTATTTGTATTAGCTCTTCTTTAAAAAATCTGATAGAATTCTGCAATGAGACCATCTGGTCCTGGGCTTTTTTTTTTTTTTTTTTTTTTTTTTTTTGGTTGAGAGACGTTTAATGACCATTTCTATTCCCTTAGGGGTTATAGGTCTATTTAAATAGTTTATCTGGTCTGATTTAAATTTGGTATGGGGTGCCTATCCAGAAAATTGTCCATTTCTTTCAGATTTTCTAATTTTGTGGAGTATACAGGTTTTTGAAGTATGACCTGATGATTCTCTGGATTTCCTCATTGTCTTTTGTTATGTCCCCCTTTTCATTAATAATTTTGTTAGTTTGGATGCTCTCTCTCTGTTTTTTTGTTTGTTTGTTTGGGTTTTTTTTTTTTTGGTTAATTTGGATAAGTGCTTATCTATCTTGTTGATTTTCTCAAAGAACCAATTCTTTGTTTCATTGATTCTTTGTCTTGTTCTCTTTGTTTCTATTTTATTGATTTTAGCCCTCAATTGGATTATTTCCTGGCATCTGTTTTTCCTGGGTGAGTTTGCTTCTTCTTGTTCTAGAGCTTTCAGTTGTGCTGTTAAGTCACTAATGTGAGATTTCTCCAACTTCTTTATGTGGGCATTTAGAGCTATGAATTTTCCTCTTAGCACTGCTTTCATGGTGTCCCATAAGTTTGGGTATGTTGTACATTCATTTTCATTGAATTCTAAGAAATCTTTAATTTCTTTCTTTATTTCTTCCTTGACCCATTGGTGATTTAATTGGGAATTATTCAGTTTCCATGAGATTGTAGGTTTTCTGTAATTTTTGTTGTTGAAATCTAACTTTAAGCCATGGTGGGCTGATAAGACACAGGAGGTTATTTCTTTTTTTTTTTTTTTGTATCTGTCGAGATTTGCTTTGTGACCAAGCATGTGGTCAATTTTGGAGAAGGTTCCATGTTGTGCTGAAAAGAAGGTATATTCTTTTGTGTTAGGGTGGAATATTTGTAGATATCAATTAAGTCTATTTGAATCATAATGTCTCTTAGTTCCCTTATTTCTCTGATAAGTTTCTGTCTGGCAGACCTGTCCATTGGTGAGAGTGGAGTGTTGAAGTCTCCCACTACTAGCGTATGTGGTTTGATGTGTGATTTAAGCTTTAGTAATGTTTCTTTTATGAATGCTGGTGTCCTTGTATTTGGGGCATAAATATTCAGAATTGAGATTTCATCTTGTTGGATTTTCCCTGTGATAAATATGTAGTGTCCTTCATGATAACTTTGAATTGATTTTAGTTTGAAGTCTATTTTATTAGATATTAGGATAGTTACACCAGCTTGCTTCTTAAATCCATTTGATTAAAAAGTCTTTTCCCAGCCTTCTATTCTGAGGTGGTGTCTGTCTTTGAAGTTGAAGTGTGTTTCTTGTAAGTAGCAAATGGATGGATCTTGTTTTCATATCCATTCTGTTAGCCTGTGTCTTTTTATAGGTGAATTGAGACCATTGATATTGATTGATATTAATGATCAGTTATTGTTAGTTCCTGTTATTTTTTGGTGGTAGTGTTGTATGTTTCCCTTCTTTGGTATTTGTTGGTATAGGATTATCTATTGCCTGTATTTTCATGGGTATATCTAACTTCCTTAGGTTGGGTTTTTCCTTCAAGTGCTTTCTGTAGGGCTGGATTTGTGGAGAGATATATTTTAAATCTGGTTTTATCATGGAATATTTTGTTTACTCCGTCTATGTTATTGAGAGTTTTGCTGGTTATAATAGTCTGGGTTGGCATCCATGGTCTCTTAGTATCTGGATAACGTCTGTCCAGGACCTTCTGGCTTTTAGAGTCTCCATTGAGAAGTCAGGTGTTATTCTTATGGGTCTGCCTTTATATGTTACTTGGCCTTTTTCCTTTGCAGCTCTTAATATTTTTTTCTTTATTCTGTATGTTTTGTGGTTTGATTATTATGTGGAGAGGGGACTTATTTTTTTGGGATCCAGTCTATTTGGTGTTCTGTAACCCTCCTGT
Source organism: Peromyscus eremicus (assembly GCF_949786415.1). Lineage (NCBI taxonomy): Eukaryota > Metazoa > Chordata > Mammalia > Rodentia > Cricetidae > Peromyscus > Peromyscus eremicus. The sequence goes on along the minus strand of NC_081439.1, from coordinate 73,761,661 downwards.
ATTTTTATAGGCATTTCCTTCTTTAGGTTGGGAAAGTTTTCTTTTATGATTTTGTTGAATATATTTTCTGTGCCCTTGTGTTTGTATTCTTCTCCTTCTTCTATCCCTGTTATTCTTAGGTTTGGTGTTTTCATGGTGTCCCAAATTTCCTAGACATTTTGGGTCATGACTTTTTTGATTTTAGTGTTTTCTTTGACTGATGAATCTATTTCTTCTACTGTATCTTCAATGCCAGATATCTGCTCTTCCATCTCTTGCATTCTGTTGGTTATACTTGCATCTGTAGTTCCTGTTCGTTTACTCAGATTTTTCACTTCCAGCATTACCTCAATTTGTGTCTTCTTTATTGACTCCATTTCAATTTTGAAATCTTAAACTGTTTCTCTCACTTGTTTAATTGTTTTCTCTTGGCTTTCAAGGGATTTACTGATTTCTTCCCATTTTTTTGTTTGAGTTTTCCTTGATTTATTTCAGGGAATTTTTCATTTCCTCTTTTAAGATCTCTAATATCTTTTTAAAGTCATTTTATGGTAGATATCTTCTGTTTCTTCTGTGTTGGGATGTTCAGGTCTTGCTGATATAGGTTCTGATGAAGCCATATTGGTTTTTGTGTTATTGACTGTATTTTTGCACTGGCGTCTACCCATCTCTTTCTCCACTTGGTGCAAGTGGTGTCTGTGTCTGAGGGAGCCTCTCTTGGTCTGATTGATACTTATGATCCAGTGTGAGCTCTTGGTCTAGTTGATCCTGATGGATTTTTGTCTTAGGGACCAGCTCTTAGTCCAACTGGTGCTAGTGGGTTCTGTCTCAGGGAGTCACTACAGTGTTAGGGTGTGGTAGATGGTAATCTGACCTGTCTGCAGGAGGTCTGCCTGCCAACTGGTCTCTTAGTCCGGTCTGGTGCAGGCAGGCTCTGTCTCAGGGAACAGTTTCAGTCTCAGAGGGTGGATGGGATTTTGGGAAAGTGTGGCTTGGGTTACAGTGTGTGATGGGGGATGGTGGTAGTCTTACCTGTGTGCAGGAGGTCTGCCTGCCAACTGGCCTGAAACTGGAACTGCAGTGGGTGGTGGTGGAGGGAGGGGCACAGGGTTGTGCCCCTGTGCCAAAGCCTAGGGCCTAGGGTGTTCTAGTATGAGGATAAAGATTCACCTCTTAGTCCAGTCAGGTGCTGGCAGGCTATGTCTCAGGGAACAGTTGCAGTCTCAGAGCTGATGAAGGGAAGTTAACAATTAATGCCACATAGGATATGATTGCAATACTAATCAACAGTAACATTAATGGTAGTTTTATGATTAATTATACTTTGATCAACGCCTGCGTGTGTGTGTGTGTGTGTGTGTGTGTGTGTGTGTGTGTGTGTGCGTGTGTGTGTGTATATATATAATATGTATATTATATGTTCATTTATGGATGTACTCTTATGCTTCAAACTTATGTAAATTGTTATTTACAGCATGTGACATTACTAACATTTCTCTTTGCTCTGCATTTTTCATATTTTCTATAAGTATTAATTCATTCAATTACTATATTTTAAGCCTATTATATTATTGTTACTAGAATTATATTTTTCTAACTTGTTAAAAATGCTTTACATGTTTGAAATTTAGTATGACATACATAGATCATTTATAGCTCACATTTAGTTTACTATCATGTGGGGTATTTTATAGGATGATTACTGGCTGTGATGTTTGAATGAGAATTGTCCCAAAAGGCTCATATATTTGAATGCTGGGACACTAGGGAGGGGAACTTTGAAAGTATTAGAAGGTGTGGTCTTGTTTTGAATGAAATGTGTCATGGGGAGTGGGCTTTGAGGGTTCAAAAGTCCAAACAAGGCCCAGTGTCTTCTCTCTTCATGCTGCCTGTGGATCAAGATGTTGAAATCTTGTCCAGTGTCATAGCTGACTGCATGCTGCCATGCTTCCTGCCATTATTACAATAAACTAAGCTTCTGAAACTTTAATCAAGTCTCAATTAAATACTATCTTTTATAAGAGTTGCCATGGCCGTGATGCCTCTTCTCAGCAATAGAACACTTACTAAGACACTGGCATAAAGAAAAAAAATATTAATTCCAGAAGCAGAATAGAGAATGCTGCCAGTATAATGCTGGTTTGTATCATACATATATTAGATAAACAAGATTTCATTAGAAACTCACAGATGAAGTATATATAGAGAACACTAAGGGGAAAGCCATTAATATTTGGAGGACATGTACATTCTAGCAAAGAGGAGTTTGTTTGAAGTTTTCAAGTTGGATACTCAAATAACCTGATCAATGATAGTCAGGACACTAGTGGGGTTTCAACAAGTTAAATAGAGATGAAAAGTTAGGAAATGAGCTCAGAGACGTTACTGTGTGGCAGGTCATAATGGGTGATCTAGACCAGTGAATACCCACTATTTTTGCCAGTAAAAACATGAAGCATAAAAAAGTAAAAAGAAATAGCTACTTAAAATAACTTTTGAAATAGTTAAGACAAATACTTTTAAGAACAACAAATGTACTCCTGCAATGAAAATAAATCACCAAAATAATTGAAAGATATGTGAAGGTCTATAAATATGGTATCACAAAATTGAGAAATACAAAGAATTATCAAATTATCTTAGATCAATTCAGTCTATTTTTATTAATATGATTTTCTCATCTATTTGCTATGTTAAATGAAATTAAATACAAAGTAAAAGCTAAGATTAGGACTTGGTGTTCACTGGCTATTTCATTATGTTAGCAATCTACAATGTCTCCACTCCCAAAACTCCTATCTCCCACTCTTTCATTAGAAATTCAGTTTTCAAAATAAGTGATTATTTCCATTTTCAAAAACTCTTCCTGAGCCAAGAGCATATTCCGAATTTCAGTATGAATAAATTTTACCCACAGAGATAGTGGAGATTGAGAGCCAGAAATTAAAAATAAACATTTCCACTGAAAACCTATAAATAATTTCCAAATTGTGTGGATAAAGCAGATATGATCTTGACAAAGTGCAAAAACATGTCAGTTGTTTAAATGATATAACCATCATTCATTATGGGTCCAAATGTGTTCTAGGGCTAATAAAATATTACAAAAGCTTTTTTTCTTCATTTTCTTTCCACACATTGGTTTACAAGTAAGAGAAAGAATTGGGAAAATTATATAAAAATATACAGTCAAACATCAGAAATAATCACTAAACAGATTCTATGGACTAGAGTTATGAATATTTAAATAAAATTATATTTATTTCCTGATCTGTCATATGTTTCTAAAAGAGCAGTAAATTAATAAGAAAGCATAATCTTCCTTGTGATCATTCATTTTAAAATTAATAGTTTATTTATGCTTATTTAAACTGTATAAGCCTCAAATCTTGTACCTCCTCAGGTTCATGGTTACCAAGTTTATATGGGCCCTGGACTTCCCTTCTGAAGCACAGGTGAGTCCCCTAACTTGCCCCCGACCCCATCCCTGGGCACCAGCCACTCGGGAAGACCTGCCCAACTTGGCCCCAGGTTCTGGTCACCGGGCAGGTTCCCTTCTAGCCCCACCGGGAAGGATCCCCTTCTCCAAGACCCCTGGCAGACCCTGCAGTCTCCACGTCCTGCCCCCCCCACCATCTGCCTGAGCCCCAAGCCTCTTCCTGAGACTTAGAGGCTGGCCCCCAACTCCCAGCTCCCATCTTGCCCTGGACTTCCCTTCTGAAGCACAGGTGAGTCCCCTAACTTGCCCCCGACCCCATCCCTGGGCACCAGCCACTCGGGAAGACCTGTCCAACTTGGCCCCAGGTTCTGGTCACCGGGCAAGTTCCCTTCTAGCCCCACCGGGAAGGATCCCCTTCTCCAAGACCCCTGGCAGACCCTGCAGTCTCCACGCCCTGCCCCCATGCCCATCCGCCCGAGCCCCAAGCCTCTTCTTGAGACTTAGAGGCTGGCCCCCAGCTCCTATCTTGCCCCGGATTTCCCGTCTGGAGGAGAGAGAGAGAGAGAGAGAGAGAGAGAGAGAGAGAGAGAGAGAAGAGCACCCATCCTCCCCCAGACTTCCCTTCTGAACAAGAGCTCCCATCCTGCCCCGGACTTCCAATTTGGACAAGAGAGCTCCCATCTGGACAAGAGAGAGAGACTTCCTGAATCTGTCAGCTCTGTCTGAACCAAGTTTGCGGATAAGGCCAAGAACGAACCACAAGGAGATGGGCAGACATCAAGGCAGAAACACACACAACAAAATGAATAGCAATACACCATCACCAGGCTCTAGCCCTCCTCCAACACCTAGACCTGAACATCAGAAATTGGAAGAAGCAGAAGAAAATAGCCTTATGAATGTCATCATGAAGAAGCTAGAGGCTCGTGTAGAGGAAAAGACAAAAAATGTGAAGAACTCTGTAAACAACTAGAGGAAAGGGCAAACAAATTAGAAGAAATCAAAAAAGTCCTGGAAGAGAACAATAAAATGCTGAAAGAAAATCAAGAAAAATCAATGAAACAAATGAAGGAAACAGTGCAAGACCTGAAAAGGGAAATAGAAAAAATGAAGAAGACACAAACAGAGGGAATGCTGGAAATAGAAAATCTGAGAAAACGATTGGGAACTTCAGATGCAAGTATAATCAACAGAATGCAAGAGATGGAAGAGAGAATCTCTAGCGTTGAAGATACAAAAGAAGAAATAGATTCATCAGTCAAAGAAAACACTAAAGTCAACAAAGTCATGAACCAAAATGTCCAAGAAATTTGGGACACCATGAAAAGATCAAAACTATGAATAATAGGGGTAGAAGAAGGAGAAGAATACCAACTCAAGGGCACAGAAAATATATTTAACAAGATCATAGAAGAAAACTTTCCCAACTTAAAGAAGGAAATGCCTATGAAGATACAGGAAGCCTATAGAACACCAAACAGACTAGACCCCCCAAAAAAGTCCCCTCGCCACATAATAATTAAGCAATTAAACGTACAGAATAAAGAAAGAATATTAAGAGCAGCAAAGGAAAAAGGCCAAGTGACATATAAAGGCAAACCTATCAGAATAACACCCGATTTCTCAATGGAGACTTTGAAAGCCAGAAGGTCCTGGACAGATGTAACGCAGACACTAAGAGACCATGGATGTCAGCCTAGACTAATATACCCAGCAAAACTTTCAATCATCATAGATGGAGTGAACAAGACATTCCATGACAAAGCCAGATTTAAACAATATTTATCCACAAACACAGCCCTACAGAAAGCACTAGAAGGAAAATTTTAACCTAAGGAAGTCAGATACACCCTCGCAAACACAGGCAATAGATAAAGCCACAGCAGTAAACTCCAACAAAGAAAAGTACACACACATCACCACCAAAAAATAACAGGAATGAACAATCACTGGACATTAATATCCCTCAATATCAATGGACTTAATTCACCTATAAAAAGACATAGGCTTACAGAATGGATATGAAAGCAGGACCCATGTTTCTGCTGCATACAAGAAACACATCTCAAATTCAAAGATAGACACTACCTAAAAATAAAAGGCTGGGAAAAGACTTTCCAATCAAACGGTCTTAAGAAACAAGCGGGTGTAGCCAACCTGATATCCAGCAAAATAGACTTCAAACTAAAATCAATCAAAAGAGATCAAGAAGGGCATTACATACTCTTCACAGGAAAGATCCACCAAGATGAAGTCTCAATTCTGAACATTTATGCCCCAAACACAAGGGCACCCACATATGTAAAAGAAACATTATTAAAGCTTAAATCACATATAAAACCCCACACATTAATAGTGGGAGACCTCAACACCCCACTTTCACCACTGGACAGATCCCCCAAATCGAAACTTAACAGAGAAATAAAGGACTTAAATGATGTCATGACTCAAATGGACTTAATCGACATCTACAGAACATTCCATCCTAACAAAAAAGAATATACCTTCTTCTCAGCACCCCATGGAACCTTCTCTAAAATCGACCACATACTTGGTCACAAAACAAATCTAAACAGATACAAAACAATTGGAATAACATCCTGTGTTCTATCAGACCACCATGGTCTAAAGTTGGATTTCAACAACAACAAAAACTACAGAAAACCTACAATCTCATGGAAACTGAACAAGACCCAACTGAATCACCAATGGGTTAAGGAAGAAATAAAGAAAGAAATTAAAGACTTCCTAGAGATCAACAAAAATGAAGACACCACATATCCAAACCTATGGGACACTATGAAAGCAGTACTAAGAGGGAAATTCATAGCACTAAACGCCCACATAAATAAGCTGGAGAAATCTCACACTAGTGACTTAACAGCACACCTGAAAGTTCTAGAACAGGAAGAAGCAAAGTCTCCCAGGAAAAATAGATGCCAGGAAATTATCAAAGTGAGAGCTGAAATCAATAAAATAGAAACAAAGAGAACAATACAAAAAATTAATGAAATAAAGTGTTGGTTCTTTGAGAAAATCAACAAGATAGACAAGCCCTTATCCAAACTAACCAAAAGACAGAGAGAGAGCATCCAAATCAACAAAATCAGAAGTGAAAAGGGGGACATAACAACAGACATTGAGGAAATCCAGAGAATCATCAGATCATACTTCAAAAACCTCTATTCCACAAAACTGGAAAACCTAAAAGAAATGGATAATTTTCTGGATAGGTACCACATACCTAAATTAAATCAAGACCAGATAAACTATTTAAATAGTCCAATAACCCCTAATGAAATAGAAACAGTCATTAAAAGTCTCCCAACCAAAAAAAGCCCAGGACCAGATGGTTTCAGTGCAAAATTCTACCAGATCTTCAAAGAAGAGTTAATACCAATACTCTCTAAATTGTTCCATACAATAGAAACAGAAGGGACATTACCAAACTCCTTCTATGAGGCTACAATTACCCTGATTCCCAAACCAAACAAGGATACAACAAAGAAAGAGAACTACAGACCGATCTCCCTCATGAATATTGATGCAAAATTACTCAATAAAATACTGGCAAACAGACTCCAAGAACACATCAAAACAATTATCCACCATGATCAAGTAGGATTCATTTCAGGGATGCAAGGATGGTTCAACATACGAAAGTCTGTCAATGTGATACACCATATAAACAAACTCAAAGAAAAAAAAACACATGATCATCTCACTAGATGCTGAAAAGGCATTTGACAAAATCCAACACCCCTTCATGATAAAGGTCTTGGAGCGATCAGGAATACAGGGAACATACCTAAACATAATAAAGGCAATTTACAGCAAGCCAACAGCCAACATCAAATTAAATGGAGAGAAACTCAAAGCAATTCCACTAAAATCAGGAACGAGGCAAGGCTGTCCGCTCTCCCCATACTTATTCAATATAGTACTTGAAGTTCTAGCCAGAGCAATAAGACAACATGAGGAGATTAAGGGGATACAAATTGGAAAGGAAGAAGTCAAGCTTTCCCTATTTGCAGATGACATGATAGTATACTTGAGCAACCCCAAAGATTCCACCAAGGAACTGATACAACTTATAAACACCTTCAGCAACACAGCAGGATACAAGATCAACTCAAAAAAATCAGTAGCCCTCCTATATACAATGGACAAAAAAGCGGAGAAGGAAATCAGAGATACATCACCCTTTACTATAGCCACAAATGACATAAAATACCTTGGGGTAACACTAACCAAGCAAGTGAAGGACCTATATGACAAGAACTTTAAGTCCCTGAAAAAAGAAATTGAAGAAGATGTCAGAAAATGGAAAGATCTCCCATGCTCATGGATAGGCAGAACTAACATAGTAAAAATGGCAATCTTACCAAAAGCAATCTACAGATTCAATGCAATCCCCATCAAAATACCAACACAATTCTTCACAGACCTGGAAAGAATAATACTCAACTTCATATGGAAAAACAAAAAACCCAGGATAGCCAAAAGAATCCTGTACAATAACACAACCTCTGGAGGCATCACGATCCCTGACTTCAAACTCTACTATAGAGCTAAGGTAACAAAAACAGCTTGGTACTGGCATAAAAACCGACATGTGGACCAATGGAATCGAATTGAAGACCCTGACATTAATCCGCACACCTATGAACAAATAATTTTTGACAAAGAAGCCAAAAGTGCACAATGGAAAAAAGAAAGCATCTTCAACAAATGGTGCTGGCAAAACTGGATATCAACATGTAGAAGGCTACAAATAGATCCATATCTATCACCGTGCACAAAACTTAAGTCCAAGTGGATCAAGGACCTCAACATAAATCCAGCTACTCTGAACCTGCTAGAAGAGAAAGTAGGAAGTAGTCTTGAACGCATTGGCATAGGAGACCACTTTCTAAATAGAACACCAGTAGCACAGACACTGAGAGAAACAATCAATCAATGGGACCTCTTGAAACTGAGAAGCTTTTGTAGGGCAAAGGATACGGTCAACAAAGCAAAGCGACAGCCTACAGAATGGGAAAAGATATTCACCAATCCCACATCTGACAGAGGACTGATATCCAGAATATATAAGGAACTTAAGAAATTAGACATCAAAATGCCCAACAGTCTAATTAAGAAATGGGCTATATGGCTGGAGAGATGGCTCAGAGGTTAAGAGCACCGATTGCTCTTCCAGAGGTCCTGAGTTCAGTTCCCAGCACCCACATGGTGGCTTACAACCATCTGTAATGAGATTTGGCACCTTTTCTGTATACATAATAAATAAATCTAAAAAAAAAAAAAAAGAAATGGGCTATAGAACTAAACAGAGAATTCTCAACAGAGGAAACTCAAATGGCTGAAAAACATTTAAGGAATTGCTCAACATCCCTAATCATCAGGGAAATGCAAATAAAAACAACTCTGAGATACCACCTTATGCCTGTCAGAATGGCTAAGATCAAAAACACTGAAGACGCCTTATGCTGGAGAGGATGTGGAGCTAGGGGAACTCTCCTCCACTGCTGGTGGGAAGGCAAGCTTGTACAACCACTTTGGAAATCAATATGGCGATTTCTTAGAAAATTGGGAATCCATCTCCCCCAAGATCCAGCTATACCACTCTTGGGCATATACCCAAGGAATGCTCAACCATACCACAAGAGCACTTGTTCAGCTATGTTCATATCAGCATTGTTTGTAATAGCCAGAACCTGGAAACAACCTAGATGCCCTTCAACTGAAGAATGGATAAACAAAATGTGGTACATATACACAATGGAATACTACTCAGCAGAGAAAAACAATGACATCATGAGGTTTTCAGACAAATGGATGGATCTAGAAAAAACCATCCTGAGTGAGGTATCCCAGACTCAGAAAGACAAACATGGTATGTACTCACTCATAGCAGGATACTAGAGGTGGAACAAGGATGACTGGACTGCTACTCACATCACCAGGGAGGCTACCTGGAAAACAGGACCCCAAGAAAGACACAGGGATCGCCCAATGACAGAGAAATGGAATGAGATCTACATGAACAGCCTGGACATGAGTGGGGGTAGTGAAGGGCGAGGGTTGAGGGAAAGAGAGCTTGGGTGAGTAGGAGATCCCAGTTGGATCAACAACAGAGAGGGAGAACAAGGAATAGGAGACCATGGTAAATGAAGACCACATGAGAATAGGAAGAAACAAAGTGCTAGAGAGGCCCACAGAAATCCACAAAGATACCCCCACAACAGACTGGTGCCAATGGTCGAGAGACAGTCTGAACTGACCTACTCTGGTGATGGGATGGCCAAACACCCTAATTGTCGTGCTAGAAACCTCATTCAACTACTGAGGGATCTGGATGCAGAGATCCATGACTAGGCCCCAGGTGGATCTCTGGGAGTCCAATTAGCGAGAATGAGGAGGGTTTATATGAGCGAGAATTGTTGAGACCAAGGTCGGATAAAGCACAGAGACAAATAGCCAAACAAACGGAAACACATGAAATATGAACCAATGGCTGAGGGGTCACCAACTGGATCAGGCCCTCTGAGTGGGTGAGACAGTTGATTGGCCTGATCTGTTTGGGAGGCATCCAGGCAGTGGCACCGGGTCCTGTGCTCATTGCATGAGTCGGCTGTTTGAAACCTGGGGCCTATGCAGGGTCCCTTGGCTCGGCCTGGGAGGAGGGGACTGGACCTACCTGGACTGAGTCCACCAGGTTGATCTCAGTCTGTGGGGAAGGCTTTGCCCTGGAGGAGATTGGAATTGGGGGCGGGCTGAGGGGAAGGTGAGGGGGGCGGGAGGGGGGAGAATAAGGGAATCTGTGGCTGATATGTAGAACTGAATTCTATTGCAAAATAAAAATAAAAAAAAAGTTTATATGAGGCTCCAATCTCACTGACAGTCCTTGATTACTCTTTTTTTGAATTTAAATAAAATGTAATTACATAATTTCCCTCTTTCTCTCCTTTCTACAGCTCCTATGTTCACATACCCCTCCTGGAAATTAAGTCCTGCTCTTCTTAAATAACCATTGTTTTATGAATTACATATGAATAAATAAACATATATTAATACAAGGTGCTGTGTCCATTTATGTATAGGTTTCCAGAGCTGATCACTCTGTATTCAATAACACATATGTGCCATATCCCTGCGAAAGATTAATTTTGCCTCCTTCAGCAGTAGTTAACCACTTCGCAGAACTTCATGTAAGGGTGGGATACCATGAGATTTAATTCATATACATTGGAATGCCAACTGTTGTTAAGGTTGGTCACTGGGGTCTTGTAAAAAGTTTTGTTGTTGAAATTTCATGGATATAGATTTCCTGTCAGAGCTAAGAGGCCCAATCTCATAGCAGACTCCTTAATCTTCTGGCTCTTAAAATCTTTTTGATCCAATTTCCTAGATATGAAACATTTCTTGATCCTTGCATAAAGGAGTTATGTTGGAGATGTTTCAATTATGACTACGCAAAGCACACTCAGTTGTCCTCTGCATTTTTATTAGTTGAGGTCCTTTGTAATGCTCACCTTCTGCTGAAAAACAGAAGCTTCTTTGATAAGAAAGTGTGTACAAGGATAAGTATTTAGAAAGCAGCTTGAAATTATGTTGGTTTTGGAAAGAACTAGTAGTTTCTATTCTAAGATCTATGACCTCACTAGTTACTTGTACTTGATGAATTTTAAAGTAGTAGGCATGGTTTCCCTTCTTTTAAGTGGAATTGAGTCCAATTAGATACCAGTTAGATAGCTGTTGGTTACTAACAAGATACAAGGTTCACTACTACATCTTTAGGGATACTATGGCTATGCTGGTTATAGCTGTGGTTCATTTAAATCCATATAAATTTCATTATAGTCACAAACACACTTACATGAATATTCTTACTTATATATAAACTCTGAAAAATATAGAACATTGATTCCAAATCTCATACAAGCATCCTTAATGTTCTTTAGTTATCCTTCCTCACTCTCCTTCTGTGTTTTCCTACTCTATCTTCACTTAAGTAGTTCCTCTTTATTTTTTCCCATTTTTTTTCCTTCATATTACTTGTATTCTGCTATTCCCCTTTCTAGAGCTTTCCCATACAGTTACTTTCTTTCTTCCTGGTTTCTGCCATTGTACCAGATTATATACTCACTTCTGAAGATTTGGAGCTAGAAACCATAGATAAGAGAGAAGATATGGGTCTGGATTACTTCATTCAATATGAAATATCTAGTTATATACATTTACCTTAAAATTTTATGACTTCATTTTTATATTCCATTCTGTATATTTACCAGACTTTAAATACCCATTCATCAGTTGAAAGACATTTAGATTTTTTTTATTTCCATGTTATTGTGAACAGAATGGTACTGAAATTTTGCTGATCAAGTATCTATGGAGTAGGATATCTTTATCAGCTCTCACTCGCAATATTCTTAACTATCATATGTCTTTATAAATCAGTGCCAGTCCTCTATCATTCATTACTGATATTAAATTCAGTTCAATTTAATATCACTCAGCTCTGCATATAAGTCAAACACCAATGTTATAGTTCCAGTATCAGCAAGTCTATATTGTAGATTACTGGTGATTAAACTTTTGGAGCATAGGATTTTTTTATACTCTAAAAACTCATTGAAGACTCCCAAGTTATTTTAGCTTATATACATCATATTTACTGATATTTGCCATATTAATACTTAAATCTTGTAGTTGTTTAAATTTCAATGTGTTAATATGTTTTAAATAACAATAATAATCCACTTTTATTAAGATATAAATACCATGCTTTATGAAAATGACCATATTTTCTTTCTTTTTTTTTTTTGGTTTTTCGAGACAAGGTTTCTCTGTGTTGCTTTGCGCCTTTCCTGGAATTCACTTTGGAGACCAGGCTGGCCTCGAACTCACAGAGATCCGCCTGGCTCTGCCTCCCGAGTGCTGGGATTAAAGGCATGCTCCACCACCGCCCGGCTGGGAAAGTTTTCTTCTATGATTTCATTGATTATATTATATTTGTCAGTCAAATAAAACACCAAAGCCAAAAAATTAATAACACAAAATGTTCAAGAAATCTGCAACACCATGAAAAGACCAAATCTAAGAATAATAGGGATAGAGGAAGGAGAAGAATACCAACTCAAGGCACAGAAAAATATATTCAACAAGATCATAGAAGAAAACTTTGCCAACTTAAAGAAGGACATGCCTATGAAGATACAAGAAGCCTATAGAACACCATACAGACTAGACCTTCCAAAAAGTCCCATTGCCACATAATAATTAAACAAATAAACTTACAGAATAAAGAAAAAATATTAAGAGCAGCAAAGGAAAAAGGCCAAGTGATTTATAAAGACAAACCCATCAGAAAAACACCCAATTTCTCAACAGTGACTTTGAAAGCCAGAAGGTGCTGGACAGATGTGATGCAAAGACTAATCTTTTTTTATTTTTCATAATTCCATACATGTGTATACTGAGTTTTGGGCATTTCATCCTTATTACTCTTTCTCATCCTTCCTCTCTCCCATTTAACCTTTGTTGTTCCTCCAATTTCCCCTCCTATATTGATGTTTTACTTTGGTGTCTTTGAGTCTATTTCATAATTTTCCAATGCAACTTACTTTAAAATATGGTCAGCAGAGTGTGCAATAGACACCAAAATCTTATTAATTCTGATTAAAAATTTACACAGTCTAGCTGATATCTTTCTATTCCCTGGCCTCCCCTGTTCAGTTTTTGGAAAACATGACTTAAATATATATGTCTATGAAGACAATTTTTAGATTTTTTAATCTATTTTTTGTGAATTTTGTATATGCATTTGATCACTGCTGATTTGAATGAGAAATGTCTGCCCTCCCCATGGGCTCATAGATTTGATCATTTGGTTCCCAGTTGGGAACACTGTTTGGGAAAGTTATGGATCCTTTATCAGTTAAAGTATTCCTGGAGGAAATAAATCACTGGGGGTAGTATAATAATTTCTTTGGCAGGGAAAATTTCATGACAGCATAACATGGAGTCAATGGTTTAACTGTTACTGGTTAACCCTATGCAGGTTTACAATGAAAAAGAGCAGCAAGTACGACACAAAGAAACAAGAAATATGCATTTTTGATTGGAGAAGAAAAGATTACTAGGAAACTAAAAATTTCAGTCAAGAAGAGGCTATGATGGGCTTGTTATGGAGGTGAACTCCCTTAATCTCAGCACTCAGAAGGCATAGGAAGGTGAATAACTGTGTGTTTAAGTCTACATAGTGAATTCTAGGTCTGTCAGAACTACATAGTAAAACCTTTTTTCAAATAAGCAAACAAAAACAATTCAACAAAAAAGCTATGATTGTTAAAGAGATTATGACATTAAAGTACAGGAGGGTCTTTCTTTTGAGCTGCAAGAGTATGAAAAGTGGCTTGAAGGCAAGATCCAACCCAGTTAACTATCCAACTTATGAAAGCATAGAGCCTGTTGCCTAGAAATCAACTACTTAGGATTTTTTTTTAATTGTGATCCAAGGAAGCCATTCTCCATCCTGATCTGGCAGAAGATATTATAGTGTTGTTCACATGGACTTGGAATTAGAGGCATAAATATTGGGGGATTGTAGATTCCCCCCACCACATATACATACAGTGAGTCCAGTACCATGTGGTAACTCTGGAATTGCTTTGACAAAGCCCTGGGGCAAGAAAGCCATAAGAGGCAACTTCATAAAACATTGAAGGTCCAGGCTGGGTTTCAATGGAGACTCCAAGATGCTGGGAATTCCCAAACCATGGAACATCTGCCAAAGAGAGCTCCATATACAGAACGCTGAAGCAGCCCAAATGGAAGATACGTGTTGCAAGAAGCAATGCTAGTGGTGCAAAGCTGCTTTATCCTTTCGAAACTCAGGTCACAGATATGGGACATGCACACATAGAATATGATATTTACTCTGCTGGGATTTGATGTTTCCTTTGTCCAGTCTTTCCTCATTATGCCCCCCATTACTCCCATTTTGAAAGGAAGTGTATAATTTGTGCTATTTTATGTTGGATTTATATAATTTGATGTTTTTATGGGCATCCCAACTGAGTGATCCCCTTGAACCTCAGAAGAAAATTTTGATCGCTCTGTTTCTCAACAGACTGATTTCACACTTCTATCCCACCATGATAGACTATATCCCTTATGGAACTCTAAATTGAAACAATACTTTTACTCCTTCAAGTTTCTTTTTTGTCAGAGTATTCTATTACAGAAACCAACACATGTACACAGTGTAGTTTGATCCTGCTAACTGCTGACAGCCTCTCTACTACTTTTCCTAGGCAGTCTTCATTTAATCTCCCTCCTTCAACTTGATTTTATCTCTTTTTTAAAACCTACTGTACCCCCTGCAAAAGGCTGAGTTCCAATTTTTTACAATTCTGTATACAACTAGTGTCAGTGTAAGATTTTCTTTCTAATGAACAAATTATTTCATTTAGTATAGTGTCATTTAGCTTCTGTATTTTTAAAGTTAAACAGTGTCTGTGTGTTTTTGTGTGTGCACACGCATGTATATATCTCATTTTCATTATTTGTTCATTCACAGACATGTAGTTTGGGTATAGTGTGTTATAATGCAATAAACATATAAGGGAAGATGAGTTTTGTTATACTGAGTTTGATTTACTTAGATATATACCCAGCAGGGTATTACTCTCTAGTAATGTGTAGTGGGTAGCCATTGCAGCTTTGATCTGGAAGTTCCAACCCCCATTGAGGCTTCCGTAACTGTCACGCCTACAAGGCGGGGCTAAGGGAGGTCCCTGAAGACCCGAGATCCAGATGTGCCAGCTCTCTTGGTTCCTGGACCCTTGATGCTGGAGGTAGACTGAGCAGAGTTCTCCAGAGAACACTGCCGGACTGCGCCACACCTTTTCCAGACCTTGTAAATCTATCCCTTCATTTGTATATTACCCCACAAAATAAACCTCCCTTTTAACTACGTGGAGTGGCCTTAATAATTTCACCAATAGTAATGTAATTCTCTTTTCCATTCATTTTGGTTTGTTTGTTTTTGGAAATCTATACTGTTTCTGAAGTAGCTCTAACAATTTTTATTCTCAGTATATTTTCCAAGACCTCCATTCTCTGTATCCTTGTCAACACAAGTGTATATTTCTCCTTTTGATAAGTCATTCTCATTGGTGTGAAGTGCTATCACATGGGATTTTGATTTCTCTTTCCATTGTGGATGAGATATTGAGCATCATTTTCATGTATGTTATTGTCTTGTTTTGAGTAGTACATGTACAGATATACCATCCAGTTTTGATCAAGTGTTTTATTTAGTTCTTTGTATAATCTACATAATTTTTATAATAAGCCATTGTCTTAGTGTTTCTATTGCTGTGAAGAGAAATCATGAACATGGCAACTTTTATAAAGTAAAACATTTAATTGTGGTGGCTCACTTACAGTTCAGACATTCAGTCCATTATTATCAGGGTGGGAAGCAAGTCAGCATACAGGCAGACAAGATGCTGGAGAAGTACTTGACAGGTACTATATCTTGATCCATGGCAGCAGGAAGGGGACTAAGTTACTGGATGGTATCTTGAGCATATAAGACCTCAAAGCCTGCTTCCACAGTGACACACTTCCTCCAAAGACCACACCTCTCTAACAAAGCCACACTCAATAGTGCCACTCCATTTGGGGGCCATTTTCTTTCAAATAACCACATTCCTCTCTTTGGCCCCCAGAAGTTTGTAGCCATATTGTAGCTAGAGTTTTCCTGCCTGGCCCACAGTCAGGGCAAATCTCTGTCACCTGCCAGTCCCACAGCCACTCAGACCCGACCAAGTAAACACAGAGACTTATATTGGTTACAAACTGTATGGCCGTGGCAGGCTTCTTGCTAACTGTTCTTACAGCTCAAATTAATCCATTTCTATAAATCTATACCTTGCCACATGGCTCGTGGCTTACCGGTATCTTCACATGCTGTTTGTCATCATGGTGGCGACTGGCAGTGTCTCTCTGCCCCAGCCTTCCACTTCCCAGCTTTATTCTCCTCCTTGTCCCGCCTACACTTCTTGCCTAGCCAATGGCCAATCAGTGTTTTATTTATTGACTAATTAGCAACACATTTGCCATACAGAATATCCCACAGCACTATATCATAATGCAAAAATGCAACTATCCAACTTCAAAGTCCCCATAGTCTATAAAGTCCTAAATTATTTAAGTCTAAAGTTCAAAGTCTCTTCTGAGATTCATGAAATCTCTTAACTGTAATCACCTCTAAAATAAAAAAGCATATCACATACATCCAACATATAATCACAAGGGATATACATTACCATTACAAAACATAGGGAAGGGTGCATAATGAGGAAATACTGATCAAAGCAAAACCGAAAACCAGCTGGGCAAACTTCAAATTCTACACCTCCATGTCAGATGTCAAAATGCTCTTCAGATCTCCACCTCCTTTCAGCTTTGCTGACTAAAACATACTTCTTTTTCCCAGGCATCCCCACTGTCTTTGGGTCCCCAAGGCAATCCAGGCTTCAACTTTATAGCTTCATTCAGTGATCTCTCTGGGCCTCAATTCAAGGAACACCCGTGACACATGCCTAGCCTCATCAGCTTTCCTTAGGCACAGAGGCAAACTCCATGATTCCTTTCTTCTGTACTTGACTCTAAAGCCAGAACCACATGGCCCACTGCCAATTTCTGCTGTTTGCTGGCATTGAAACATGAGCCCCCTTTTCAATTTCATCTTCACCCTCTTTCTGTTTTTGATAATTTCCTTCACTGCCTAAGCTTGGCTGTTCTGGAATTTGCCTGTAGATCAGGCTGGCCTCAAACTGAGGGATCCACCAGCCTTTGCCTTCTCAGTGCTGAGATTAAAGGAATGCACCACCATACTGGCTCTAAGCTTTTCTTTACTGCCTTTTGGACACATCTACTCCAACAAGGCCACACTCCTAATAGTGCCACTCCCTTTGGGGGCCATTTTCTTCCAAACCACCACAGTCCTTATGAGAATGCAAGGGCTGCAAATATAACTCCAAATGTACATATTATCTCTTTATCTTGTTTCTATTGATGTGCTGAACCTTTTTTGAATAGTATGCACATATATTTCTCGTTTTGCTCTTATTGTCTGTACATTCTCTTTCTTATCTAAAATCTTTCATTCCTCACACCAATATCTTATAGCTTTTCTATTTTGCTTTCTTCTAGTAATGTTGTAGTATTAAACTATGCCCTTATGTTTTTAATTTAGGTTGAGATTATTTTTCTATTTCTTGTGAGACACTGGAACCATTGAGTTACTGGGACCCTCATCTTTCCTCCTTTTTCAAAATAACGTTTAAGTCTTTCCTTAAGATACATTCCTTAGAAAAGTCTTGGCCTCAGTTAAGACTATTTTAGCTTATATATTTATTTCTTTTAAAATACCTTTGCCGAAGATTAATTTGCATATTACAAAAATCACCTAATTTAAATGTGCAAGTGAGCAGGGAAAAGTCAGAGGTTGTTCACATTGCCTTGGTGATAGACATGTTCTAAAATGAAGTCTACCAATTTCTCACAGACATGTATGTTTAATGACTCTGCATGTCTTTATGCTTGATTTGCTGAATCTAAAATGCTTGTTTCATCATTTTCTCTTTTTTTCACTTTCTCAGGAATCTATACATGTAGAATATTCCACTAAACAGACACACATGTCTTCTGGCCAATTTGATCCAATCAAATAAGAGGCTTCTAAAGTGATTGTTTAACACCTACAACCTAATTCCTGCACCTAAGATTCAGGGAACATAATGGAAGAGGGAATTAAACTATTATAAGAGTCAAAAGGCTGAGACATCTGCTGACTTTGTGTCCTCTAGAAATGACAAGGAAGCTACTATATTCATGATATTGTTACACTATGTCTGCCTCAATAAGACATGAGAAATATCAGCATTAATGAATATGCTAACATGAAAATGGTAAATCATGTGAGTCACACTCCTAGACAAAAAAATACAGCAACTAAACATTACTGAAAGTGGTAGAATTAGTTTTCCATAGGGAAGCACCCCTGATTATTTATCCACTAAATAATTTTAGGGTGAAAATTTTTCTTTTATTTAAAATGGATTTTTTCAACAATACATTCTGGTTTCCCCTTTCTTATCTCCTTCCAGATAATCTTCACCTCCCCTCCTACCCAAATCTTGGTCTCCCTTATAAGGAAACAAACAGGCATCTGAAAAAAATACTAAAATACACCTGAAGAAAAGTAATAATGAAATAAAATAAAATACACCTGAATAGACAAACCAACTGAACAGAAAAACAAAGAGCCAATAAATGTTTTTAAAAGATTGTATGGTAAAGAAATACAAAGTCATCGTACATTCTTTTTTTCTGTTAATTCATATCCCCCATATGGTTCTCCATATAAAATCATGAGTACTCAAATATTGTTTATGCTTTACCTGACTTGTCTCTTGCCAGTTTCTTGTAACCATTATTTAACTTTGTCCATTAGGATCAATTGATGGCAATTACTATTGCTGATACCCTTCCTTCCAGGCAAACTCCTGCTCATACACATACATGTCAACCACATATTTATAATGAGTAATTTCTAAGTAAACCCTCTTAAACTTATGCTAATTTAATGTAACATATTGTATCTATTTAAACCCACTGGAAATGTTGGTATATGTCTTGCTGCTTAAACTAAAAGTAAGTGTAGTATTGTTAATCATTACTAGCCATTTTCCTTTTAAGAGAATATTAGCTCCAGGTCCAAGCTTTCCTGTATATGAAGTCTTTCACTATTGAAAGAAATATTAGTGTTACCCTGTCCCTTCATACTAGTCAGTCAATGGACTTCCTTGCTCAAGCTTGAGATTGTTTTATTTTTCTCACATTTTATTCAATATCAGTGTAGTACTTACAGTTTTATGTAACTACTGGTTTTCTCATTTGTTTATAAATAATTTAGATATATAAATCTTCCTTAGTCAAGCATTCTAAATAAAATTTAAAAAATACTTTCCATAGTAGACATTTTTTCTCAGTTAGATGCTTTTACTTGACTCTGCTCCCTACAGTGGTAGCACATTTTGACAATTTCTCAACTTAAAATGTATTGACAGGAAATAGTATTTCCATATGACTGACAGAAATAACTGCCTGTTTCATTTTAAAAGTATAAGTTAAGCCGGGCGGTGGTGGCGCACGCCTTTAGTCCCAGCACTTGGGAGGCAGAGCCAGGCGGATCTCTGTGAGTTCGAGGCCAGCCTGGGCTACCAAGTGAGTTCCAGGAAAGGTGCAAAGCTACACAGAGAAACCCTGTCTCGAAAAACCAAAAAAAAAAAAAGTATAAGTTAATGATTAAAATGTTTCACTTACATTTAAAGTGAGAGAATGAGATAAACTGTGATAAGCAAAGACATTTTTGGTAGGAAATGGCTTTGGTTTTAAGTTGACTTGAGTGAAACAAATGAGGGGAAGACTGTTGAAAATGTCCCTTTAGAACTGTTGTCAGGTGTATGTTTGACTGCAAAGGGGCATTTGATTCAATGAGTACAGGAGTTTCAGTGAATAATGAATACTAATGAAGAGAAGAAAAAAACTCAAGTATTTTTAAATTGTTTTTTATCATGTTTAATTATGCATATGTATGTGTGTAGGTATGTGCACAAGAGTGAAGGTATGTATCTCAGAGGCTAGGGATGCCAGTTTTCTTTGGAGTTGGAGGTAAAATTAGTTGTGTGCCACATGATGTAGGTACTGGGGTTTAAACTTGGGCCCTCTGGAAGAGAAGTACATGCTCTTAACTACTGAATTATGTCTTTGGCACAAATCTTAAGTATTTTAATAGGCTTTGTCATACATTAGGTGGTATTTATTGGTGAAATTATTTAGGCCACTCCACGTTACCCACTACAGGTATTGTTAAAACAATTTATAAAGTACCAAGAATAACATATGAATAAAACCTACATTTCAATATAACTAACATAGCAATTAAGTTCTTTTAAATAATACTATAGTGGCTATTACAAGTAATTTTGATGCAGAAGTTTTACCTTTAGAATCATTAATCTAAAACTATTGTGTTTCTATTTTAAATATTGTCTTGTTTACTTTTTCTGTTAACATGAAGAAGCACCATAACAATGGCAACTTAAAATTGAAGCATTGAATTGGGCCTAAAGGTTCAAGAGAGTATTAGAGTTCATAAACATCATGGTGGGGAGCATCACAGCAGGCAGGCAGGCAGGCATAAGGCTGGAACAGTTGCAGAGAGATGGCATGAGATAGATAGGTAGATAGAGAGAGAGAGACAGAGAAAGAAACAGACACAGAGAGAGATAGATGTATAGATAGATCAGAGACAGAGACACACAGAGAGAGACAGCCAGGAAGGGCATGAGATTTTGAAATCTCCAAGCCTACACACAGTGACATACTTCTTCCAACAAATCCACAGCTATTCTAACCTAATCACAACTCCTAATTCTTCCCAAACAGTTCCATCAATTGGAAAGCAAGCATTCAGTCATATGATCTTATAGGAGCCATTTTCATTAAAACTACCACAAATAATAACAGCTATATTAAGACTGTGTATTTGATACATAAAAACTTGGGGGCTCATAAACACATCAACTATACATCAAGTAAAACAGATTGTGAATAGAAACATTCACTCTAGTCCTTAGACAGCTTTGAGAACTATTTTGTTTATGAAAACTGCATCCATTTATTGTTCTAGGTACAAGTACTTGCCCCAGAGTTTGGGAGTATCTTTTTTTAAATGTGTCATTCAGGGACTGGAGAGGTGGCCTAGTGCTTAAGATCATTTATTCTTTTTCAGAGGACCAATTTTCAGTCCTCACTCCAAGATGACAGCTTACAGCTGTCTAACTCCAGTTTCAGAGGATTATATACATGCTTCTGGCCTCCACAGATACCTAGCATCCACATGATGTTAATATATTAGTGCAGGTATACACTCATACATAATAAATATATAAATAAATCTTTAAAAATATTTAGAAACATGTGTCATGATAGAGCTAGAAACATGAGTCAGTAGTTAAGAACACATTCTACTCTTGAGGATTCAAGTTCTCTTACCAGTGTGCAGTTAATGGACTGAAAACCACCAAGAACTCAACCCCTCATGGTTTTAATGCCATCTTATGGCCTCTGTACATATGTGCACACACATGCACATACACATGAAAATATTAGGAGAGATGATAGCTGAAGATAGAACCTTAGGAGAACTATGGCACTTAGAGTGGATAAACGAGACCAGTGAATCTACCACAATTTTTTTTTGAGAAAAACCGCAATTAAGTGGTAATATGGAAGCAAAAGGAAGAAGGTTTATTCATCACAGACTATACACAAATATACTTTAATATGAACCTTTCTTCCTGTCAGTTGTCAGTATTTCTGTCAAATATTCTGTCAAAGGAACAAGATGAATAACTAATACATGGGTTTATTTACACTTTGGAACAGAGCTAGGAAAGGAAAAATTCTCAGCTTCACTCAATTTTACTTGTAGCAGTGTTGCAATTTATAGAAAAGATGAAACATAATCCAGTACATTTGCATATTTAGATTTAGCAGTGAGCTAAATTATGAGAACTGTGAGAAGTCTGTTCCTGGAGATAGTTGCTCTTCTGGTGCCAGGGCTTCAGGCTGTTCTCAGCCCTAGCTTGGAATTTCCTGGAGAAAATTTAATTCTTTGAGGCCCATGTTATAATAGGAATGTAGAACATTATTGTGTTTAATATTGAGTAATTGTAATTATATTTTATTTAGCTACTCTACACTTTAGTACTAAACATCTATAATAAAAAGGAGGTTTAATAGTACTGACAATTTGTGAGCTTCTTGCCTAGAAGTTCACAACATCCTAGTGCCATACTGATATCTGATTTAGTGATTTTGAAAACTTTGTGTAAGAGGTAGCTTTCTAATCAGTCAGTACTACTAAAGACTTTTATGCCTTTCCCTTGAGTATTCTTTTAGTAATGAATTAACAGAATAAATAACCTTCAGCTTTCATTGGTAATCATAATCTATCAGGCACCATTCTCTTTGTTCTAGTTTAAGCTATGTTTGTAGATTCAAAATTTCCTTATAGAATGTCCACTTGTCTTTCTATATTCATGTCTTGACTGTACAGCACCAACTCATACATTAACATTCAGGACAGAAGTGAAACTCTACAAGTAGCTCTCCTCTCTTCCATATCAATTCTAGGCTTTTGTGCCTCCCCAATATTCAAAATGCAGCCTCTGTACTAAGAAGTCATACATCACAAGACCTAAATATTTTTCTCATAGAATATCTATGAATAGCTCATTCTAGACTGTTGCATTTTTGTGAGAGATATTTTAATACAAGAATTTATATATTGACTAAGTATACATTCACTCTATTTTATCATATCAATATTTATATGGTTCTCATTGATTAATAAACACAGTATTTCTGAGTGTTTTACAAAATAGTTAACCACATCTGTATTTTTAAATTTTAGATAATTGAATCCTAGCAATCATTGACTTTGAGATACATGTAGATCTAGACTGTTATATCACTCATGGTTCTTTTATTGGGCACTATCTGGTAAAGAATCTACTATCAATGTTTCAGGGTATAACTCTTTTTGACTATCTGTTCTATCTCTATAGAATGAAACACTCTTATCTACCAATTACGCTGTGTAATTCAGGAGAAACAAACATTTGGAGAGTGACTGGTGTCCCTCATACTTTATAGTAATAAACTATTTATGTCTTATTTGCATCCTTCCAAGACTATATAGAACTTCTTTCGGTTGTCAGTCATATGCCAGTAAATACCTGGTCACTGGACTCAGTCCCCATGATTGGATAGAAAGCACTTTAGAGATTATCTCAGGAACTTTTATAAGAACAAAGATGTGTTGCCTCAAATATCAGTTATTGACCTAAACTTCATTCTTACATAATTAAAAAGAAAAATGTACTTAATATGACAGAAAATTATATATGTTCAAAACAATTCCAGTATTTTTATATTGTCTATGACATAAAATTTTATTGAATAGGACTATTGGCAATTGATGGCTACTGTGAAAGAAAGAGCCCCTTTTTTATGAAGGATGTAGTTCATAAGAGGCTACCCACAATTACATATATAGTCCTATATCCACTGACATAGTGAAAGCATTAAGTTAACTCAGTAAGTTTGGGGAGAAAATACATGGATTTGAAATTAAATAATAATGAGGGAGCTAGGGAAGAGATTGGAGGGAAGGGAATGGGGCCTGAGCTTGATCAGAATATATTATGTGTATTATGAAATTCTCAAAAACTAAAATGTTTACTTAATACCGTATTATCTTTATTCGTATTTAAGAAGTTAAAACATCCATAGTAAAAATGTTACTAAATATAAGAATATATATTAAGAGAATTTCTATCTGAATTGAGGTAAAATAGTATAGTTATCACTATTAAATTGTTTATACTTTTAATATCATTACTTTCATTTTATCTCTCATTTAATTGGCAGCAGATAACAAATAAAATAAACCCATACTCTACCAAGTTGCAAAATCTAAAAGAAATGAATGATTTTCTCAATGGGTTTCATACACCAAAGTTAAATCAAGATCAGATAAATAATTTAGATTTTTTGGGTTTTTGTTTTGCTTTGTTTTGGCTCTTTTTTTGACACAAGGTTTCTCTGTGTAGCTTTGCACCTTTCGTGAAACTCACTCTGTAGCCCAGGCTGGCCTTGAACTCACAGAGATCCGCTTGCCTCTGCCTCCCAAGTGCTGGGATTGAAGGTGTGCACCACCACCGACTGACTAAGATCAGATAAATAACTTAAATAGAGCTACAACTGCTAGTGAAATAGAAGCAGACATTAAAAGTCTCAACCCAGACATTAAAAGTCTCAACCAAAGAAAGCCCAGGACTATGGGGCATTTACCCACCAACCCCACAGTTCCCCAGAGTTTTCTTGAGTGTGAGCAGCAGGAAATATTAGATAGAAGGATTTATTGCAGAGAATATTGCAGACGTAAACAGATAGAAAATAAAGGATAGCCTCAAGAGGGCCTCAAACATTTTCCATTGGGCCCCGACTGTCTCTGCTCCAGGGTTTTTATAGAGACGCCAAGGAGTGGAGCAAAAGACTTCCTCCCCCAGCACAGTCAAGTGCAGACCATCTCAGACACCTGCACTCAGGCCCGTGGTCCTAATCATCCTCTATGCGGACCTGCTGGGTAAAGCCACGAGGAACCGGAGAACGGGCTCCCATACAGGACCACATAGGTTAAGCAGAGAATTCTACCAGACTTTCAAAAAAGAGTTATCACAAATACTCCTCAAATTATTCCAATAAATTGAAACTGAAGGATGTAGATGTAACCAACCATCTTATTAAATAAGAAACACAGAGCCGATTCAGAGAAGAAAGCCAAGAGGTCAGAACTAAGAGCCTTACCCTTCCTGCTTCAGCGATCCTGCTTCAGCCAAGAGAGCTCTTCGAAAAGGGGCCTACTTCCTGTGTGTATGTCTTTATATAGTCTAGCTGTTCTGCCTTCTCATTGGTTGTAAACCTAAACACATGACTGCCTTGTCACTGCCTGTATGTACCTCCCTCCAGGTCCTTAAAGGCGTGCGCCACCACTGCCATGCACTTGCTATGGCTCTAAAACTCTGACCCCCAGGCAACTTTATTTATTAACATACAATTAAAATCACATTTCAGTACAAGTAAAATACCACCACAGAAGGAACACTGCCCATTTAAGTTGATGAAGCCCATGATAGAAAAAAACACACAAAAAAGAATGACAGACCAATTTCAATCATGAACACAGATGAAAAAAATATGCTTCCATGTAAATTGCCTTTATTAGGTTTAGGTATGCTTCTTGTATCTCTAATTTCTCCAGGACTTTTTTTCATGAAATTGTGTTGAAGTTTGTCAATAAAATACTTTCAAAGCAAATCCAAGAAGAAATAAAAAACAATCGTATACCATCATCAAATAGGCTTCATTCCAGAGATGCAGGGGTGGTTCAACCTACAAAAGTCAGTCAATGTAATCTATCATATAAACAAACTGAAGGAAAATCTATGTGATCATCTCATTGGATGGCAAAAAAGCCTTTGATGAAATCCAAACTTGTAACATAAATCTAAAAAGGTCTTATTAATAAAATAAAAAAAACAGAGCCAGATATTGGGGTGAAAGCTGAAAGATCAAAGAAACAGGACAAGCCACAGCCAACTTCACCTCACCAACTCCTCAGCTGATATTGTTTCCTCAGACTGAAAGCCTCTGAGTCCTTACTTGAATGGATCTCAGCTGAACTGCTCTTAGTTCCTGTTTCCTCATGCCTTATATACCATTCTCCACCCAGCCATGTCACTTCCTGTGATTAAAGGCATGAGGTCTCAAGTGCTGACATTAAAGGCATGTGCCACCACTGCCTGACTGTTTCCCTTGTGGCCATAAACTCACAGATGTCCAGAGGATCTCTGCCTCTCAAATGATAAGATTAAGGGTGTGTTTCGCCACTATCTGGTCACTATGTCTAATGTGGTGGCTGGCCTCTGTCCTCTGATCCCCAGATAAGCTTTATTGAGGTGTAGAATATGTCACCACATAAACTAATAGCAATTCCACTAAAATCAGAAACTAGAGCAATAAGACAACTGAAGTAGATTAAGGAGATACAAATTGTAAAGGAAGAAGTACACAAAGTATTATTATTTGCAGATGATATGATAGCTTACATCAGTAACATAAAAAAATTCAAAAGGAAACTCCTACAGGTCTTAAACACTTTCAGCAAAGTGGCTGGACACAAGATTAACTAAAAAAGTAAATACCTCTTCTGTATACACAAGACAAATAAACTGAGAACGAAATTGTGGAAACAAAACTCTTCCCCATAGCATCAAATAATACAAAGTATCTTAGGGTAGCTCTAACCAAGCAAGTGAAAGAATTTTATGATAAGAACTTCAAGTTTTTAAAGAAAGAAAACTGAAGAAGATATGAGAAGGTGGAAAGATCATGGATCATTGGGATTAACATTTTAAAACTGGTCATTTTACCAACTCCACACCTGATAGAGTTTTAATATACAATATATAAAGAGCCTAAAAAACTAGATATCAAAAACCAAATAATCCAAGAAAATTGGTGTGCAGCTCTAAACCAAGTTCTGAATAGGGAAATCTCAAATGGCTAATAAACACAGAAATGTTCACAACCCTTAGACATAAGGAAAGTGGAAATAAAAACTACTATGAGATTTCATCTTATACCTATCAAATTTGCTAAGATCAATAACACAAATGACAGCTCATTCTGGCAAGGATATACAGCAAGGGGAATATTCCTCCATTGCTGGTGGGAATGCACAAACTTATAGCCACTGTGGAAATCAATATGGCAATTGTTCAGAAATTTGAGAGTCAACCTACTTGAAAACACAGCTATACCACTTCTGGTCATATATCCAAAGGATTCTCTATCATACAAGAAGGACATTTACTCAGCTATATTGATGCTTTATCATAATAACCACAAACTGTACTAAACTAGATTTTCCTCAACAAAAGAATAGATAAAGAAAATGTATTATATTTATAAAATGTAGTATTACTCTGTTGTGGGAGGTCTTTCTGTATGCTGTGAATATGTGTTGCTCTGGTTGGTTGATAAATAAAATGTTGATTGGCCCGTAGCCAGATAGGAAGTATAGGCAGGGCAAGCAGATGAGGAGAATTCTGGGAAGAGGAAGGGCTGAGTCAGGAGTCACCAGCCAGACACAGAGGAAGCAAGATGTCAAGGCAGAACTGAGAAAAGATACCATGCCATGTGGCTAAAGATAGATAAGAATTATGGGTTAGTTTAAGTGTAAGAGCTAGTCAGTAATAAGCCTGAGCTAATGGCCAAGAAGTTATAATTAATATAAGCTTCACAGTGATTATTTTATAAGTGGGCCACAGGACTGTGGGGGCTTTCAGGTTGGAGAAACCTTCTGGCTAATTACTCAGCTGTTAAAAATGTGATTTTTCAGAAAAAAAAATCATCCCAAGTGAGGTGACCTAGACACAGGAAAAAAACATAGTATGTATTCACTTATAAGTGGATATTAGATGTAAAGTAAAAGATAATCATGCTACAGTTCACAGACCCATAGAGGCTAAGTAACAAGGAGGGCTTCAGGGGGAAGCAAGAATCTCTCTGGGAAGGGGAAGTAGAATAGATTTTGTTGGTGAACTGGTATGTCTTTGCATATAAGTGGATATTAGCTATGACATAAATGATAATCAAGCTACATTTCAAAGACACATAGAGGTTAAATAAAGAAGAATGCTTTAGGAGTGTTGCAAGGATCTTCCTAGAAAGGGGAAATGGAATAGAGTTTGCATGTTGACTAGGGGATAGCAAGACAAAAGTGGGAGGGATCAAGTAGAAAGAAGGGATGGAGGGAGAGAGTGCAGGAAGATTCAGCTGGAATGGGTTGGGAGGTTGCTTTGGGGAATGGTATGACAAACCTAGTACAGTGGAAACTTCCTGGAATCTATGAGGGTGACCTTCGTGAGGACTCCTATTAATGGAGGATAGGGAGTCTGAACTGGCCATCTTTTGTAGCCAGTCAAGGCTTCCAGTAGTAGGACTTGTTTGCATTCAGTTGAGTTATTGGCCGAGGGGGTCCAGAGGAGAACCCTAAACAACCCAAACTAGTGCTAAGATAGAGCATCACCCCCAGAAACCTGACAGTTGGACCCCATTGACATAGAAAATGTCCACACACCTCATTGAATACATAGAGGTCACGCTGGTGTCTGTATGGAGCCTTCACCCCTACATTCTTTTCCCTTTGAAATGGGAAGGTACTCTGCAAGCTATGGAAAGAGAAACCTGGACACCAACCCAGTTATAAAACCATTGACCTACAATCTGTCCTGCCTGGAAGATGTGCTGGAACAATGGATGTGCAGAACTTGTGGTAGTGGCCAACCAATGTCTCATTTTACTTGAGTCCATGCCAGAAGTGAAGCCCATCTACTATACTGCCTGGTGGCTGGCAACAGGAGGAGACTGAATGTCCTAAAGACCTAGGGCAGAACGAAACAGGACTGGAAAAAAAAATGAAATTATTCCTAATTATATTCAGCTATACTCTTAGATTGGTGCCTTGTCCAGTTATCAACAGAGAGAATTCCTCCAGCAGCAGATGTGAGTGGGTGCAGAGACCCACAGTCAGACATTATGTGAAGAGAGAATTTAAATTGGAGGGTTTTTTTTTGTGAGACCCTTAACGGTGGGAGCAGGTATGTCTCTGATTCTTTTTTTCTGCTCTTCAGAATCTTTACCTCTGATTGGGTTGCACTGTCCAGCCTCTATATGTGCATTTTTGCCTTGTCTTATTGTATCTTATTTTGTCATTCTTCGTTGTTGTTTCTCGGCAGGCTGCCCTTTGCTGAAGGGAAATGAAGAGGAGTGGATCTGGGAGACAGTGAGGGAGAATGAGGGAACTGGGAGGAGTGGAGGGAGGGGAAACTGGTTGAGATGTGTTATATGAGAGAAGAATCAATTTTCTTTTTTTTTTGTAAGTCTGTACAACTTTATTTAAATTGACAACTCAGCTGACAGCTATTTTTGCTGAAGCAAGCCTTTCTCCAAGTCAGTTGCTAACATGTTTGAAATATTCTCTTTATAGTATTAATTAAAAATATAAAGCTACATTTCATAAAACATATTATACAACAGAGAAATCTGCCAGTGAAATACAATTCATCATTCATTTTACCTTAAATTCTATTTTCTTAATGTTCAATTTTTTAAAATTTTTCATTTTTTTAATTAAGAAATTTTCTACTCACCCTACATACCACCCACAGATCACACCTCCTCCTTCCTCCACCCCCCAGCCCTCCCTCTCAAGCCACCCCCCATCCCCACAACCTCCAAATCAAGGTCTCCCATGGGGAGTTAGGAGAGCCCATCACACCTAGCCCAGGCAGGTCCAAGCCCCTTCCCACCGCTACAATGCTGTGCAAGGTGCCACACAGCAGGCACCCAGCTCCCAAAAGCCTGCCCATGCACCAGGGATGGATACTGATCCCCCTGCATGGGTGTCCCCCAAATAGCCACAAATAATATAAAATACCTTGGGGTAACTCTAACTAAGCAAGTGAAAGGTCTGTATGATAACAACTTTAAGTCTCTGAAGAAAGAAATTGAAGAAGATATCAGAAAATGGAAAGATCTCCCATGCTCATGGATAGGTAGAATCAACATAATAAAAATGGCAATCTTACCAAAAGCAATCTACAGATTCAGTGTAATCCCCATCAAAATCTCAACACAATTCTTCACAGACCTGGAAAGAACAATACTCAACTTCATATGAAAAACAAAACAAAACAAAACAGGATAGCCAAAAGAATCCTGTACAATAAAGCAACCTCTGGAAGCATCACAATCCCTGACCTCAATTTTCAATCAACAAAATAATTTGAATTAGTGTGCGATATATGTATTTTAATTAGCATTCAGAGATGTTTATCATATGCTAATGAGAATAGCAGCAGCAGTATTCCACAATGCGTTATTCAAACACACTGCTTATCAACTCACTTTCATATTCAGTAATTCTCATATTTCTCAAAATGTCCCAGGGAAACAAATAGGCTCCAGCAGTCGTTAATACTCATTTGCCAGAATATAAAAAAGAGACACATTTTGATGATATATTTAGTATAAAAAAGTTTGCAACAAAGATTATATTAGAAATAATTTCCTGACTTGGAATGGATAACCTCTGAATTTTAACATAATATACATAAACCACACATGAATATACTGTGAACAAAGTAAAGCCAAAAAATTTCTAAAATATTGGGACACAACTACTATTAGTTTGATTGTTTAAATAGTGATGGAAGAAAAGACATTATGAAATTAGTAGAAACAGGTAATAAATCATTATTCTGTAATTTATTTAGTTTATCCTTAAAATAGCCCAGGGACAGGAAGTTATCAGTGACCGAAAAGCCATGGCTATGAAATATGTTTGCTCAGCTGTTTTTTAATATCTTAGTAATAACATAATACACAATAACAGAAATATAAATCAGTCATGTGCTAGGCAGTAATCTATGCACTTTACATAATCTAGCCCATTTGCTATTGATATTCCACTTAAAGTACCAGAAAATGTGCCACAGAGAGTTAAAATAAATTCTCCAAGGTCATAAAGAACTTTTAGAATTAGTAGTCAACTCTAAGCAGTCTGGCTCCAGTGTCTGCCCTCTGAAGCTCTAAAATATATTATTATCTACATTTTACAAATACATAAAATGAGGTACAAAAGTTAAGCTGTCTGAGACACTGAGGTCAGGAGCTAATACTTGGATTCGGAGAGTCTGAATTCAGAAAAATAGTATCTTAAGAATTACAGTATGATAGAAAACAACTGCTTTTAATTTCTAATTGCACCAAAGTTTCTTTATTTCAATGATTCACAAATAGGAATTGCTTTGTCCCTCAGCTGTAAACTTGACATTTGAGTAGTAGCAACTGGTACATGAGTCTACACATGCTAGTAAGCATGTTATAATCTAAAATAAAGCTCCCCACAATAGTAATCAAGCCACAATGGTGTAGAATACTAATGTTCAAAAATTTTGTTTTGTTTTTATAGTTACTTGTTTTGATTAAGTACAAAATTAATCATATTTTGAGATACCATTCTGTTTTTAATAGATAACAATTTGGAGATCCTCTAATAATACCAAGTGAAGTTATAACACATTCAAAAGCAGAATAATTGAAGTTTGAAAATCTGTCCTTAGTTTTTATTAAATCATTTATTAAATAAATTGTAACTTAAATATGACTTGGTGATAGCAAAGTTCTTTTCCTAACAAGTGTGCAGTTCAGTAAGAGAGAAACTAGAAAGATGTGGAGAATAAGTTAACATGTCTTCATGAGTCAGATACTAAAAGTAGATTGTATATGTTCAGTTCCAACACAAAGAGAGCTAACATGTTTCTATTATCTCCCACCCCACATACAATCTTCATTATTTACCTTCATTTATGTGAAAAAAGTGGTCAAAAAATCCACATTAAGCCAATGAGTTTTTGAATATGAACGGAAATCTACACATTATAATTATCAAGGTACTTTGTTGTTGGTCAGTCACCCAGGTTTAGCATCTTGGCTGGTAAAAAGTCATACATACTCAAGATCCCAATAAACATTAGTGGATGTTGGTTATTACAATGACAATCATGATGATGTTAGGAAAAGAACACAGAGAAGTTAATATTTATTTACTAGTATCAATTCAAATGCATCCTATATCTCAAACCCTGGGGAAAAAAAAGCTTACAAAGCACAGCAGGTTACAAATTCCCAATTTATTTGGTAGTTAATTTATAATACATATCATAGCCCAATTTGGATCTATAAACATACAAACTGAGCACTGAAATATTTTGTATGATATTTTTGGCGAAGACATGCAGTGATTCATAATAAAGAATTTCAAGTGTCCAGTGTCTCCATATATACATATATAATATTAGGTCACCAAAAACCTAGATGAGTCAAAGCTATTGGATAATAAACATAGCTACCTATTCTTAGTAATTATAAAAGTATAAAATAAATACAGATAAAGAATTGACTAAGTAATTTATAACAAAATCAGACTAAATGAAAAAGAATTACAATTTTATATTCTACCTTAAATGCTTCAGTACACAATAGACAAAGATTTTTTTCATTTCTAAATTTTGATAGCCATTATTTTATTTTTGCGGGGTTTATAAAGGTGTGCCTGTAATAACAGCTCTTGAGAAGAAGTTTCAGGAGGATCACTGCACAATTGAATCCAGCCTTGACTACATGAGGAGTTCTAGGCTAACTTGAGATAGGTAGATAGTCTGTGTCTCTAGGCAAATATAGCTTAGTGGAAACATAGATCTAATTATAAATGAGATTCATTTTTTTACTATTATAGCTCAATATTAACATAAATATTATGAAGAATACTTTAATTTTTCATATATTCAATTATTACAATTTTATTGGACATTTTTACACTTATTTATTTTGTATGTAAGAATGTTTATGTGTATGGGTTAGCATGTGTCATGGTGTTTGTGTGGCAATTAGAGGACAACTTGTGTGATTCCTTTCTCTCTTTCTACCATGTGGGTCCTAGGGATCAAACTCAGGTCATCTGCTTTGGTAACAAGAGTCTTCATGTGCTGAAACTTGTGAAAGAGTATAATCATTCTGAGTATGATTGACTTTATCCAAGCTTCATTTGTAGTATGTTGAAGAGGAAAGAAAAAAGTATCACGCTGTGGTAAGATTCAAATCAATTAGAGAATTAGTAAGGAGGCTATTGCCTATATTAAATGTATTTTAATAATCCCAGAGAGAGAAGATAAGGCTTAAAATATGACTATGGTAAAAAAAAATATGACTATGGTCACGGAAATAGTATAACAGATATTTTTAGAGATGCTTTAGAAATAGATGTGAAAATTTTAATGAAAGCAATGATTCTTAGCTAGGAAACCAAATATATTGTATCATTATATGTAGTTGAAATCATATGAAGAGGACGTTTTAGGGAAATATATATGAACATTTTGTTTATATTTGAAGTACTATTGTATGTAATCTGAGGAAATGTTTTAGCATGTAGAATTGCATTTCTAATTTCCTATATAGCAATGAAACAAAGATTCAACAAACAAACAAAAAAATCAAAAGTAAAGTATAATTCACAAATTAAAACATCATCAGCTGGCCAGTGATTCTCAAATACTGATAAGAAACATTGTTGATGAGAATATTGAGAAATAAACCTTTTCATGCAGAAGTACTAATTGTATAAATTGATGAAGGCTTTTTAAATAGCAATCTAACAATATGTATTAAAACTCTTATTCGTGCCTTAGTCCAAACACTTATACTTCTTGGACTATATTTCATAGAACATTATGTACATGCACAAAATATGTAACATAATTACAAGAGTATATTAATGTATCCAAAAATATGAAAATAAGGGATTAAGGATATTGTTCAGTGAGTAAACTACTCATGCAAGCATGAGGACAGAAGTTCCAATCACCATTACCCCTATAAAAACTAGGAGGAATTGTCATCTATAATCCCAGTGCAAGGCAATCTAAGGGACTCATTGGCCCACCAGTCTAGATAGAACAGAAAATTTCAGGCTCATTGAAGAGACCCTGTCTCAAAAAGTGGAGAGCGATAGAACAAACAAAAAATTGACATTAACCACTAGCTACCACATATTGCATAACTAGACACAGCTACCAACCCACACATATGTTTCATTACATACAACACCCCGAACATACACATTAATCTAAAACCAAGTGGAACCTATCAGTAGGAAAATTATTAGATTTACAATGGTATAGTTAAGATATAAAACATGTAGTTTTTGAAGTTTTTCTGTAATCTGTTGTTAGATTAAAAATCAAATCACTGGAATATGCAAATCATATTTTCTCAACTATATGCATATGCATTCAAGCGTTTGTGTACATATATGCTCACAGACGAACAAAGATCACTGCCTTATGGAAAAAATATTCATGTCCCTAAAATTCAAGCCGCCATTCTTTTTTGGTTACTTAAAGCAATTTTTTTTAAATAAATCTCCTTTGCACCTGAACATTTTGCAGAAGAAATCTGTTCCCCACAGACATATAAATCCTAAATCAGATTGAGAATTTAGGTTGAAGACAGTTATTCTTTGTTGCTTTGTTAGGAATGAGAAAAGACAAGGGAATAGTGAGGCATAATGAGAATTCATAATGAGAATTTAGCAGACAGGTAAACAATAATGGTAGAAGGACATAAATGACAGATGAAGTCATAAAAAACACAGAGAAAATGTTTTGTGTGAATAGAAAAAAAAATTACAAATTTTTACCAGAATAGGAAAAAGATATATTTATAAAAATGACCACAAACGTTCCATGAGTTATATATTGCCATATAACTAAAACAGGATTAAAATGCTGGCATGTCCACAGGAGAAGGTGTAACTATGCTTACTAAATTAAGGAAAGACCATAAATCCTTTTAACATTATTTGATGCATTTCTCTTTTTTGTTTTTTATAAATTAATTATCTTACATTATCTTTTATTATTTTATTGTGACAATCCAACATACACTTTATTCCAGTCACTTTTTAATGGAATTTAATGGGTTTAAAATAAGGTATTTGTAAAGGACCTATCAAATTCAGTAGCATTTTCAATATATGTTTTATCACAAGGTACCTCCATAGTCACATGTGTTTGAGCAATATTACTCATAAAATCTTTATCTTGTACTGGAGAGATGGCTGAGTTCATAAAGGCAGTTGCAGACAAATCTGACTTCTTAATTTGATGCCCAGAGTCCATATGATAGAAGGAGAGAAGCAATTCTCAAAACTTGTCCTCTGAGTTCCTTGTGTGCATTGTAGCATGTACATATGTGTGCATGTGAACACATGCCAACAACAATAATAAACAACACACACACAAAATAATAAGTATAATTTTTTAAAGCCTAGAAAACAAGTTCTTGTGGTGATATTTTATTTGTGCACCCCAATAAAGTTTATCTGAAGATCAGAGGAAAAAGCCAGCTATTATATTAAACATAGAAGTTAGGCAATTGTAGCACATGCCTTTTATCCTAGCATTTGGGAGGCAGAGATCCATCCAGATTTCTATGAGTTCAAGGCCACATTGGGAACAGAGACAGGTGTGGTGGCACACACCTTTAATCCCAGCACTAACCATAGAGGTCTGGAGGTCTGTACAGACACACAGGATGTGATGTAGCTGGGTGGAGAGAAGAAGTGAGATGGCACAACAGGAAGGCATATAGGCGTGAGTATACAGGAAGTAGATCTCTTTCAAAGCTGAGGAGTAGGTGAGGTGAGGTTGGCTGTGGCTTGTCCTATTCCCTGATCTCTCGGCTTTCATTCCAATATCTGGCTCCAGGTTTTTATTAATAAGACCTTTTAGCAATTCGTCTTACAAACTTTCTTAGGAATTGCAATGTGTCCTGTTAAATTGAAAGCTCCTATGAATTCTAGAAAGAAGCATAGGATTTTACTTTGCTGTATATACTAAACATTTCAGCGAGACTACAGATTGCTCCCTCTTCCTCCATATTCCAAATGCTGTCAGTCATATCCTTAACTTCTTTTATTACTCTCTTCTTTCTCAGCTGGGACAGGTCAGATAATCTGATTGTCTCTCCTAACATGCTATGGGTAGGAGGGCATGTTGCTGAAGAGGTATAGAATAGGTATTTATAGACACCACTGGGTCCTCAGGACAGCTTGAGAACTGAGGACAGCTTGTTTGTGCCTCTCCCCATGCTCATTTAAGGTTATCATGAGGACACTGCCATCTTTAAAAATAACTCCTAGATCCAGAAACAATCAAACAAAAAACAAATCACAATTTATTTAATCCTTTAATCCTGTTCCCTTCTCTTCCTCTTTTATTTATATCATATTCTTTCTGGCACCTGTAAAACAGACAAAAACACCAAAACCAAGACTATGGTAATACTTTATTTGTGCTGAAATGTGATTTTATTTGTATGTTAATAAATAAAGTTACCTGGGGGTCAGAGCTAATAGCAAGCCATAGCAGAAGTCTGGCAGTGGTAGCACACACCCTTAATCCCGATCACATGACAGACAGATCTCTGTGTGTTCAAGGATACCACCAGCATGGAGACACACACCTTTAATCTCAATACCAACCATAGAGACCTTGCTGTGGGATGTTCTGTATGGCAAATGTGTTGCTAATTAGTCAATAAATAAAATACTGATTGGCCATTGGCTAGGCAGGAAGTGTAGGCAGGACAAGGAGGAGAATAAAGCTGGGAAGTTGAAGGCTGAGTCAGAGAGACACTGCCAGCTACCATGATGACAAACAGCATGTGAAGATGCCGGTAAGCCACGAGCCACGTGGCAAGGTATAGATTAATGGAAATGGATTAATTTAAGCTATAAGAACAGTTGGCAAGAAGCCTGCCACGGCCATACAGTTTGTAACCAATATAAGTCTCTGTGTTTACTTGGTCGGGTCTGAGTGGCTGTGGGACTGGCGGGTGACAAAGATTTGTCCTGACTGTGGGCCAGGCAGGAAAACTTAAGCTACAAGACCTAGAGGTCAGTATGGACAGGCAGTGAATAGGAGGTCATGTGGTTGGGTTTACAACGAATAAGAAGGCAGAACAGAAAGTCAATAAAAAGACAGATGTACAGGAAGTAGATCTCATTCAGAGGGGAAGGACGGCAGCAGCAGCGAGGGGTAAGAGAGTGTTTTAGTGTCTGCTCTTAGCTACTACTCTGAGCTCTTGGGCTTTTAACTCTGCATTTGGCTCTGTGTTTCTTATTTAATAAGACTGTTACATCTACATTTGGCGCCCATGTGGCAAGAATTTATTAAAAACTGCTCAGCTCTCCTCAGCTGGGCTTGGCAGCCCCTTTGGCCCCCAGCTCCCCAGCTCAAGCCAGCTCGGCCTGACTGACCACAGCTACAAGTGGTTACCCTCAGCTGGAGCTACTTGCAGCCAGATTGACAACTCAAGTGGTTCAGGCTTAAAAAAACAAAAGCCAGTGCTACAAACAGCTCAGGCCTGCCGGAGCTACTGGTCCAGCTGCATTTGACTGAAGTTGCAGCGGGTACACGCAACTGCAGATAGAGCTGCTTGAGGCTGAAACGCCAACCCACATGGTCGGAGCTTAAGGAAGCCAGAGCCCAGGCTCGACTCAACTCAAGTGAGAACTCGTGGCTGGATTTCAATTTTTAGCCAGAACATGTGGCTGTGCCTTTTCCTTTCTGTCTTTCTTTCTTTTTTTTTTTTCTTTCTCTCTGTCTTTGGATTCCTACCTCGGATGCTAGGTAGCTGTTTTGAAATTCCCTTGGATTTCTACTGTTCTATGCAGACTTCGTAAGTCAATTAAGATACCAGATATTTTAAAGGAAAAAAACTATTTAACAGAGATAAAATGTTTTTCCACATAAGCACCGGGTGCTGTGCTCACTGCATGAGTCGGCTGTTTGAAACCTGGGGCCTATGCAGGGTCCCTTGGCTCGGCCTGGGAGGAGGGGACTGGACCTACCTGGACTGAGTCCACCAGGTTGATCTCAGTCTGTGGGGAAGGCTTTGCCCTGGAGGAGATTGGAATGGGGGGCGGGCTGGGGAGAAGGTGAGGGGGGCGGGAGGGGGGAGAACAAGGGAATCTGTGGCTGATATGTAGAACTGAATTGTATTGCAAAATAAAAATTAAAAAAAAAAACAAAAAACAAAGATTAAGTGATTCCTTTGTCCCATATCAGAAGAGTCCTCTGGTGTGGGACAGAGAAAAAAACAATTTTTATTTAAAACAGTTTGATTATAATTCCAATTGCTTTCTAAAGAAGAAAAGGGGATATGATATAAATATGATAGGATGAACCTACTTTTAAAGAGCAACAACTTGTTTGAAATGTTTTACATTGGTATAGATTTTAGTTTATTGATACAGATTTAAAGTTAATTTTGTTATACTGTGTGTATATTTCTACTCTTGTATGAGGTATTATGTTTATGCATCTCATTTATATTGTGATGGATAATTAAGAAATACAGATTAACAATTAGTCTTCTATGATAGTCAAACTTATAGTCATGTTAAGTTTTCTAGGTATACATAGATATAATTCAATTAGGTAAGTAATCTTCAAATACTTCAAAGACCTACAGAATACGGCATTTAAAATATTTTAAAAATTTAGACTTTCTGGACAGTGAGACATGTCTGTTCCTTCCTTAGTTATGATAAAAGATAAGTTAGATATGAAACCTTAGACTCACAAATATAGGATAGATAGGATATCTTCTTTAATTTTGCCAAATACAAATAGACTAGATATTATAAATAGACTAGACATTGCAACTGTAATTCTTGCTTGATAATTGTTTTGTTACATGTAATTTTATTATGTGAAAGTTAAAACCTTCCTTTTGGGAAAAAAAAAGAAAAGAAAAGGGGAAGTGCTGTGGATATTCCTCTGTATAAATAAAATGCTGATTGGCCAGTAGCCAGGCAGGAAGTATAGGTGGGACAAGCAGAGAAGAGAATTCTGGAACAGGAAGACTGAGTCAGAGAGACGCTGCCAGCTGATGCCATGAGAAGATGTTAAGATACCGGTAAGCCACAAGCCACGTGACAACTTATAGACTAATAGAAATGGGTTAATTTAAGATATAAGAACTAGATAACAAGAAGCCTGCTGCGGCCATACAGTTTGCAAGCAATTTAAGTCTCTATGTGTTTACTTGGTTGGGTCTAAGCAGCTGCGGGACTGGTGGGTGAGAGAGATTTGTCCTGACTGTGGGCCAGGCAGAACTGGAGAAAACTTCAGCTACAAAAGACAACAATAGCAAATAAATAAATAAATAAATAAATAATAAATAAACAACCCCAAACCTTTTACTTTGTAAGTCAATTGCCGTCTATATTTTGTTATGATATAATGATGACTAATACATAATACATTTCCAATTTTATGACTTTACCATATTAATTTTTTGTTGCCAAGACTTCTTACTCTTTCCATGATCTTTAATAATGTATATAGTATTTCTGTGCTATCTAGAAATTTGTATACTTAGAAATATTATTTCATATACTTTATACCACAGTTCTTTTATGGACTAAGTTTAAGAAAAAAATTGATGAAATAGGAAGGACATCAGATATCAGTGAGAACCCATGTTCCTGAGACATATAATAGTAGGTTTACAGTCTCAGTGAGAAGATAGCCTTTTTTCCTTACATGCAATCTAAATGAAAGCAACTCATTCTCAGTACTCACTTAAAGTGCATAATCAGAAAGCATAGATATTTAAATAAAATACATTCTGTTCTGAATGTCTTCTGTGATACCAATTTACCATGAATACTAAAACTTTTTGTGGTTTTTGAGCTGGGAAAGATTTTTATCATTTAATAAGGAAATGTTTATAGGTTGCACACTGAGAATGGAGAGAAAACAAGGAGAGAAGCCATATTTATTCTCTATCTCTGAATTTTCTTTTTTTTTTTTGGTTTTTCAAGACAGGGTTTCTCTGTGTAGCTTTGCGCCTTTCCTGGAACTCGCTTTGGAGACCAGGCTGGCCTTGAACTCACAGAGATCTGCCTGCCTCTGCCTCCCGAGTGCTGGGATTAAAGGTGTTTGCCACCACGGCCCGGCCTGAATTTTCTTAAAATAGAATCAACAAGAATAGTAAAATGAGGTACATAACCATGCAGTATATGGTACCTAGAGTCTTTTTTCTTATAATTGTCATGAATTGTACTATGTAGATTCAACCTTCATCACCATATAATCTTAATTATTCACCAAGTGCTACATTTTCATATACATTTCATACTTAAATTTGACAATATTTTTTATATGTGAAGTTTTTGGTATACAGCTAAAATATAGCAATCTCTTTTGAGAACTCAAATCTGTATCAATCTGTGTATCTGTGGGATGAAACTATACAAGAAACAAATCACCAGAAAAATATTGCAGCTAATATCTGTTGTTTACAAAGGGATACAACTAATAGTTATTTCCATAATTTATAAATTAATGAATGGAAAACTCAGAAACGCCTCTGCTAGTTAGCTCTGACTGAACACTGATATTTTTCAAAAAGGAAAATCTTAGGAGGAAGCTCCCCGCCATAAAAATATCAAACTTCTTCCAGATACATTAACCGAATCCTCTAAGTCCCAAGAATGTTTCTAGGATGATAAAGATTTTTATTATTCATGAAGATAAATTATAATATCTGTTTTCCAATTGGACATTGTAGGGCATGTAAAGAAGGAAAAATATGATCCAAAAAAGAGAAAACAAATCACTTACAAGTGACCCAACCTGACATATATTAGAATAGTGAAAGAAAGTAAAAACATTTCTTCAAGCTTAAAATGTAAGTAAAAAAAATAGAAATTAAGTTACAAACTGAATTGCTCAACAAGAAGAATACAATATTCAGAGATAAAAATTGCTTTGAAATAAACAAAAGTAAATTGTCCTTCGACAAAAACATATTACTTAATTTTAAGACACTGCAATAGAGAATATCAACAGTTAAGGAGAGACAATGATTTAAAAATAGATAATCAGTCAATGGTAGGATGATATAAAGTTTATTTCTATATTTTAATTGGAATTGTTCCAGCAGAAGAAAAAGATAATGAGAAAGAACAAACATAGAGTAATGTGTAGATATTGCTAATTTGATGAAATCTTAAATGTATAAGAGAAAAGAAACTCAAGAAATATAAATGAGAAACATGAAAAAAAGGCAGAGCATTCATAATGAAAGCATGTATAAAGGAGAACTAAAGAAAATATTCAAAGCAGCCAAAAGAGAACACAAGGCCATTCTCTAGTCACTCACTTATGCAACCCTGTTTCTTGAAAATTTTCATTTACATAAATGTCCATGTGTACATGTCCTTGGAGTATCTGCAATCGTCTATGTACTGCATTACCTACTGAGGACATCACAGTGTGATTGTAACAAAACAATTATATCTCAGTTTGTGTAATTGTAACATCAAGTACCAGAGCTAAAACTGTATAAAAATTGCCAGTTTTCTATACTTTTTACTGCTAATATTTTCCATGTAGAAACAAGGAATTCAAAGCTAGATGTGCTGAGAAAGTGTTTTTTTTTTTTAACAGAGAAATTTATACAATTGGAAGTATATGAGTAACACTGCAGTATATAATCATCTATTGTAAGTTTCAGGACTGTCAGTGAAAAGTTGTATACACACTACATTTGGAATACATAATACATCCAATAGGAAAATTATCAAAATTAAAGAAATATATAATATATAATACATCCGATGTCTTAGTTCATGATGAAACACCATGACCAAAAATAAATTGGGGAAGAAAGGATTTACTTGGCTTACACTTCCTCATCATAGTCCATCACTGAAGGAAGTCAGGACAGGAACTCAAGCAGGGCAGGAACATGTAGGCAGGAGATGTTGTAGAGGCCATCGAGGATTGCTGCACACTGGCTTGATTGTAATGGCTTGCTGAACCTACATTCTTTTAAAGCCCAAAACCATTAGCCCTGGGATAGCACCATTCAAAATAAACTGGGCCCTCCCCCATCAAACACTAACTATGAAAATGCCCTGCAGCCTGATCTTATTGAGGCACATTCTCAGTTGAGCTTCCTTCATTTCAGATGACTCTAGCCTGTTTCAAGTTGATATAAAATTAGCCAGCACAACCAAAGACAAACAATAAAGATCATTTTATAAAAATCAACGTATCAGAAATGCATGTAAAACTGTTCAGTCATAACTAGATTTCAAAACACGATAAAACAGGAATGACACATTTTACTTATTAAGTAGAAAATAATGTTTGGCTATACATGTTATTACCCAATGAGCACATTATAAGTTTAAAGTAAGTACAATTGGAGAGCTCTGAGTTACCATCAAGGTACACATGACACTATTGTGAACTTTGAACTACGTGCCATGCTGATCATGGTTGTGTTTAGTAGAAGTCATGGATGGATAGTGTAGTGGGTAGCCATTCCAGCTTTGATCTGGAAGTTCCAACCCCCATTGAGACTTCGGCAACTGTTACGCCTATAAGGCGGGGCCAAGGGAGGTGCCTGGGGACCCGAGATCTGGATCAGTGGGCGCGCTCCCTGTTTCGGGACCCTGGATGGTGGAGGTGGATCAAGCAGAGCTCCAGAGAACACCGCTGGACTGTGATACACCTTCCCCAGACCCCGCAACCTACCTTCCCTTAATTTGTAAGTTACGCCATTAAATAAATCTTTTAACTATGTGGAGTGGCCTTAATATTTACACCAATAGGATAGGACTACTGGGTACTTCCTCCTTTAGATTTATGATGCCTTCAGATACCATGAATACTAGTCCACAGGAAGGAGGCATGCAGGTCAATTCCATCCCAGTGTCCCCTGAGGCCTGTGTCTGAAGAGTATGGTGTCTTCAGTAATATGATTAGAGTTTCATAGTGTATATTACGACATGTTTGCTATCCATTTATCAGTTGAAGGACATTAATTCGTTTCCATTTTCTAGGGTCTTAGTCACTGTTCTATTGCTGTGAAGAGACAACATGACCAAGGCAGCACTTATAAAGGAAATAATTCAGTTGGGAAATTCTTCACAATTTCATAGGGTTAGTCCATTATCATAGTAGTAGGAATCTGTCAGCAGTAGCTGAGAGCTTTACATCATGATCCACAGGCAGCTGGTAAAGAGAAAGACATTGAACCTGGCATGGGCTTTTTAAATGCAAAGCCCACCTTCAGTGACTTTCCGCCTCTAACAAGACACACTCCCTAATCCACTTGAGCTCATGGGAGCCATTCTCAATCAAACACCATACTCTACTCCCTTGTCCCCATTGTTTTGTAGCCATACATGCAAAATGCTTTTAGTCCTATTTTAAAAGGCCCGAGAGTTTTTCAGTCTCAACACTGTTTAATAGTACAAATTCATACATCTCTTTTGAGACTCAAGGTAATCTCTTAACTGTAACCACATGTAAAGCAAAAACAAAAAGCAGATTACATACTTCTAACAGTGACACAGAATATATATTATCA
Source organism: Peromyscus eremicus (assembly GCF_949786415.1). NCBI lineage: Eukaryota > Metazoa > Chordata > Mammalia > Rodentia > Cricetidae > Peromyscus > Peromyscus eremicus. The sequence continues at coordinate 73,718,442 of NC_081439.1, read as the reverse complement.
TTCCAAAAGGGAAGAAAGGAAGCATACTGAGAAAATACTGAACCAAAGCACTCTTAAGAAATCCAACTCCTTCCAGGTTTGTTGACTTCAACTCATTTCTCTCTCTTTGGCTAGTCTGAAGCTCTCCTTGGCCTATATCCCACAGCTCTGGTGTCTCGAGTATGTTGAGGTCTCTAATGCAAGCCAAGCTTCACTTAGACAACTTCATGCAATAGCCTTTCTAAGCTTGCATGCAGGGACTGTTCAAACCCCTAGCCTTGGTGGCCCATGCCAGAAGATTCCATAACCCCTTTCCTCCATTCTTTTGGACTCAAAAACCCAGAATCACCTGACTGAAATTTGCAAGTTCTTCTGCTTGTTGGAGTTAGAACTTGGCCCCTCCTTGACTTGCATTTCCATAAACTTTCCATTGTTATTGATTTCCTTTGCTACTTAAGATTTTCATTAATTTCTTTTCAGAACTTGGGAGCTTAGCTGGGTGGGGTCTTTCCCTGAGGGAACCACTTCCTTTATTCCATATTGAATGATTTCTCTCCCTAAATATTTTTTATTTATAATTAATTTAATTTTACATATCAGCCATGGATTCCCCTGTACTCCCTCCTCCACCCCCCATTCCCACCTCCTCCAAGGCAAGGTCTCCCCTGGGGATTCAGCTCAGCCTGGTAGATTCAGTTGAGGCAGGTCCAATTCCCTCCTCCCTTCACCTAGGCTGAGCAAAGTGTCTCAGCATAGGCCCTAGGTTCCAAAAAGGCAGTTCATGCACTAAGGACAGGTACCGGTCCTACTGCCTGGGGGCCTCCTAAATAGTTTAAACTAATCGACTGTCTCACTTATCCAGTGGGCCTGATCTAGTTCCATGGGGGCTCCTCAGCTTTTGATTCATAGTTCATGTGTTTCCACTAGTTTGGCTATTTGTCCCTGTGCTTTTTCCAATCATGGTCTCAATATCTCTTGCTTATATAATCCCTCCTCTCTTTTTATCTCCTTGAGCACTGGGGCTCCAATGTTACTTTTTTTGGTACTCCTTGTGTTCTCAAACAGCATTTTGTATTTCTTTTTGCCCAGCTGTCTTCTTTCATCATAGATCTTCATAGTAGTGATCACTAGTAACCATGTGACACAGACAATACTAGGATGTCTTGAAATTGTCTCTTCCAATGCCATTAATCCAAAAATTGTTCAATTTAGCCTCAGGCACGTTTTTAGAACAAGGGCAAAAGTAGTCAAATTCTTTGTTGGAATATCGAAAGAACTGTTTCTAGGCCACTCATTAATATTCCTCACCTCTGAATCATCTTGATTTGGGCCTATATCACTCCCAGGACTACTATCTTTCAAGCTCTTACCAGGATGAATCATTAAGCGCCTCTTAATGCTTTCAGCTGCTGTTCTAGTCCGAAGTATCAGACTATTCTACAGACCTCCAAACAGCAACTTTGAAGGCAATTCAGACTCCATCTTAGGGAAGGGCCACCATCTTAGACCACCTGCTATACTCAGTTCCAGGAAGGACCTCAGGAATTTGCCATGACAACTTGAAAAATTACAGGGCTGTATGATCCTGCAGACATTCTGTCTGCAGTTTACGGCCCTTGAAGTTATCCAGATCATCCTGCTGAGCAGCCCAGATAATCCAGCTCAGCAAGTTGTAGCTCCCTGCCGAAAGTCCAGCCCAATAGTTTCAAAGGTGGTTTTGTGCAGAAAGTCTAGACCAATAGTTTAAAAAAAAAAATCACCTTGCTCCCAAAAATCCCTTCTACCCAATCCCAAGATGCCAAAGTTTAGACAAATTTTTAAGTGGTCTTATTAAATAAAGAACACAGAGCCAAATATAGGGGTGAAAACCTTAGAGATCAGGGAAATAGTGAGAGCCACCAACCACCTTACCTCACCAGCTCTGTAGCTTTCAAAAAAAAAAAAAAAGGATGCCGTGACTTCCTGTCTACACAGGCATTTATTGCCTTGCTGTTCTGCCCTCTCATGGGCTCTTAGCCCAGCTACTTCACTTCCTTGTCACCTGTACAGACCTCCAGGTCTCTATAGTTGGTACTGGGATTAAAGGCATGTGTCACCATGCTTGGCTCTATTCCCTAGTGTGACCTTGAAAACACAGAGACCCTGCCTGCCATGTGATCAGATTAAGGGCATGTGCTACCACTGCCTGACTTTTGTGTTAATGGCTTGCTATTTCCTCTGATTTCCAGGCAAACTTTATTTATTAACATACAAATAAAATAACACCACATTTCAGCACAAATAAAATATCACCACAGCAAAGCATATAATTCCATCAGAAACTGGCTCCTTGGTGGTCTCTGTTCAGGCCAGTCACAGAAATAACCCAGTCCCTGGTTTTAACCTCTGTCTTATCCACTAATAGTGAATGAGGATTCACCTTTCCTCACATCCTCACCAGCATGTACTGTTAGTTTTTTTTGTTTATATTAGGCATTCTGTTTTGGGGAAGACAAAAATCTTAAAGTAGTATATTTTTCATTTCTCTAACTGCTAAAAATATGGTAAGAATGGGAAACACACACACACAAATAGACACAGACTCACAGACACACAGATACAGACACAGACACAGACACACACACACACACACACAGACACAGACTCACAGACACACACACACACACGCACGCATGCACACACGCACGCACGCACGCACGCACGCACGCACGCACGCACGCATATATATACCTTAGCCATTTTTATGTCTTCTTTTAAGAGCCCTATGTTTAGATCCATATGACTTTTTAAATAATGTATAAATTTTTCCTTGACTCTGTGTTTTTTGAGTTCTTTACATCTTCTGGATATTAACACTATATCAGATGCATAGTGGACCAATATTCTTTACCAATCTGTGTGCTTCCTTTTCACTAAATTGATTGTTTCTTTTGTTTTACAAAAGCTTTTTAGTTTTATGTGTTGTCTTAGTGTCCTATTGCTATGAATAGTAGCCTCTTATAAAAGAAAGCACTTAATTGGGGCTTTCTTACAATTTCAAAGGTTTAGTCATCCATTATTGCCATGGCAGTGAGCATGGTAGCCCATTGGCCAACACGGTGCAAGAGAAGCTGAGATTTCTACATGCAGGTCTGCAAGGAGCAGGAACAGAGAGCTACTGCGTCAGACCTCACTTGGGCTTCTGAAACCTCAAACCCCAGGGACATACTTCCTCCAACAAGGCCACACCTAATCTAACAAAGCCACAATTCCTAATCCTTTCAAATAGTGCCAACTCCCTGGTGATCAAGCATTTAAATCTATGAGCCTATAGGGATTATTCTTACTTGAACAATCATATGAGGGCCTGTTTGTTATTTGTTGGCTTTAATTGCTGAACAGATAGAGAGACAAAAACAACTCAGATTCTGGACTTGGAGGAACTGAGATGTAACTGACCTGAAAACATGTTCACTGAGAATTAAATCTCATAGTATCTGAAGGTCCCATTTAAGTTGCCAAGGGATAAAAGCAATTAATAGTCCTATCCTGCTGTAAAGCTAACTAACCACATTTACCATTATGGAAAGCTATCCTCAGAGTTGCAATATGGCACTTTTCTTTTGGGAAGAACAAATAAAACTAAATGGACTTAAGAACCACTTAAAAGGATTCAGTTCATGTCTCGTACAGGAAAATTTGCTAAGTAACTGTGATTGAAGATGTTATGTTCCCTATAGGAGAACTCCCTATTACCATTTCCCAAAAATAATATAATTCCTAACTGAATTCTGAATATGTATTTTATACCCATAGATAAGTTTATCTCTCACCCCTCATCAAATAATATTTTTTTCACATTATATGGAGACTGTTACAGAGATCCACAACTGGTCAAAACAGAATAAATGATCACAAGGTTTCAGTTGATAACATCTATAGCGCAAACTGTAAACCCATGAAATTTCAACAATATGTCACCTAAACAAGACCCTCTCAATGATGACACCACTTGATAATCAGAGGTAGATGGTGAAAGTATCACAATGCCCTAAGCCTAGATGAAGAACTTCAGGTAAGTAATAGCTTCTGAAAGAGAAAGAATCATTCTTCACCAGGGATGATCCCCTGATAGTTTATCAAATCCCTAGTGGTCAGAATTATGCATATGTACATGTGAGGAATACTAAATGGACTGTGCTGGCTCTCTCTCTCTCTCTCTCTCTCTCTCTCTCTCTCTCTCTCTCTGCATGTCTCTGTGTGTGTGCATGCACCTGTGTCAATAATAATTAAAGAAGTCATAAATTTGAGTCAGAATAGGTGAAGTGGGGAGAGAGAGGTGTAGAAATGAGGAAAATCTAATACTAATATGCAAAATTAAAAATATTCACGTTTTGTAGTGGTGCTTTAGGTATTCATAGTGTTTCATGCATTTCAAAATTATTCATATCTATTCCATCTTGACCAGAAGTGACATCATTTACTTGACACTTTATTCCTCTAATTTCCTTCCCTTGCAAATAACTAGCATTACTGCTCACACAGCTCCGAGTTAGTGATGGGAGCATATACAAATAACATTTACTCTATAATAAAAATAGTTCTTCACCAATGCTTCCTGATTTGCTCACAGATAATTTCCATCAAAGTCTACCTTCTTTTTCATTTTCTCCGAGGGTAGAATTATCTAGTTTAATGGAGCAAATGGACTAGTTCTGTAAGCATTCAGAAGAAAATCTTCCTTTGACATTTAGGTTATCATTTCCAATCTTTGTTTCTGCTTCAGTGTAGTCCAGCCAAGAGAAAATAATATTTCATGAGATACTGTTCACAGAAACAGGGTCAGAAAAACCAGCAGACCAATATGTTAAGATTTAAATGCCACAGAATGAATTACAACAGTGGACTGCTAACATGGGCTGTAGACAAAAAATTCTATAAGTCTTACCATATGAGTAAAGGGAAGGCAGAGTTATAACAGAGAATGTCATGGTCTTTGAAGCACAGAACAGAAATTGAAACTTCACCAGTACTCAAGTAAAAAGTCAGGGTGATACTAGGGCTTATAGGACTTGTGCAGCTGGTACTTAGTTTCCAAAGTCACAGATTGATGAAGAGCCTGTGATTCACTATATCAGGTGCTTCTAGGTACTTGACTTCTAGAAGCATCCAGGACAACCCTCCTGGATCCTGAGTCAGGCTGATGTCTAGCATTGTCTCTTGGTTGCAGCAATTCTGGTCCTAGTAGTTGGGCAAAAGAGTCCAGAAGGAATTCCTTCTTTAAAGTGAAAAATTTATTCAGCTCTGAATTAGAATTAAAGCCTGTCAAGACAGTGAAAATGTCCTAGGGATCAGACACTCTTTAGCAAATTGTTAGCTATTGTGGTAGAGGTTTCTTGTATTTCTGGCTTGCATTTTTCCTGTCAATGTGGAGCTATTAGCCCCAGGGAGCCAGGGATATAAAGTTGTATGGCTTGTCCCTTTCTTTATGTTGTCTTCCTGACTCTGCATGGTATTTATCATTTCTGTCACTTACTTGCTGACTTTTAGTTCTTTTTTTTTTTATTTTGATTGACCTAAATGTCTAATAATAAAGGATTTATCTGGATGCAATTGAGTTTTACCCACACATTCTAATATGTAGTAGTTTTAACTGGCACAGTCTTCTAGTTATTTTGAATTTAAGTTTTCACTTCCTCTTCACCTGAGGTTTTTAACAGGAATTGTAAATTACCAGCTCAAAGAGCACGTTAAAGCATAACCTAATTTCTAGCCTTATTTCTTTTCAATCATAAAATATTACTTTATATGTTCCTTATGGAACTCATTGAGTTTTCTCTTTTTGACATAATACCAGGTCAATTTTTATGTATGTCCTAACTACAAATAAAATGAATGTTTTTTTTTTCTTTGGGCATAAATTTTGGCAAATAACTATATTTCTACTGTCAGGCTTTTGGATTTTGTAGTCATACCTGCTTTTTGTCAAAGAAACATCTTTAAAATTAAAAGTGGTAATATGATTGCAGTGAGTTATTTATTAAATTTTTCACTTGTCTTCTTTAGGATTATACATCCTTACACTTTTTCTTGAATGCCCAGAGTGGCTCCAAATGTAAGTGAAGTAAAGTTTTGGGACCTATGAATAGAATATTTAAATACAAATATATTGTTTGACTTGTTCTCTTTTACTACTATCTAACTATGAGAAGCATATTATTTAGCTGATTATTTTCATATTGTACTAAGCTCTAAAATGGTGAAAAATGGGACAGATATGAATCCAAACTGGTCTAGGGCCAACATGGTCTTCATCAGTTCCCAAATTTCTATTGACATTGCTTTGAAAATGTTAATATTAACTGTGAATATGTATTTTATAAGTGAATTCTAGAGGAGATCCACTGGTCAGCATTGTACTCATTCCTCAAATCAGGTCCCTAAGCATAACAGCCTCTTTACATTCACAAAAGTCCTGGCTTCTCCTATAGACATGAGTACAACCTATCATGAGAATAATTAGAATCATACCTAGATTAGCAGTGGCAATGGCTGCAATATCAGTGTTATTAGACTTGGGAAAAAGAGATCTTGCACATGGAGAATATTGTAGATCAGGCATCATTTTGAATGGTAGAGCCAACAGATTATTATGAAATATGAGCTTCCATATAAACATTCCAATAATGTATATCAGAAATTAATCAGTAGTCATCAGATTATAATCTCTGGCTTTCAAACCTAGAATTACTTTACAAAGCAAATATTCACAGGGTAAAAATTTAAAGTAAATGAAAAGATCACTATAGTAAACAAACATTATATTATGCAAAATATATAAAGAAACAACAGGCAATGAGAAAAACAATGGGAAATTGTGTTTTTATTTTAATAGAACATACAGCAAGAGAATGCATAACTAGGAAGTCTGAAGTACATACAAATCATGAAGCCACTTTTGCTTTTTTGCACAAACTCCAGAATCTACAGAAAATGTGAAGAAAGCATTGAAAGTTGATTGTATGAATTTACATTTGAAGTTAAATTCAGATTAATATAAAGCTGGTTATATAGAGTTAATTCTTTTGAAATTAATGTTTTCTAAAAATCATTTCCTGCACACAATAAAATTTATGTTTTCAAATAATTGAGAGTGAAAATTATCCTAATGCTATTATAGTCTACAAAATATTCTTAACAGCATAAGTAAGAGTTACATCAACTCAAATGTATTTTTTAAATAAAAATAATCAAAATGTATTTACTGACTGGAATCTGTCCCAGGAAATCGACACTGCTATAACTTAGATGAAAATTAAATTTTCAGAAATATATATTTCATATCTTAATAAATAAATGCGTAGCCTAGTAAGCAAAAATATATTTTATGTTTAATAAAATATCAAAATAATAAAGAAATATAATGCATTGTATTACATGTCACAAGGATACCTAAATATTGTGTTATTTATTGTGTTCAGTTTGCCACCCTATGATGTTACTAATTTGTCAATATTAACCATATTGCATTTTATAAGTAGAACATATTTAAAGTACAAAGTTCTCTAATGAGAAACATTTCATATTTTACACCCCCAGTAACCCTTTTTTCTCTTTGGTTTGTCAATAGCTGACCTCACATTATCTTTTTTCACTGGGCTCTGCAAATTAACTACCTAGTCCTGCCTAGAACTGCCAAACTAATCTGCAGCCTGAAGCATAATGCTGTTACCCCATGAGTATCTGTGACTAGAAAATAAAAAGAATGTAGAAACAACTGTGAATCTAAAATTGCTTTACATGCATTGTTGCAGACATTATGAAGATGTTACAGATACTTTAAAGCTACCTATATGGAGTTTGCTTATAATTTTCCTGGGGTCACCTACAGTTTCTGCTATGAAACGATGGTTGCTTTATGTAATGCATTTTGTCCCCGAGTATATTTGCTATGAAATTATGATTACAAATATTGCTTCTTATCACCTTGTATACCTTTGTCATTTCTTTATTTTCAGCTTTTCTGTTACTTTGTAGATTCAGTCATGATTTATCTTGTTTTTTTTTTCTTATTTGAGAACCATTCTTGTAGCTTGAGTTTTCCTGCCTGGCCCACAGTCAGGACAAATCTCTCTCACCTGCCAGTCCCACAGCCACTCAGACCTGACCAAGTAAACACAGAGACTTATATTGGTTACAAACTGTATGGCCATGGCAGGCTTCTTGCTAACTGTTCTTACTGCTTAAATTAATCCATTTCCATTAATCTATACTTTGCCACATGGCTCGTGGCTTACCAGCATCTTCACATGCTGTTTCTCATTGTGGCGGCTGGCAGTGTCTCTCTGACTCAGCCTTCCACTTCCCAGCTTTATTCTCCTCCTTGTCCTGCCTACACTTCCTGCCTAGCCAATGGCCAATCAGTGTTTTATTTATTGACTAATTAGCAACACATTTGCCATACAGAACATCCTACAGCACATTCTCTTGCCTGGAACTCATTATACTACTTCTACCTCGCCTCCTGAGTGCTAGTGTCCAGCTTCAATTCATTACTATGTTATATGTGTATTGTCTCTCCATTTTTTGTGCTCTCTGATTTCTTTCATTATTTGCAGTATTAACTTTTCATTCAAAAAGTTACTTACTTAATGAGAATTTTTTTCATGTTATTTGGTTCTATTTTTTTGAGGCAAGATTTCCCTGTGTAGCTTTGGAGCCTTTCCTGGAACTCACTCTGTAGCCCACACTGGCCTTGAACTCACAGAGATCAGCCTACCTCTGCCTCCCAAGTGCTGAGATTAAAGGTGTACACTACCACAACCTGACATCATTTGGTTCTTGACATGTGAGCCTTATCTAATACCATTTAAGTAACCTCTACATGGGAGAAAATAAGTAAAATTACTGTTTCCCTAACTGCACTTTTCCTTTCCCTTGACTCAATATGTTCATTTTTCATTCTCAGGCCACATGATATAAACACTCTATTCTTAAACAGTTACTAACTGTATATGCCCATTTTCGATTAATATAGTGAAATTCCCAAGACAGGATGTTTACATCATGATTCTGATGCAGAAAATTTCAAATCTACGGAGTACATCTACAGAAGTTATTAGTGTATTTCCCTGCTAAGTACCAAGATGTTAAAGGGAATTATATGGTGAGACAGAATCCTTGCTCAGGTCTCTCCTTACAAGGCTATAGTGTCATTTGATTAGTACCTCGATCTTATAGGTTTATTTTATCTTAACTGTCTCACAAAGGCCCACCTTTAAATGCTACAAATACATTAAAATTCTATCCTACTAATAGTGATTAAATTCCACCATGAGTTTTGATAACTACAGTATCTGTTCTTTAGCATGTCCAATATTAACTCATCAGGAACTATTTTAAAATTTTCATGGTCATCTTTTGTTTTGTTGAAGATAACTCTATTCATTTCATAGGGCTATCACAATGAAGTATTATAACACAAAATGAGTGGTTGAAAACAACATAGATTTTCTTCTTTTAATTTTCTACCTGTAGTTTTATAAGCCAAAATTAAAAATTCTGGCTGTTATTAGATGCTTCCTTGACTTTCTCTTTGCTCCTAGTGTTACTGAAAATTCTTGTGCATTGCTATAATGATTGATTTTATATGTCATCTTGACTGGGTTAAGTAGTACTTGGCTAGTAAAACATTATTTCTAGATGAACATGAGGATGTATATGGAACACTGTGGCAAAATGAATCATTTTCAGTAATGTGGAATGACATTAAAGCATCTATTAATGGCATTAAGTAGAATAAATGTCAAGGAAATGTGAATTCTTTCTTGTTCTGCCATGCAGTTTGGATATCCATTATTCTCAATCTTGAATTTTGGAACTCCTGATACTTGGATCTTTAGAAATTCCAATTTATGATACAGAAGCACCTTCTCTCCACATCTTCAATCTCCTCTTCATGTCTTTGAATGAAGACTGAATTGTCTCATGAGCTTTCCAACTGTCTTGCTTGCAGGCAGTCTATCGTGGGACCTCAGGATTACATGAGTTCATAACACAATCTTCACAATAAATGTCTTGTATATTTCTATAGTGATCATATTTAGATTGTTTCCCTGAAGAAAACTGACTTATTCTATTGTATCATTGAAATACGTTTCTTCTCTCTAGTTGCAAATATTATAATGATATTAGTTGTATTGGATTTTGGCCTGCCCTATTTATGTATGTCTGCATTCTAATGGATATATTTGAAAGGATCCAGTTTCCAAAACAGACCATATTTATAAGTATCAGGGTTTATAATGTCACAGCATTTTGAAAGGGTCCTATATCACCAATAATGATTGAGTCTTTTGAAGGAATTTTTAATATAATATGAATTGAATTCTTCCACATGTAAAACTATTTCTCTATGGATCTGACTCCAGAAACATGCTGCCCCAGGTTAAAAATATTTGTTTTATATTTTTCATGTGTTGCTGTACAACATTTTTTATTCTTTTTGTTTTCTATTACTACAGTAATTGATGTGTGATTCCCATATTATGTTTTCTTTGAGTTATTTGGGTTTTCTATTTCTGTGGAAGTTGAAAGAATGATTTACTTATTAATATTTTTATATTTATAAATGTAAACATTTTGGACTTGATCATTCTAATTTTCATTGTTTTCTAAATGCATAGTATTTATTTTAATCTCTGGAATGCATATTATAGAGTATTTTTCTGCAAGGAGTTCAATTAAGTACTTTTGCCTACTTTTGTAAGCCTTTGGTATCAGCTAATTTTCATCCATTCCATTTCTTTCATTATATTGTTTTTATGCTTTATATTTGTGTTACTTCTTAATTTTTTCTATTATATATTGCAGGGAGAACTTGCAATTATTCTTCATATTGGAAATGATATTTTTGTTTGATATTTGTTATATCCTGAACCAAGTCTAATACTCACATCATGTTTTCTTTTCTTCTGAATTTTGAACTACATGGTTGATTTTTAACATTTACATATGTGATAAAGGATACTTAAGTTAAGAATTTTATTTCCCAGTTTTCTCTTCTCAACTTGTCTTTTATAGAAAGAATATTCATAATATTTGATTTAGTAATTTTGTGGAGATGTATTACCTGGTTTTCATTATTGTAGTTTCATAAAAATTATATCTGCCATACTTAATTTATTGAAATTTATTGAAATATAATTTTCTTGACAAAATAACAAATTGATTTACATTAGTCAAAAGAATACAATTTTGGTATCAATATTTACTTCTGTTAATACCATCAGTTTTCTCTAATTGCTTTCATGATATATAGGAAAGGTTTATTATTATTATTATTATTATTATTAATTATTGTTATTAGACATTGTCACTGTTTTCTCTTCAGGAATCTTAATATTGATTCTGCCAATTCTTTTCTTGAAGAAGACTCTTGTGCCACCAAACCTCAAATGAGATATCTCTCCAGTCTAAGATGAATTCTGCTCAAGATTTTACTTTCTTCCCACAATTTAAGAACATTTAAATTTAAGAATCTTTAAATGGTCAGGTCTAATACCTATTCTCTTTATTTCTCTTTATATTTATAGTTCTTTTTTTTGAGGAAATAGTGTCATTGTGTCTCTGTTTCCTTTCTAGTTTTTTTTTCTTTCTTCTAGCTCCACATGAATGTTTCCTATGATCAGCTTTGTGCTCTCTATAGATACATTTTGATTCTCCTTTTACATAAATTGAAATTGGTAATATTTTCAATTTTCTACTTATGTGATATTGAGCTTGGGTAGAATTCCTGGTTTCTTTTTTTTTCTTTTTTTGGTTTTTTGAGACAGAGTTTCTCTGTGTATTTTGGTGTCTGTCCTGGATCTCGCTCTGTAGACCAGGCTGGCCTTGAACTCACAGAAATCCACCTGGCTCTGCCTCCTGAGTGCTGGGATTAAAGGCATGTGTCACCACAACCCAGCATGTTTTCTCTTTTGAACTGTATTTATTTTGTGTAGAAAAAGGTGGTGGTAATATTTGAAGACGTAACACTTAGTAGCAATAATTAATCCCATATGTTGCTGGAACTAATGCCTCATCCTCAGGTATGAATAGTTAATGATTACTACACAATTGTGGAAAACTTAAAACAGAGGAAATAGAATAACAAAATCAAAGTGGAAGAAACAAAGTCAATGAATGACATAGAAAAAATCTGTAAATGTGATGAAACATTATTATATTAAAATGAGGTAAAAATCTATTGAAAATACCTAGAGATTAGTAAGTAGAGCTCTCAGCTACCTTTCCAACACCATGTCTGCCAGCCTGCCACCACACTCCTCTGATATGTTAATAATTGAGTAAACTCTGAAACTGATCCCAACAACCAACTTGCCAATCCAGACAAAGCCTCAAGACTTCAACTACTCACAGACAAAAAAAAAAACTATGTTATGTACTCATTCATAAGTAGATATTAGGAGTAAAGTATGGGATAACCAACCTACAATCTAGAACACCAGAGATGCTAGGTATTAAGGAGGGCCCAAAGAGGGATGCATAGGTTTCCCTGGGAAGGTGAAACAGAAGAGATCATCTGGGTAAACTGGGGCCAGGGGTGGAGGAGATAGGGGAATAAGAACTTCAGGTAGCAGGTTGCAGGGCTGGGTGCAAGAGGTGGGTTGGGGGTGAGAGTGAGGGGAAGAATAATGAAAGAGATATCTTGATGGGAGTGGCACTTCTGGGTTAGGGAGAAACCTGGTGCCAGGGAAACCCCCTGGAATCCACAAGGATGACACTAGCTAAAATTCCTAGTAATAATGAAGAAGATGCCTGAATTGGCCTTCTACTGAAATCAAGTTGGTGACTACCAGAATTGTCATTAGAAAGCCTTTATTCAGTAAGTGATGGAAGCAGATGCAGAGATCCACAGCCAAGTCCTGGGCCTAGCTCAAGCAGTCCTGCTGAAGAAAGAGAGGAAGGGTTGTATGATCCAGGGGAGCTCAAGGTCATGATGGAGGGAACCCACAGAGACAGCTGATCTGAGCTCATGGGAGCTTATAGAATTTGGATCAACAGTTAGAGAACTTCCATGGGACCGAACTAGGCCTTTTGCATGTGTGTGACAGTTGTGTAGCTTGGTCTGTTTGCAAGGCTCCTAACAGTGATATCCGGACCTGTCTCTGACCCTTATCTGGCTTTTGGAACCTGTTCCCCAAGCTGGATTACATCACTTAGCCTTGATGAATTCAGAGGAGCTTGGTCCTGTCTCGACTTGATGTGCCATACTTTGTTCAAGCTCATGAGAGGCCTGCCCCTTTCTGAAAGGATATGGAGGAGTAGACAGGGAGGGGAGTAAATGGGAGTTGGAGGTAGGGAATGGGAGGAGAGGAAGGAGGGGAAACTGGTTGGTATGTAAAATGAATGAAAAATGTTAATTAAATAAAATTAAATGAAAAAAAAGACTATTAAGAACTTCTGAAGTTCCCAGATGATCCTTAAAGAGTGTCTCTTGGAAATGCTGGATAAGAAGACAAATATGACAAACTAGAAGATGGTCAAATAGTTTTTGTGTTGCCCTAAAAGCAGAATGTGTGTCATTGATAACAAGGAAGGTAGGGAGGCATTCATTCTGGGTGTGAAACCTTTGCAGTCTCCCTTGTGTTAGCTCTCACTAGCCTCCACCTCTGGGCCAGACTCTGTACTACCCTCCCTTATATGAGATCCAGGACCCTGGACCACCCTGTGTTACATCATCTAACTTCTGAGAAGATGATGATTAACTCCTGTTTTGTGGGGGAGATTAAATAAGCAGTATTTTCACCTAGATTTTAGATGTTACAGTTTTACAAACATTTACCTATTATAAGCCACATATAAATGTTATTGAAATACTTTTTCTGGAACACACATAGATGTTATCAAGATTCTTCTCATAATTGTCAGATTCAGAATTTTGGAAGATGCTAATGATGAGCTTCTCTTAGGATGACCAGCATTTATTTTAAAATATTTTTTATTCTCAGGCATGTAGTGTTGGCTGAGTGGTTAATAACAATTGTTACTTTTGCAGAGGATCTGGAATTGATTCTTAACAACCACATGGGGTTTCATAACCATCTGATCCAGGGCATATGATGCCTTCTTCTAACCTCTATGACACCAGGAATATACATAGTACATATACATAACATGCAGTTAAAACACCCATATACACAAAAATAAAATAAATTTAAAAAATCTACTGAAAATAATCATAACACAAGACAGCAATTAAAACATAAATATGAGATTAAACAAACAAAAAGCACACAAAAGCTTCATAATCTCTAATATACATATTTATATTTCTAAGTTAAAACAATTAAGGGTAATGATTCATTCTTGTATTCAACTATAAATGTTTTAACTTAAGAATTTTAGTATATTTTTACAGTGAGGTTAGTTATTTGTTTTATTTCATTGTGCTATCTGAACTTTGGTCTTGGTCTGGTGGTTCTAATGATACAGAAAATTAATTGAGATATTTCTATTATTGATGTCCCATAATGATATAAATAACATAGAAACATTTATTATTTAGTGGTGTAAAAGATTTCCTGAAGGATCACAATATTAGATTCTTAAGCTTTATAATGGATACTTGTTTATACTAATTTTTCTATTCCATTTTGGATCATTTTAAAATAACTCATATGGGCTGGCAAGTTACCTGAGAAAGCAAAGGAATTGGTGACCAGTACTGAGAAACTGATTTCAATGCCAGGAACACACATAGAGAAATAAAAGACTCAATTCCTGCCAATTATGCTCTGATATCCATACATATGACATGACATGCAAATACAAGCATATACAAACACACACACACACACACACATGCACACAAGTAAATGTAGTAAAAAATTAAAATAAATTTTGTATTGCTATATAATTGCCTTTATATTCAAAAATTAATTTATTGGTATAAAAATTTGCACATTAATTTACAGAATTTTATATTTTTATCTGAAATTGTTTCTTCTTATGACCATAATTATTTGTTTGTGTTTTGTCTCAATCAAAAAAAAAAACTCAATACATATACCAAAGAAAAGCTCAATCATACCACAAGGACACACGCTCAACTAAGTTCATAACTGCATTATTTATAATAGCCAGAACCTGGAAACATCCTAAATGCCCCTCAACCGAAGAATGGATAAAGAAAATGTGGCACATATACATAATGGAGTACTACTCAGCAGTAAAAAATAATGACATCAGGCAAAGAGATGGAACTAGAAAATATCATCCTGAGTGTGGTAACCAAGACTCAGAAATACAAACATAGTATGTGCTCATTCAGAAGTGGATACTAGATGTAAAGCAAAGGATAATCAGACCATAACCCACAGCTCCAGAGAAGCTAGCTAAAAGGAGACCCCTAAGAGAGATGCATGGATCACCCTAGGAAGGGGAAATAGATGAGATCTCCATGAGTAAACTGGGGATGAGCAGAGGGGAATAAGAACATAAGGAAACAGGATGGTCGAACTGGAACAGTGGCAGAGTGGGAAAGCAGGGAAAGAGGTATCATGATAGAGCAAGACATCAAGGGAACAGGGAAAAACAGGGTGCTAGGGAAGTTCCCAGGAATACACAAGGATGACCCCACCTTAGACTACTAGCAGTAGTGGAGAGGGTGCCTGAACTGACCTACCCTGGTAATCAGATTGGTGAATGCCCTAACTGTCATCATAGAGCCTCCGTCCACTAACTGATGGAAGCAGATGCAGAGATACACAGCTAAGCACCAGGCTGAGCTCCAGGAGTCCAAAGAGAGAGAAGAGGGATTCTATGAGCAAGGAACATCAAGATCATGATGGAGAAACGTACAGAGACATCCAAACCAAACTAGTGGGAACCCATGAACTGTAGACCAACAGCTGTGGAGCCTCCATAGGACTGGTCAAGGCCTTCTGCATAGACGAGACAGTTGTTTAGCTTGACCTGTTTAAGGAGCCCTTGACAGTGGAATAGAGATCCACCTCTGGTGCATGAGCGGGCTTTTTGGATCCCAGTACCTATGGTGGGATACCTTACACAGCCTTGGTTTAGGGGGAGGGGCCTGGCTCTGCCTCAACTGAATGCAGCAGGCTCTGCTGACTCCCCATGGAAGTCTGCCTTGGGGAGGTAGAAATGGGGGGTGGGTTGAGGAGGAAGGCTGGGGGCGGTAGGAGGGAGAAGAGGGGGATCTGTAGTTGGTATGTAAAATGAACAGAAATTTTCTTAATAATTAAAAAAAGAAGAAAATATTCTTAGTGTTAATTATCCCTTCCCCAAACCCTAGTAAGAGTTTTAGAGGACTGCTTGACAGTAAGGAATAGAGTTGGTTATGGTATATAGATTGTCCAGAATAAGAGTGATTCAAGTAAAGATGAAAAGAGTTTTTTTTTCTTGAAGTGAAAAAATCCAGAATTAACAATCTCAGAGATTTTAGAGCTTATAATCACTGGTGACATCAGCTATTTTTATGTTTACTCAATACCTTCCCAATCCACTGTTTCTATTAGTTGTCCAAAATAGTTAAGTCTGCCCATCATAAATGGATTGTAGCATTCAAGAAAGTAAAAGAGGAAAAGATAGGCACACTCTTTATTAGACTTACTAACTGGCTATAGTCATTGGATCATCCTGTGCTAGGATGTACTAACATGTACTCAGCTAAGTATTGAGAGGCCTATTGCTAGTGAATTAAGGAATGTGGAAATTGGAAGAAAAAAACTGCATTCACTACAAAGGAATAAATTGATATTACGGTTGAATTTGTTTTATTGGTCTAAGAAATAAGCTCCTTCTTAAAATTCACTAGAATGTTTTATTATGTATACAAGAAGGCAGTATGTATATGTAATATCTATGAATATATCACATAATAAAAGTTATTTGCTCTCTTGTGAAGGATGGCTGGACACGACATGGCCATGTGGCTCAAACAGGCTCCTCTTGTAGAATTCTGCACTCATCCTGAACTAATTCAGGCTTGCTCTGTTATCCAGTACTCTTTCAGTTCTTCATCTATTACTAATAACTTAATTCACTTTTCTTCCATAATTCATTATTTGCATATGAAATTCTGTAAATGCTTTGTAATGTCTTATCTCAAACTTAGTAACACAATACTGGTAAACTTTTAAGGATTTTTTTTGTTACAAAAAGAAATATGAACTGTTTTTATACAGTACAAATATTTATGTAGTACAAAGTAATTTTTTTCTGTTTCCATGATAATTTTATTTGTTTTATTAAGAAATTTTCTACTCACTCTACATATCACCCACAGATCCAATCTCCTCCCTCTTCCCACCCCCCAGGCCTCCCTCCCAAGCCACCCCACATCCCCACATCCCCCAAAATCAAGGTCTCCCATGGGGAGTCAACAAAGCCAGGCACATTGAGCTTAGGCAGGTCCATGCCCCTTCCCACTGCACCAAGGCTGTGCAAGGTGTCACACCACAGGCACTGGATTCCAGAAGCCTACCCACAGACCAGGGACAGATCCCAATCCCCCTGCCTGGGTGGCCCGCAAACAGTTTGAGCCAAAAAACCGTCTTCCATATCCAGAGGGCCTAGTCCATTCCCATGGGGGCTCCACAGGCACTAATCTACATTTCATGGGCTTCCACCTGTGTGGCCGGTCATCTCTGTATGTCTTTCCATCATTATCTCAATGTCCCTCGCCTTCAGACTCCCTCCTCTCTCTCATGGATTGGATTCCCGGAGCTCAGTCTAGCACCTGGCCGTGGATCTGTGTATCTGCCTCCATCAGTCACTGGACAAAGGCTCTATGATGATAGGGTATTCACTAGACTGGTCACCAGAGGAGACCAGTCCAGGCACCCTCTAGACCACTGCCAGCACTCTCAGGTGGGGTCATCCTTGTGGATTCCTGGGAGCCTCCCCGGCACCCTGCCTCTTCCTATTCCCATGATGTCCTCATCTATCATGGTATCTCCCTCCCTGCCCTCCCGCTCTGTCCCTGTTCCCTCTAGACACTCCCATTTCCCTATGTTCTCATCCCCCATTCTTTGCCCTCTGCCCTCCCCACTCCTAGTCTGCTCATGTAGATCTCATTCACTTCTCCTTCGCTGGGTCATCCATGTGTCCCTCCTAGGGTCTTTCCCTGTTAGCTAGTCTCTCTGAAGCTGTGGGTTGCAGTCTGGCCATCCCTTCCCTCACATCAAGTATCCACTTGTGAGTGAGTACATACTATGTTTGTCCTTCTGAGTCTGGGTTACCTCACTCAGGGTGTTATTTTCTGGTTCCATCCATTTGCCTGCAAATTTCAGGATATAATTGTTTTTTACTGTTGAGTAGTACTCAATTGTGTATATGTGCCACCTTTTCTTTATACATTCTTCAGTTGAAGGGCATAGGCAGGCCTCTTGCAGACAGGTCGGACTACCAGTATAAAGTAAAAGTTATAATTAGAATTTTAAACTCTTTTTGTCTATATAATCCATATATCTTGCATATTTTCATTTAAAAGATACTAATAGATTCAAGCATTTTTAAGATGATGAATTTAGCTAAAAGGAACCAAACAGGTTCCTATTGCAAAAGTAAATATTGTTATTGAACAGAATAGAGTAATGAAGTCACCTACCTTCCATTTCTGGGGAAATCTTGAAATACTGTATTTTTATTTTGCAAATGTTGTCCAGAGAGAATGCTGTGCTAAAATAACGAAGGCATACACATTTTTAGTTTAAAGCTTGGGGAATCAGAAGCTAATACACTTTATGCTGATGAACATCGGGTTAAAGATCTTGGCACGGACACTGCAGACTTCAAATAACAAGCTTGTGAACTAGTATAGGGAAATTATGGCAGAGCAGCAACCTAAGCCTTTTGTCATTTATGATAAGGACATCAATATTAGTCATTGTCAGCATTCATTAAGTTCAGATCTTATATGCTTCTATCCCTAAGGGTGTGTTTCATTGATGTTTTTCTTAGTAAACAACACAAGGACACAGGGACACAAACTCATATCAAACTGGCATTTGAGCTTTTTTTTTCCCATGAGGTACTTACTGTAAAGGAATATAAATGATTTTCAACGATTTTTTCAGCTTTATGAATGTTATCATGTATACTCAAATAAATGACATAAATTAAGCATTGTTAATGTGAGAACAAATAATATAATAAAAATATATGCTCTTCATATTTTCCTATGTTTATTTTAATTATTTAAAAGTTTCACAGTTGGAAAACACAGTAAGCACAGGTGTATGTTTTTTATTATAGATTTCCTTTGGCATTTTATTAATCTATTAAATTCAATCAAAACAAAGGTAAAGTACTACATATGTGTTAGTGAACGTTTTATCACTGCATAGTTCCTTGCAGTGAAAAAAAATTAATTTTATCTTCTATGAAATAGACATCTTGAACATCTGTATGCATGAGCAGCCCATCAGGACATGATAAACCAAGGAGAAATTTTTCCACCCTAACAACTTCAAAAGTTCAGACTCAGAAATTTCTTCAAGGAGCTTCTATGTGACCACATACAATGGACCTAAATATTGAATACTGTGAACAGCATACAAAATTATTAAAAGGATCACACCAAAATGAAGGAAGCAAAGGAATAAAGAAGAAACAAAGTAAGCAAGATGAATTTCAGCAAATTGCATCTTAAATGTTGGATCATTTAGGCCAATTTCTTAGCAAATTCAGACCTGTTATACTTGTCAGACAGAAGGCCCTTTCTTAAATACATAAAGATCCCAATGCATGAATCCTTACTAAAAGTATAGAACAGGTTTGAGAATAATATTTCAAATGTCCAGGTTCTGACATAAAATATTCATTAAATTTTTCTTTCAGTTCTTCTCACATAGAATATGATAGCTTCTCTATGGAGAAATGATGGAGTAAATGATGCTGAAGAGAGAATAATATTAATAATTCAATATGTAGAGATTATACATAGATGATATGTGTGATATTAACATAATATTGCTTTCCTTCATACATATATTTTTACACCAACAATATACTACAATAAGGGAATTGTTCAGATTTAACTCAAGATGCTGGTTCCACTCTCTTCTGGCTTTATGGGGAGACTTCCTTGTTTCCAAGAAGCAATTATTTGTAGATCCATAGCTTTCTATGAAGTTGTTAACAATAATATATGTATATAAATTATATATAACAGAGAGAGAGAGAGAGAGAGAGAGAGAGAGAGAGAGAGAGAGAGAGAGAGATTTTCAATAGTAGTGTCCTTCATGAGAGGCCAATGCTACTCCCAGACTTAGATTACTAAATTAAAATCTCATTGTCATGTGTGGAATACCTCTTTATGAATTATTGTTCAGGAAGGCCTTGGAGACATAATAAAAAATACCCCATGTTACTGTCATTGCTCTTGTTCCCTTACCAGAAATAGATATTAAGACCCTCTTGCTGGATACATCCCTCACATTAGCTGCAGAACATAGAGATGTCTTCCTTGAACTGACCAGGAAAATTTTTGTTGAAGTTAGGTTGGGAAATTTTCTCTTTGGTAGATGATGTGCTGATGGGTCACTCATGCACACAGATGTTCAAAATGTCTATTTCATAAAAGGATAAAACATGCTGTGAAGTTTGCTGAGAGAAAATAGGTGTCAATGATCTTACCCAGCACTGGACCCTACATGCCACAACAGATTTGTTGGTAAGATGTGCCCACTGATCTAATAGTGGTGTGAAGGTTATGGTAGTGAGGATATGCTTTCTGATTGGCTATGAGGCATACTCCAAAAGAGCTATTGCATGACTAACACTGTAAACCTGGTCAAAATCTCATGATTGGGGAGATCAAGGGCTCTGTCAATGGTTCTCAACTTGTAGGTCATTACCCCCTTGGGGGTTGAATTACCCTTTCATAGGAGTTGGATAAGGCCATTCTGCAAACAGATGTTACAATATGACTCATAACAGTTTCAAAATTACAATTATGAAGTAGCAACAAAAAATAATTTTATGGTTGGTGGTCACTACAACTTAAGGAACTTCACTAAAGGTTGCAACGTTAGGAAGTTTGAGTACCACTGCCTTATGTGGAAATTCACCAGTATTGTTTTGCTCAGTAGTCACATTGTCAAATTGTTTTCTAAATACTTATATTTATGCATGTAGATTTCTGTTGCTTTTAATTTTCATCAGAAAAGCTACTTTTGTCAGTAAGTAGTAGCTAAGTCAGAGGCACACAAATGGTCAAGGTGCCAAGTATAAATAACACTGAGTGCTCAATTGTGAGTGGGCTATCTGTACCATCTGTATCAACCTACCACCAACCAATGCTCAGCAAACTTCTTGAAAGACAGGAGAGAAGAATGCAAACACTTGCAGATAGGGAGGGAAGTTGTAAAACACTGACTTCTGGAGCCATCATGGCTCTTGCATGCAACAACTCAGTAACAGTTTTAGTTACTTGCACAACATGAAACCAATCAAAACTTTATCACGGATAGTGGAGGGACTCTCAATGCTTCACTCACACTGGAGAAGATAATAGAAGTTGATGGTTTCTGAGAGAAGTTGAATCATTATCCTTTGAGGATGAGAGCTCGGGTATGTTGCTCATCCCGTAGTAGTTGGGATCACAGTATTTCTTATATGGTTATTATTGATTGAACTCTAGGGATTATTAATAAAAAAAAAGAGGACATGAAACTGGTAGTCAGATGGGATAGGGAATATTATAGGTTTGCTGGAGAAAAGTAGTGATGGGTGAATATGATCAATGTATATTGTATAAAAGTACAAAACTTATGAATGGCTAATATATTAAAAATTAAAGTTGAAAATAAATTCACAATAGTTTTATTTGAAATCTGGATGGTATTCCAATCTTAATCCCCCTGTCTCAGACTTATTTTGCAAATATTCTGCCTCAAAGAATTTTCAGAATTTATGAAACATGACTACAAACTTAAAGAATTTTCTAAAAAATTCTTTCATAAAAATAAGATTATATATTTTTATAATAATGTATAATCTTAAGAAAATTTTATGTCCACTGTCAAGATATTTAGATATACTGAAAAATATTTATAAAACAACAAAAAAGAGATAGTCTTTATCCTGACCCTCAGTGATATAACTTCTATTAACATTATATATTTATCATATGTATATTATATGTATATATATTGTGTATACATCTTATATAAATATTATACATGCATATACCATCTATCTATGTATAATATTTATGGTGTATTGGTAATGTTTCCCTATCTAACTTGTTTGGGAAATTTTTTATCAACTAGGATAAAAATTCATGGGGCTGGAGAGGTGGCTCAGAGGTTAAGAGCACTGGTTGCTTTTCCAGAGGTCCCAAGTTCAATTCCCAGCACTCACATGGTGGCTCACAACCGTCTGTAATGTGATCTTGTGCCTTCTTCTGGTGTGCAGACATAATGCAGGCAAAATACTGTATATATAATAAATAAATAAATCTTTAAAAAAAATTCATATAATATGAAGAACATGTGTTTTTAAGTTATAATATTCTGTATTCATTTCTTCTTTCATCGGAAAAGGAAACCACAAGCTTATATTCTATGATTCCTAATTCTTCCTTTCTTCCTGACATCCATTAAAGGGCTGGAGAGATGATTTCACTGTTTATAGAGTACTTGCTGCTTTTGCAGAGGAACTGGGTTCAGTTCCCATCACCATATGACATCTCATGATCATTTGTATCTCTAGTTTTATAGGATCTGATATGCTTTTCTGGTTTCTTTAGGTACTACACACATGTGGTGCACAGACATACTTGCAGACATATCACCTTATGTAAAATTAAAATATCCTTTAAAATGTTATTGTGAAGATTAAAAAGTTAAATATAGAAAGCATTTTTTACAACAGTGGTACACTAAAATGTTCAGACATGAGGTGGTCAATATGATTGGAGCAAATTTGAAGTGACAAGAGAATTTGATTTAAGAAACATTCCTTTATTTACTTTGAATTCAC
This sequence comes from Peromyscus eremicus, assembly GCF_949786415.1. Lineage (NCBI taxonomy): Eukaryota > Metazoa > Chordata > Mammalia > Rodentia > Cricetidae > Peromyscus > Peromyscus eremicus. Next base: position 73,695,471 of record NC_081439.1, on the reverse strand, counting down.
ATTATGTGGATTAACTTTGCTGTCTATGGATAAAGGTGAGTTGGGATATCTCTAACTTCTTATTTGGTAATGACCAGTACAAGTCAATCTGTCTTTACTGTTCATGCTAAGCAGTATTTTTATAAGTTGTAGAAAGCACAGTTGTTGACTGGGCTAGGCATTCCGCATAGACAAGGCAAGATTAGGACTCATCCTAGAGCATAAGTGGGATTTTTAGAGCCCACTGCCTATGGTGGGACACCTTACACAGCCTTGGTGCGGGGGGAGGTGCTTGGACCTGCCTCAACTAAGTGTATCAAGTTCTGCTGACTCCCCATGGGAGGCCTTGCCTTGGAGGAGGTGGGAATGGGAGGTGGGATGGGGAAAGGCTTGGGGGTGGGGAGAGGGAGGGGAGAGGATCTGTGGTTGGTATGTAAAATGAGTAAAAAATTTCTTAATAATAAACAAAACAAAAAGAAAAACTAGCTAGAAACAAGTCAAGCTAAGGCTGGGTATTCGTAAGAAAGAAAGAAAAAAAATGAAAGCATGGTTATTAGCAGCTCAAACTCTTGCCCTTTTTAAAAGTTAGTAATGTTGGCAAATAAGTAAATTTATTAAGTTTCTGTATTCTATATATTATATTATAATATATGTAATTATGTGTGATGAGCTTCACCACAAAGAAAATAATAAATTACTATTACTTGTCATTACCAAAAATTAATTGGTATAAACATAGAAATAATAAATGATTATGTAATGTATGGTAAGGAGGTGAAGCTCTTTGGTATTTTCATAAATACTCAATTTTGTATGTGTTGTAGGTCATAATGATGGCATATTACAGCTAAGAAGACATGGAGAAGTCAGAATTAGCCTAAAGAAGTATAACTAAAATCACAAGGACAACCAAAATCACTATTAAAACTACAAGTTAGTTTATGTTGTCCTTGTCCAATAAGATTCAACAGCATGCTAAATTGAGAACTGATTTAGTAAGTTAAAGACAATAATAATTGAAAGGGAAAGAATTTTTCCTACCCAAAGTGACAAACAGGCTTCATAAAGTCATACCTGAGTTCTTATCAACTTAACAATTATACACATTATTTTTACTGAGAAGTAATTTTGACATACAGTACAATGTTTATCCTTTCAGAAAATAAAATCTCATAAATTAGTAACTCACAAGGGTAGAGCAAGATGTTGACTAAAATCTTCCTTTGGCAAATCCTGCTTGGATTTAACAGTCATTGTTCTTTCTAGGCACATTATTCATGGTCAGCAGAGATTCTCAGAGTAATAGATGCAAGCAGCTGAAGCTAAAAATAAGGTACACATTCTTTGTATTGCAATCATACTTATAAAATTCTCTGCCTATTTTGATTTGAGTGTAGCCCTAATGTACATTGATAAATAAACATGGGAAACATTTAAAGTAGTAGTTTCCAACCTTTTCTCAAGGCACTTAGATGCTTAGATGTTTTTAATCTACTATGCATACAAATTACTGAAGGTAAAGAGTTAAATACCAATTCTTGGACTACATCTGAGAGTTCTGTACCTGATTTTTAAGATATACATTTAGTAACAATGATAATGTAATCATATTATTGTTATTTGGTTAGGGAATAAGCTCAGGCCTTTGCTCACACTAAACAAAGGTCTACAATCTAAATATATGGTGATATTTTATTTGTACTGAAATGTGATTTTATTTGTATGTTAATAAAATTGCCTGGGGTTCAGAGTTAATAGCAAGCCATAGCAGAAGCTGGGTGATGGTGGTGTACGCCTTTAATCCCAGCACTTGGGAGGCAAAGCTAGGCAGATCTCTGTGTGTTCAAAGATACAGCCAGTATGGAGACACACACCTTTAATCTCAATACCAACCATAGAAGACCTGGAGGTCTGTATAGATGGGCAGTGGAAAGGAGGTCATGTGGCTGGGTTTAAAACCAATGAGAGGGCAGAATAGAAAGCCAATAAAAAGGACAAACACACAAGATGTAGTGCTCTTGCTGAGGACAGCAGTGGCAGTGAAGGGTAAGGTTTTTAGCTCTTAGCTTTTGCTCTGACCTCTTGGGCTTTTTAACTTTGCAACTGGCTCTGTGTTTCTCATTTAACAAGACAGTTACATCTACACATCCCCTGAATTCCTTATTTGAATGCTCTTTTGTGGAATGTACATCAGCATTTTCACCAGCTTTGGAGGGTATCTTAGGGTTTTTATTGCTATGATGAAATACCATGACCACAGAAACCCTTACAAAGAAAATGTTTAATTAGGGTGGCTTGCTTACAGTGTCAGAAGTTCACTCCATTATCATCATCATAGGGAACATGGCAGCATACAGAAAGATGTGGTGCTGGAACTAGGAGTGCTACATCTTGCAGGCAACAAGAAGTCAACTGACACTGGGCAGTATCCTGAGCATAGGTAACATCAAAGTCCACTCCTACAGTGACAAACTTCTTCCAACAAGGCAATACTGACTCTAACAAAGCACACCTTCTAATAGTGTCAAATACCTATGAGACTATGTGTGCCAAGTACATTCAAACTACCACAAAGGGTAACACGTAAAGCCTTCAAAGACTATATTGGGAAAATATATATTATCAGAACATGATGCTGAAAATGGATACAGTTAATAAGCAACAAAAATAGCCATTTAACTGCCATATTAGTAGGACCAAAACTTAAGAGAACATAGGCATCATTTTGAAACTTTTTAAAATGAACATTCAAAATTATCTTTCTGCCAATTAATTCAACATACCTAAAATGGAGCACTGATGATTCTGATAATAGAGAATGTTATTTACTTGGGATCTATGGTTGTTTGACCTTATTCATAGAGTTATGTTCCAAGGCAGCACTTGGATGCTTACACCCTCAGAATGTACCAAACATTGGATATGCCATTTTCCCCGTAGATGCTCTGAAACTTTGCCAAGTGATAATAGCATTAATTTGTCTTTCCTTATTTTATAACTAGGTACCACTTCTGCATCAGTACCTTTGCGGTTTTAATCCATTATGGTTAAATTAAATAATTTAAATGAATAAATAGATAAGGTTACTTGAATACAAGCATTGTGATATCATAACAATTGATTTGATACTTGAGATGACTCTGAAGTGATTAATTAACAAGTAGATTATACTGTGCAAAAATGGTATACAAAGAATGAGTCACATCCCCAGAGGGAGAAATTAGATGATATCATTATGCTATTTTGTATTGCATTCAACTTAATACTTACAAATTGATTATTTATATAACTATTCACTAGATAATTTTGGACTGAGAAAGATGGTGAGTAACTGAAACTATAGAAATTAAATCTACATGTACAAAGACTACACTTTATTAAAAAGTAACTTTACTCTTCTGTCATCTATTACTCTGGTAATAAGTGCTGCTTTAGCATAGAAAGGTCTTTCTGATGTACAAATATCTATATCCATTTTTTTGTTGCTGTACTTTCTGATAACACGTATTGTTTTACTCATTAGAATCTGAGTCTTTCCTAACTACCTGTCCATAGAAAGGATGGCTAAGGAAGAAAATGGAAGTACAGGCTACACACAGACAAATGTGGTGACTCACACCTATAATAGCATATAGAAGGCTGAGGCAGAAAAATTTTCTCCTAAAATGTGGTGATATATTGTGTACCCTAATAAACTTTGCCTGAAGATCAGAGAACAGAACAAGCCACTAGATAAAACATCGACACCAGGCAATGGTGGCATATATTATTCTTAGCACTTGGGAGGCAGAGATCCGTCTGGATCTCTATGAGTTCAAAGCCACCCAGAAATACATGAAATTGAATCAGTCTAGGAGAGGAACAGAGCCAGGCAGTGGTAGCATATACCTTTAATCCCAGTACTTGGGAGTCACAGGCCTTTAATCCTAGTACTTGTGATCTCATGCCTTTGCTTGGAAAGCACACATACCTTTAATCCCAAGAAGTGATGGCTGGTTGAAGAAAGGCATATAAGGCATGAGGACCTTGAGGTTTTTCAGGCTGAGGAGGCCTAGAGGTAAGACTTGACTTGTTCCTTTGTCTCTCTGATCTTAAAGTATTTATACCAATATCTGGTACCAGGTTTTTTTTTTATTGAAAGACCAATTAGCAATTCGAGTTACACTAAAATGGGTTTGAAATCATCATGAGATACATAGTGAAGATTAGGTCATCCTGAGCTGCAGAGTAAGAATATATCTCAATACAATAGTAACTGTGTTGAGATGGAATCTCAACTTAATTGGAATGTGCATCATTAAGCATATAAAAATAAACCAGTTATAGAAAGTGGATCGTATCGCAACTTTAGAACTTAACAGACTAAGATCAATCAATATGAATTTGGAAGCCATCCTTGAACACATATCAACTTCAAGACCAGCCCCATCTACTAGTGTAACCTTATCTCAAAGCCATGGGAGAAAATGTCTCTCAATGCTTACAGTGCTTTACTAGCATGTGCATGGCCCAGAGTTTGATCTATAGCTCTAACAAAATAGACAGGTAAAAATACAGAGGTTAAAAGTAATTGTAGCTTTCTCACGGCATGTAAATTATTCCTGTCATACTGGAAATCAGTACAGAAGTTCTTCAAATAATTTTAAATGGAACTTATACATGATCTAGCTTATCACCTTTCGATATAAACTTACACATTAACAATATCAGAGTAATATAATTATGTTTTTACATTCCTGTTTATTGCTATCTTATTTTGTAAGCCAACTTACAGAATCAGATGAAGAGGCCATCAATATATGAATAGACGGGGTGTATAAAATGTAGTATATGCATCAGAGACTTATTTGAATATGAAGAATAAAATGACATTATTTACAAGGAATGAATGAAAATAGGAGACTCATGAATGTGAAAGGGGGATAGAAGGAGGCAGGGAGAGGATACAAAAGGAAACAGAACTGATGATGTGATTAGATGTACATTACGTATCTGTATATCAATATTCTACCAACACACTTTACTTCATGAAATTCATCATGAAAGTGGAGGAGAAAGCATGAGAGGACCTTAACCATTGAGAAATACCCTCTTAATGTAGTGACACAACAATGAACACATAATTTCTGTTACATGATGAAACCATGTTGCTAGGGAAGTATTGAACTGGAGTCTAGAATTATATAATGATAAAATATCAAATAATATCTATTCCAAAAATAACAAGTCGGTCAATCCATACTGAAAGAAAGCTATCAGCTTCTACTGTTACAGATTCCAGTTTTCAAAACACTAAATATTTATCAAAAATATTATAGGGAAAACATTGTGCTGTAACATGATAGCATCATAAAATCTATTTGCTAGCCAAGACCCTAGAACTAAATATAGGAACAGCTTGGTTTCAAAGCCAAAACATTCATATAACATGCAATAACTAAGGCCAATGTTTAAAGTAAAAGATACTGTAATCTTCCAACACTAGATTAACAGTTTCAAAAAGATCCATTCCTTGAACTTTCACATCTTATGTGACATCATTATCAACGCTTTTGACATGAAATACAGATTTAAGCACTACAGAAACACAAACACAAAACATATCATGTCTTAGTAAGAAAACAAAACAAAACACAAAAAAGTATTTTGAGTGAAATGACATTCAAAATATGATTTCAAAAACTGAGTAAAATTTTCATAATTTGAGTTAAAGAAGATACTTTTCCAGTTCTAGTTCAAAGAAACAACAGGGCAAAGTGTGTGATGGAAATTATTTTTAAAACAAAATTTGACGCATTCTTAGGGATTACTGATGGGTGATGTCATTCTGTATACTGTGAATATGTGTTGTCTCTGATTGGTTGATAAATAAAGCTGTTTGGCCAATGGTAAGGCAGAATAAGGTTAGGCAGGACATTCTAAATAGAGAAAGAGGAAGGAAAAAGACAGAGCAGAGGAGAAGCTGCTAGCCGCCACCATGAGACGCAAGATGTAAAGGTACTGGTAAGCCACAAGCCATGTGGCAAAGTATAGATTTATTGAAATGGGTTAATTTGAGATATAAGAGCTAGCTAGCAAGAATCCTGCCATGTCCATAGTTTAAAAATAATATAAGCCTCTGTGTGTTTACTTGGGTCTGAGCAGTTGCTCAGGTGGAACCAGGTGAAACACAGGAATTTTATAAGTGGCTGTGGGACCTTGGTGCCAGGTGAGTACATGAAAACTTCCAATTACAGTTTACTTCTAACTACTCAGTTGATTATTAAAATAATGTCCAAATGTGTAGATATACAAAATTAGATTTAAAAGTACCTAAAAATCTCAGCTAGTAGAATAATTTAAATCTTGTATTATTTACACATTAACAATATTTTCATCATTTAGGGATGATATTGAAGATATTTAACTAAATTCATATTCCACTGACTTGACACCAAGGGATATCCATGTTCTAGCAAATTAAAGGGGGAAAGTTTAAACATACCAGAGACTACTCTAAAAGCTTCGGTTAAATGATCATTAAATTATCTCCCTGGAGTCTGTTGCTCTGTGAAACAGGCAATTACTATAATGCCTTTCCCATATCTTAATGTTTTCTAGTCCATATAGTAACATTTTCATATATTATTTTTATGATATGAATATTCAATTCATCTTTATTAATATTTTGACTCACCCAGTAAAGGGGATGCATAACAGAAATAGTTATATTTTATCTGCCTTTATTAAGAGATAATTTGACAGTAGCTAAGGGCAAAACTGAAAAGTGTTACAGAAATTGTCAAATGTCCTAGTCTTCATTGATATGAAACTAAGACACTACCATGTCTCCTTTCTAAAGTATGTATTATTCTTTCTTTTTATAAAGCACATTGTGTGTTCTTACATCCTTTGTTAAGAGTCCATCATGAACTATTATTAGTCACCCACATGAATAACAATATAGAACATTGGAAAAGCCTATGACAGTTCTAAGTTACTTATACCAGAATAAAAAACAATATATATATTATATTATATATAATATATATATATATTATAAAAAACTATATATATATATATATATAGTCTTGCTATTTCTGAAATAGTAAAGTAACCTTGAACATCAGTATATGTCTTACATCTATTTCAGACAAGAACATGAGTATTTGAATCACACACACTAGAATTCAAAATTTGTGTCAATGACAAGGTATGTGACTCTGATGGAACTATTCAAATATCAAAGAACATGCTTATAAATATATGTAAAGCAAGTACAGAGTAGATAATGCAGAGTACATACTTGGTAAGGAGTAATGTTACATTCACTATTTTTGTATTATATGTAACAAATAACAAGCATTTTATCAAGTTGATTGGTTAGAATACATGTGTGACTTTAACTTTCTTTTTTTTATCACCAGCTTTTTAAAAATTCTAAAGGCAGTGAAAGATCTTGATATTATTTTCAGAATAGAAAATGATGGATTCATAAATTATTGCCCCAGGGGCTGAATCCCATTTGAATTGGATGTGTGAAATGATTAAAATTAAGTCATTTCTGTTATTGTTAGAAGTGAAATAAATCATTTGAAGTACTGTCTTCTCTTTTAAAAGGCATCCATATAAAATGAATCTTATTGTTTTCTTTTCAAATGGGTTATTCCATTTTGTACCCTTTGATATAAATTTTCTCACTTTTAGACAACAGAATATATTATACTACATTTGAATTTTAAAGAGCATTAAAGAATTGAAGTAAAATATGCAGTACTTACAATACTTCCTAAGAATTTTAGAAATAGTCGGAGTATCATTTGTTTGACAGATCTTAACATTCAGCACGGAATAAAGCTTAAATACTCCTGTCCCCTAGTTATAATATCAATGTTTATGAAATGAACTGTTTTTACAGTTTGCTTAATAAAAATTTTGTTCTTAGTCAATCCAGCTTTCTTATCTATATAAACATTGATTTGCATAAATTATTATACACCCTCTTTCAAAATACCCAAATAAATATTGGCAAGAACATTTTTCTATACTTAATATTTAAAATTATTTCCAAGTCAAACTTTTTAGACAATGTACTGCAATGTTTTATAAGAAATTTCCCTCAACATCCTATGCTGAAGTCTTGATCCCCCTATGGCTGTGTTACTGACAGGTAATCTTACCACAAGGGCTCATATTTCATAATCATAGCAGAAGGAGCTATCAGAATGTGGGCTTTGTTTGAAGTGATGAAGTAACTGAAAGCATGAATCCTTCTACTCAGTCTCATTCTGCTTTCTAGAAAACATAAGTTCAGGAATTGCCTATACCAAGTGATTTCACTGTCATAGTATCCTCTTTCTTCAAAGTCTCATGCAATGGAGCCAACCAAGCATAGAAAAATATCTGAAAGTATGAACTCTTTCCTTGAAGTTTATTTGCTAAGGTATTTTGTAATACTGACCAAAATATAGGTAACACATAGGAATATATACTAAATGTTATATGGAAATATATTCTTTCCTTTTTTATTGCTGTGACAAAACAACATGATCAAGGCAACTTATAAAAGAAAATGTTGAAATTAGGTTATGATTTCAGATTGTGAGGGCCTATAATGGCAGAACAAAACCACAGTGGCAGGAAGGGGTGAAAGCTCATGTCTTGATCTGCAAATAGGATGCAGAGAGAGAGACAGACAGAGACAGACAGAGACAGAGACAGAGACAGACAGAGAAGGCAGGAAGAGAGATGGAGATGGTTTCAGTCTCACCTACCCACTCCGTGGCAAACCTCCTCCAAGTACACATCCTCTAATCCTTATCAAAGAGTTCCATATGTTTTTATACCTACTTTTCCATTAATTAAGCCTAAAAGTAAAACATAGTAATAGAAGACTAGTTTTCACATAAAAGAAATAAGAAATTCTAATCATATTAAAAACCTACGTATAGCTTATGTTCTAAAGAGGCTCAAGGAGGAGATTATTATATCCAAGTTATCATCAGGTACATAGTAAGACCATGATTTAAAAAAAGCAAGAAAAAACAAACAAAAAACCACACACAATATAATTACCAAGTTAAAAAAAATGGTTTTTGAAAATTCGATGGAAAAACACTTGTGGTCTATGCATATAGGAGATTTTAAGAAGAAACAAAAATAGCAAATCATAAAATAAGAAAATTTAACAGTAAGAAAGACAATAAATTTAGACAATAAATGTGGTTAAAATATTTCTACTTCTAGCTGTGGTCAGGTAATGAGGAACACAATATCACATTCCCATGAGCAAGCAAAGGTTAGACGAAATATGTGGAACAGTCATTTCCAGGTTGGGCAAATATTAGCCTAGGACTTTTACTCCAGAAAAAGAGAAACTAATGAGGATAGTATTATCTATGCCCACATATATGTTTAAAGGTACATTTTAAAGCAATTCAGAGGAAAATTCCAAGCAGGGTTTTCTTTCCAGGGAGAATAAAATTCACAGTGGTATGAAATATCTTGAATTTTTACAGCACAAGAAATTATATTTAGAACACAAGCTCCACAAATAAATAAAGTTCAACATGAGTTTGTTGCTAAATATTGTTGAACATACACAGGACAAAATTCTAAAATGTTGAGCAATGACTGTGAAGCTGAATCAATAATGTCTTTTGTACAACATTTACTTAAGTCTGATTTTACACTATAGTTTCTTCATTGATATATAAATATATGTCTTTATCCAATGACACATCATTATGAATTTTATAACCTCTTCATAAAAATGTTTAAAATCAGGCTGTGCAGGTCTGCAGGTCTTCTCATCTTTTCTTGTAATTATTTGGGGTATTATTTGCATTTCCATTTGAAATTCTGAATATGATTTACACAAATCATCTCATGAAACCTTTTTTAGATTATTGCTTAATTTATAAGTAAATTTTGGAAGATAGTATCAACTATAATCATATGATCTGTAATAATAATATGTCAATCTTTTCATTTATTTATTCAATTTTTTGTCAGGGTTATATAGTTTTCAAGATACTAACATTCAATCATTTTCTATGTTTATAGTTTCAAGTTTTGGTGCTATTAAAAATATTTCCTTATTTTCATTTCCATTTGCTCAATGAAATTTTATAGAAAAGTGAGTATAGATACTGAAAATACGTAACTACTCTAAATTCACTTAGCACTTTTAATGACTGACTACCTATAATTTTTAATTTTTATGTATGAAATCAAATCATCTATGAATTAGTATTTCTTTATTTTCAATATCTGTGCATTTTCTTCTATTATATACTTTTTCATGCAAAATGTTTGGAATTGACCACTGCAACTTGTGCATACTTTGTAAATGCTCTAAAACTTATATTTATTTTCAGACAATTGGCATTGTTTTCTTGACATCAGGAGGTAAGAATGTTTTTATTATTATCAAATATAGTGCTGACTGTAGCTGTTTTGTAGATTCCCTTTATCAAGTAAAGAACTCCCTTCTATTGAGTGTTTTCATTGCTTATTTCTAATGATTTCCTTCATCTGTTAATAACAGGTAATGGGATGTCCCTGTATTCTCTTTTAATGGTAAATTAAAGTGACATACATTTAAGCTTTAATCTAATATTTTATCTTGGTATCGATCTCATTCATTTATATTAACAATTAACATATTTTTAAAGTTTCATAATTTGTTGTAGTCTTATTAATTTCATCTGGATTTAATATTGCAGAAGTTCTAGTATCAAGCAATCATTATTTAGGTCTTATTATTCCATTTTTCAATTTTTCAGAAAATTTGTGTAGAATATTTTGTTTTTCTTTCTTCTAAGTACTTAGTAATATTTACTTGTAAAACCATATGTTCCTGAAATTTTCCTTACAGCAAAAATTATATTTGAAATTCAATTTCTTTAAAACATATTGCTATTGAGATTTATTTCTTCTATGTCACTTCTGATAATTTGTCTCATATAAGGAATGTTTAGATATTATCAGAAATAAAATAATTTGTGATATTTAATTATTAGCTATATCAAATTATATACCTACATATCATATTGATATTGTCTTCTCAGTTCTTTAGTTTGAATCTGAGTTAATCCTGATATCTCATGTGTTTGAGTACTTGGATTCCAGCTGAGGAAATTGTTCAGGAAGTGCCTTTGTTACTTTTTTATTGCTGTGGTTATGTATCATGTCCAAGGCAGCTTACAAAAGAGTTTATTTTGTTCTTATTATATTACAGAATTAGAGTCCATGCCCTAATGATCATCCTTAGAGGGCAACATGGCAGCAGCCAGTCATGGCACTGGATTAGCAGCTGATAATTCACATCCTGATCCATAAACATGGAGTAGAGAACACACTAGAGATTGCACAAGTCTTCTGAAACCTCAAAGCCTGCACTCAATGACACACCGTTTCAACAAGGCTATACTTCCTAATCCTTTCCAAGCAGTCCCACCATCTGTGAACCAAGTATTCAAACATGTGAGCTTAAGGAAGCCATTCATATTTAAACAACCACAGGAAGATTGTGGAGCATTTTAGAGGTAGAGACTTGCTACAGGAAATAAATCACTGGGAGAAGGTATGAGAGTTTTATAGCCTTACATCACCTCCTGCTGACCCTCGGATTCCCCACGTCGAATGCAATGTGGTAATGTGAATATTTCCTAGGAAGATGACTAATCATATGCAACAATTACAACAATGAAAACAGATCAAAGAAACAATTTTACTGGTCTTTTTTTTTTTTGAAATAATGACTTTAATTAGGGTCACTTTTATGAACATAGGTCAAAGAATGTGGAAAACTTATAGCTGAATATACTACTGGAGGTAAAAGAAATTTCTCTTCCTATACCAACTGAAAATTACCTATAAAATTTATGGAGTAGGGGGGTCTTATTAGCCCTCTCCCATAGCATACATTAGCTACCTAAAATTCCTTGGAAAGAGCTAGGCCCTCATGAGCTCTTCTCTCATTCTGTGATGGAAAGTTCATGGGGCCAATCTTTGTCAGTTTTTATTCCAGTAATCATAGGTGCTGCTATTTCAAGAGGACAATATAATGTCATACTTGGAGGAGAGTGCTCCATTACAAATGTGACTAGTCTATACCTATTTCTGCTATTATGACTTGTCTGCCATGATCGAATATATAATATCCCCTTGAACTACAAGCAATAATAAACCATTCATTCCTTAAATTATTTTTTGCTTGGAATTTGGTCCTAGAAATAAGAAAAGTAAAAAATAGCAAAATTGATACCAATAAATAGGGATGCTTATATGATAAGCCTGATTGGGTAGTGTTAAGCCTTTGAGATATATTTATGAGAAGGAAGAAGCTAGAAAGACCCTAGAATAATGTAAAGAGAGTTTTATGGACAATTCAGGTAACTTTATACAAGAACAAAATACCAAAAATAATGCATGGAAAAAAAGTCCTGTTTATGAGGTTTCAGAGGAAACAGGATCATTTTTAGAAACTAGGCAAGAGATTGTATAGTTTTTATTCTAACAAATAATTGGCTTCATTCTACCTGTGTCCTAAGAACTTCATTGGGACAGAATTTTAAATCAATAGATTAATGTATGTGGTAGAGAAAGTTTCAAGATAGAATTGCATTTACTGTGGCATCCTTGCTACTCAAACCTCTTTTTAAAATATAAATTTGTATTTTTGAGATTATAATCACATAATTTTTATCCCTAAAACCAACCATGTAACCCCTCACCTTATTCTTTTTCAAATTAATGGACTCATTTTATTTAGTTTTTATCACATTTGCGGATGGGGGAGGTGTTCTTATGTATATAAGTACACCTTGATCAATCTGTATAGTTTTATTTGTATTCATATGCTTTCAGAATTGATCATTTGGTATTCAGTAGCAATCAGTGTGATCTTCCCTGGAGAAGAATATTTCTCCTACTCTCAACATTCCAGACTTGCCTATATTTCTTTGTGTAGGGTAGGGGCTTATCTTAATGATGATTAAGAAGAGACCAGTATCATTACATTGACTTTTTTTTTCACCAGTCATGGTTGGTACTATCCTAGGTCTCTGGGCCATCCAACCTCTGGGTCTTGGGACTCCAGGAAGTGTCAAAGATGGGCTAATTCTCATGGCATGGGTCTCAAGCTGGACCAGTCATTGGTTGACCAGTCCCACAATCTCTGCACCACTCTTACCTCCCCAACATCCCAGAGGCAGGACAGATTGTAGGTTGAAGGTTATGTCACTTAGTTGGTGTCTGAATACCTCCACTAGATGCCTTGCCTGGCCACAGGAGATGGCCAGTTCAGCATACATATCCCTTATCATTAAGAGTCTAAGATGGGATCATCTTTGTAGACTCCTGAGAGTTTCCCTTGCACTACATTTCTACTTCACTCTAAAATGTTCCCTTTCTCCAGTAGTTCTTTTCAGTATTCTCCCCCTTTGATCCCCCTATCAGATCTCTTGTTCCTATTTCCACCCTTCCCATTCATCCACAACATAATGATGTCTAATAATATTCTGTTATACTCATAGATTGGTGCCTAGCCAAATTGTCGTCAGAGAGGCTTTATCTAGCAACTGATGGAAACAGATACATAGAAACACAATCAAACCCTAGGTGGAGCCTGGGAAATCCTGTGGAAGAGTTGGAGGAAGGATTGTAGGAGTCAGAGGGGTCAAGGACATTATAAGAAATCCCACATAATCAACTAACCAGGACTCACAGAGACTGAACTGACAAACAGGGAGCCTACCTGGCACTGAACTAGGTCCTCTGCATATGTGTGACTGCTGTGCAGCTTCATCTTCTTGTGGGATCTTAACAGTGGGAGTGGGGATTATCTTTGGTTCTTTTGCAGGCTTTTGAGAACCTATTCCTCATATTGTGCTGCCTTATCCAGCCTTATTATGAGGGGTGGCACTTAGTCTTACTGTGACTTGGTATGTCACATATTATTGATATCCATTTGAGGCCTGCACTTTTCTGAATAAAATAGAAGGAAGAGTGGTTGTTTGGCAAAGGAGAGGTGGGGGGAGAGACTGGGAGAAGAGGAGAGAGGGGAAACTGTGGTCTAGATGTAAAAGAAAGAAAGAAAAGAATAATGGAAGGAAGAAAAGAAGAAAGAAAGAAAGAAAGAAAGAAAGAAAGAAAGAAAGAAAGAAAGAGAAAGAAAGGAAGGAAGAAAGAAAGAAAGAAAGAAAGAAAGAAAGAAAGAAAGAAAGAAAGAAAGAAAGAAAGAAAGAAAGAAAGAAGACCAGTATCACTGAGAATCATAAATCTGGGAATATTGCCTCAGGATCAGAAGCCAGAACTTATGGTTTGAAAGGGGTCCAAGACTGCAGCTCATGCTTGCAGTCAAAATTGGTAGTCTCAGAGTCACACAGGTAGTATTCATTTTGAATGCTTGAAATTGTCATGGATAGCAGCTGAGGCTTAGTACTGTGTGGAAATAAGATTAGCATCTCTGAATAGATGACAGGAGAAACCACTGGTGAATGTGCAACTCCATTTTCAGTAGAAGTTCTAGGATTGAATGGTTCATGGACAAAAGTTGAGACTTGGTTCCATGCAACAGAGTCAGAGTCCCTGAAGAAAGTCATAGAGTCATGGAGACACTATTGGTAAAAGTGCTGGACAATTTCTGCAGGTGATCCCTGAACTTGGGAGTTTCTGGTACCATAGAACAATCAGCAAGGACAACAGCAGTCATGTAGTGGAGGCATCTTAAGCATAGGACACAAGCCGTATGTTCTGAAGATGTCAGGGCCAAGAAATGGAGCTAACTGTCCAGGCCTTTGGAGCTCAGAAGATCAGGGATAGATTTCATATATTATTTATCACAGGATCTCAGAGTTAAGAGACTTTGGAGTTTTCAAGTGATATTGGAATTTTAGAGAAAGTTTGGAATTGTAGAAAGACCAAAACTTTAGAGAGACTTTGGTATTTCAGATTGATTTTGGAAACTTCAAAAAGAATAAAATTTTAAAGAGTTTCAATTGTCAAAAAATGGAACTTTTAAAGTTTGGAACATGTTTTATGTTGTGATACTGATTGTATCTTTGGGACAACTAAAAAGGAAAGAGTATAGTTTAACAGTGATGTGTTTGTGTGTTAAGGCAACAAGGGGTCAATTTTATTGGTATTATTATGTTAGCTGGAAAGAATTTAGATTCATTTTGGGAAAAGGAACATCATTTGTGAAAACGTACCCACCAAATTGGCCTGTGGGCAAACTTGTATATTTTCTTGAGTGACAATTAATGTGGGTTGACTCTATTACTATTGGTAGTACCACACCTGGCTTAGTGATCTTGGGTACTATAAGAAAGCAGACTGAGAAAGCCACTAAGGAACACTTCATGGCTTCTCCCTAATTCCTGCCTCTAGGCTTCTGTCCTGGTTGAGCTTTGTCCCTGACTTCCCTCAGTAATATAGTGTTACCTCTGAAATTTAAGCTGAAATAAGCCTTTACTTCCACCAATTGCATTTGGTCATTGTGTTTCATCACATCTTTAGAAACACTAAGACACACATTGAAATGGAAGTAATCTTAGTAGAAAGTTCATGACACATTTAAATCTTTCTATAGTCTTTCTGTGAATCTGTCTCATTAGTTATCAAACTCACTTCTAAGGCAAGATCAATCCCTCTGCTATTTTTGACAATTTTGTGATTTATAAATTACTCTACTTTCAGAAGAAATAACAGGCAGAAGTTTCAGCTGTGGCATTTAAGGTGTACCAGGGGAGAGATGAAAAAAGTCCCAGAACAGAATTACCAAGTTCTGGTACATGCTGGCTCCTGAAAGCCATTGGGTCCCTGTTTTACATGCGGGAAAAATAAAAAAGTCACTTGGGCTAGTGCATGCCCTGCCAGGCCATCAATTGAGCCTTGTTCAAAGTGCTGCCTAGAAAGACATCCAGTCAGCTGACTGCACTCAGGCACCAAGGGGCAAGGGAACATCAAGCTAAGACCTCCAGCAGACCTAGACTTGGCCACAGACTTTTTCGCAGGGAACACAGAATGCAGCATGGAAGCGATCTGTTTCTTTCCTGCTGGACACCAGAGCCACTAACCCAGTCCTGGGAGTTTTGGAGTTTCACCTCTCCTCGTTTCCCTATTGTTGGGGTAGGGAAGACAGCCTTACCCCACTCCTGAGACTGAATCGCACCTTCAGGGTTATTTAATGGGAAAATATTTTCCAGCTAAATCAGGAGCTTTCATTTCGTTGCCCCTTCCATGTGTCTCACTCCAGACCTGTCAGCAGTGCTTCTCCTCTTCATGCACACAGACAGGGCCCTGATCTCTGCCTTGTCCCTAATTCCAAAAAATGAGTTCTCACCACACAAGCTTTTCTCTTCCCAGTTCCCTCTTCTAATTAACTGCTCAGCTTATAGTTACAGGATCACCACAGAACTGAATTCCAGAGATCATCAAGTAAGAAACTGTAACAGCTAAAATGTATTTACATCCCCAGACCCAAAAGTGTCTGGGCTCTACAAAAACAGACTTTAATATAACCATCTATTACTGTTAAATGCTCTTGACAATTGATCACCTGTGTCTCCTGGATGCTAAACTAGTAAAGGAAACAGATGCCTTAAAATAATCTGTCTCATTAACATTAACCAATATGAGCAGAGTACAAAACACGACAATGGTCACTAATATTCTCATTGCTGCTTCTTAACATGTTCAAAATTTTTCCAAGCTCCAGAAACCAGCTTAAATCCATCTGGACAGGTTGGATCTACTTCAGGCTCTTTCTGTCTCACCAGCATCTTGTCATACACAAAAGCAGCCAGAGTGCCAAGCAAAGAGGGATGGATGGCTCCAGGTCAGCAGGACAGCCCACCATTCCAGGACACCTATCTACATCAGAAGGCCCCCTTCCCTAACCTCCTAAGAGCCAACCAATGCCCACCAAGTCAGCTGGAAGCAATTTTTTCAGGAAAAACCATGCCCCTATTCCTATTCACTTGCTTTTTTATTATAAGCAAAAAGTCTAGAAGGTTAGGATCCTGCCCTCACTCCTACACATGAGCAGCTTGGGGTCTTGCACCTTACATCATCAGGGGGTGCTGGTGACTATGTAAGTGTGGTGTGGTCACACAATCTGTTCCTTAAAAGCTGGTAGCTCTCGCTATAGTCTGAGGGTTGGTGAGGTGAGATTGGCTGTGGCTTGTCCTATTCCTCTGATTTCTCAGTTTTAACCCCAATATCTGGCTCTGGGTTTTTTATTAATAAGACTGTTTAGTAATTTGTCTTACATATAGTTTCATACAAATTGAAATCAGGAAGGATGAGAACTCTAGCAGTTCTTTTATTGTTTAGGATGGTTTTAGCTATCCTTGGTTTTTTTGTTTTCCATATCAAATTGAGTATTCTTCTTCTTTTTTTTTTTTCCTTCTGGTTTTTCAAGATAGGGTTTCACTGTGTAACAGCTCTAGCTATCCTGGAACTCATTTTGTAGACCAGGGTGGACATGAACTCACAGAGATCCACCTGCCTCTGCCTCCTGAGTGCTGGAATTAAAGGAATGAGCCACCACACCTGGCTGAGTATTGTTCTTTCAAGGTTTGTAAATTATTTTGTTGAGACTTTGATTTGGGTATTGCATTGAATCTGTAGATTGCTTTTGGTAAGATAGTCAGTTTTACTATGTTAACCCTACTAATTCATGAGCATGGGAGAGTTTTTCATCTTCTGATATCTTCTTCAATTTCTTTCTTCAGAGACTTGAAGTTTTATCCATGCAAATCTTGCATTTGCTCGGTCAGAGTTAACCGAAGATAGTTTATATTATTTGCAGTTATTGAGAAAGGTGTTATTTCCTTCATTTCATTCTCAGACATTTTGTCATTTGCATATAGAAGGGCTACTGATATTTTGAGTTAATTGTATGTTCAACCACTTCACTGAAGATATGTCAGCTGTAGGTGTTCCCTAGAAGAATTTTTGGGGTGATTTATGTATACAACCATATAACCTGGAAATAACGATCCTTTGACTTCTTCCTTTCCAATTTGTATCTCCTTGATTCCCTTCAGTGGTTTTATTGCTCTATATAAGACTTCAAGTACTATACTGGATAGATGTGGGAAGAGTGGACAACCTTGTATTGTTCCTGACTTTAAAGGAATTTTTTTGTTCTTCTCCATTTAATTTGTTGTTGACTGTACGCCTGCTGTAAATGATGACTGCATCCAATTTAACCAAGATAAACACTCTTAATTAAAAGAAAGTTGAGAGAGTGTGAGAAATAATATTTCTTGGCATATATCTATTGTGCTTATTGACACATTGAATAGTGAAATAACACTAAGATAAATGCAAAAGACTTGACAAGATATGTCACATAAGATATCCAAGTTAGTTACAGTGGGTACACTAATATTGGGCAAAATGAACATTAAGAAAAATGTTACTAGAGATAGAAATGGTCATTTTATACTTGTAAAAGTGGTAAAAAAAAAATAGAGTCATTGATTGAAAAGTTAGCTCAGGGATTTGGAGATCTTGCTCTTCCAGAGGATTCAATTTTAGTCAAATACCATTCCAATAAATCACATGGGATGGCTCAGCACTGAACAGAACACCTTTATCAACATGCACAGCAAAAGGTTCATGGAACATCATAGAAGAGAAGCTGAAAGTGTGAAAGAACTGGAGGATGGAGAGCGATGCTATAATGACATCACTATTGTAGCTGGGGTTACCTGTATAAGACTTGCATATCAACCCTTCAAAATTTCAAACTCTGAGAGGTGTTCTTCATACCACACCACTTATTAAGGAGTTATTAGAATCTTTTATTTTCTGGGGAAGGAGAAACATCATAAATCAGAAAAAGCAGCAGCTTACATAGTTGGAAAAGGTTTTTGCCAACTTCACATCTGATAGAGGATCATTATCCAAAGTATGTAGAAACCCAAGAAACTAGATATCAAAAAACAAATTACAATTATAAATGTGGCACAGATCTAAACAGAGAATTCTCAATAGAGGAATATAAAATGGCCAAGTAACACTTAAATTTTAAACATCAGGCAAATGCATATCAAAACTACATTGAGATTCATCTTACACCATAATTTTTACAGAAAGGAAAAAATGATTAAAGATAATATAGTAAACAGGTCTATTTTAAAAGCACACATACTGATAACATATAAAACATCACATAAATACATGAATTACAAAATTTTATTCAAGATGAATTGGAAAGTCTGTTAGTTAGTAAGTAACACACATTGACTTATTAATTAAACATTTTCCACAAATAAAATTACAATCTCAGACACGGATGGCCTTGTTTGTGTACTCTAATGAACTTTTTACAAAATAAATGATGATGGAACACTTTCTGATTCTTATTTATGGGCCAATTGTACCACAACACCCAAAGCATTGCCTAGCCTTTATTACTCACACAGAATTTTTGTAACAAATATACCATAGAGTGGAGAGATTAAATCACAGAATTTTTTTCTCATAGTCCTTCAATTTGGAATGTTGAACATCAAAGTTCCTGTATACCTGAAGCTTAAAATAAATTTATTTATTTTGTTTTTGATTGCTGGTTATTTATTTTTATATTTTTAATTAAGCTATAATTAAATCACTCCTCATTTACTTTTCTCCCTCCAAGTTCTTCCGTCCCTCCAGGTTCTCCTGTCCCTCCACTTTTATATATATATATACGTGTGTGTGTGTGTGTGTGTGTGTGTGTGTGTGTGTGTGTGTGTTCATATGGGTTCATGGATGACCACTTTATATTGGATAACCAATTTGGGCTCATTATTTTTGTCACAAAGTTCTTTTCGAATTTAAAATATATTTCCACAGTTATTTACTTCCTTTCCTTCCCTCAATACTTTTTTATGTAACTCCATTGCTCTCTCAGACTTCTGGCTTCCTTTTGGTTAATATATACATATATGTAAATATATTGTTATTAATGTGTACATGATTTCATCCTCTTGCTATTTTTTAGTTTTGTGGAGAGCAAAGAGTGACAATAATCATTCTGACTTTTCTTGTAAGAGGATCTATTACCTGTCTTAGTTAATTTAACCTACTTTAACAAAATATTTCATAAATGAGTAATTTATAAAAATAAATTTAAGCCGGGCGGTGGTGGCGCACGCCTTTAATCCCAGCACTTGGGAGGCAGAGGCAGGCGGATCTCTGTGAGTTCAAGGCCAGCCTGGTCTACAAAGCGAGTTCCAGGAAAGGCGCAAAACTACACAGAGAAACCCTGTCTCGAAAAACCAAAAAAAAATAAAAATAAATAAATAAATAAATTTATAAAAATAAACTCATATATAGATGCTAAGAAGTACAATTTCAAGATATTTGTAGATTTATCATATTCTGAGTGCTATTTCTCTTTCTCACAGTTGCCACATTTTAACTTTGACACACTCATAGTGAGAGTTATATAAACTCCTGAAGCACAGGTTAATAAGGGCTTTAGTCATAGCCTCCTTCAAATCAAACCCTAGAAGACCACATCTCTTGATATTATAGCATCACAGATTTAATTTTCCATATGAATTTTAAGGTGACAAACATAGACCACAGCATTTTACAAACACCACAACTTCTAAAATATTTATATTAGGAATTATGATTTCAACAAATTAATTTTGATCGGGCTTGGTAATTCAATATATATAATAAAAACAATCACAAGAAAATACATGCTGACATTCTTTAAGAGTATAGATATACAAATTCTCAAGCCCCAAATGAAAAGTTTCTGTATCTAAAACAATATTTTGCCTTAACTAAGTGGATTAGCATAAGGTTAATTTAGCAAATGAAATGCAATAACTGTTTTATATAGTGTTAGTCAAGAAAGTTAAACTATAAGAATATCTCAATAAATGCTGGAAATATTTGACAAAATGTAATATTCCTTCATGAAAAAAATAGCAGAAAGTAAATAAATTAATATTTTGAAACTAGCAATAGATGAGATATTCACCAACATGAAAATGGAATGCATGAAAATGTTCCACTGTTTTCAATAGGGAACCAAGCAAATGGGAAGCTAAGCAGCCCCAGGTAGACAGGCACTACTGAGATGAACAGGTATGTGGTAGAGAAATAGGAGAGAATGAGAAATGGATTGGTTCATGTACTGTGGAGAAAGTTGAACTAGAGACTCAACAGCAGATAAGAACAGGCTATTGGCGGAGGTGGGAGTGGGGGATGGGTTGGGGGGAGGGCTGGGGTGTGGGAGGAGGGAGGACAGGGGAATCTGGGTTTGATATGTAGAATAAACAGAAAATCTCTTAATAAAAAAAGGAGAGAAAACAAAGCACAGGCTATTAAGGTCACCACATTGCCACCTGGGGCCAGGTGATGTCCTAGCCTATGCTGCTGCTGAGTGCTATGTCTGCATCCTTGGCCCTACCATAGCTACAGCCGGGGTCTGTGATGACTTCCATGGCCTGTGTTACCACAGACTGACACCGGAGGCCATGTTGGTATCTAAGAGCCATGCTCTCACCAGGGCCATACCTATTTGAGTGGCCTATGCTTTACCCAGGGCCATGGTGACAACCTGACCTGAACTGTGGCTAAGGGCCATGTCTGGTCCATAGTCCAACCACAGTCAGAGTTGGTGTTGATGTCTGTGGCCTGTATTAATACCTGAGCCCATGGAAGAGCAGGCCCTAGCAGCCGAGGTACCAGAGAGAGAGAGCTGATCCCACCCCATCGCTGCCCATCTCAGAGGGAGAGCTTCCTCCCTCCTCCATTCTGGGAGTACTTTCCCCCATTGCCTGCCACAGCAATAGGAGAGCTGGCCCTGACCTATGTCTGAGGGGCATGTTCCGAGTAGAGTCCAAGACTGACCAACTCAGTTACCACCCAGGCACATATCCAGGGGTTTGAGTTGGCCTACCCGAAAATCTACCCCTTCTATGATCTGCTGGAGTACATGAAGTAACTGGTCCTATGGAACCAACCAAAGCTGCAGGATATATATGACTACAGGAAACAGGAGGATATCCAAGAGAAGTTTTGGTGAGGGTCCAGTATTAAGTATTAATGGTTTCCCAGAAGCCAGAGGCCTTGAACCAGACCAACATCTCACTGCAATGAATATTTGCAAGTAAAGCTGTTTGGGCAAGAGGATATACTGTGTGACACACTGCAGCTCCCGAGGCCACTACAACAAATGATTGTGATGGAGATATGGTAAAGATGGAGAGTTGAAGTTTTTCTATGTTCATTTGCTCTGATTTGTTTTTCTTTCTTTTTTTATATTTTTATTTTTGAGGGGAGGCTACAAGGGTGGAGGTTGGATATGGAAGGACTGGGAAATGAGGGGGATTGGGGTGCATGATTTGAAATTCCCAAAAAGCCAATAAAATTATGTTAATAATTTTTTTTAAAAAAATAAAATAATAAAGTCATTAAAAACAGAAAGAAAGAAATCAAGAACATAATGTAAATTTTAACAGTAAGCAAACAAACAAATACACTGGGGTTAGGACATACATTGTTCATACAGTACATGCCTAATATGCCAGTGATCTTGGGATTCGTTTCTACAGCTGACAAGTCTAAAATATTTAGGAATTAAAATAACAAAAGAAGTATACATAAGTTAATCTGTGGCCAGAAAACTGCAAATATGATGAAAAATATTAAGAAGATCTAAATATATGGAATTTATAACATGGTTTATAATTGTGACTCTATATTGTGTGGTGGTTTGAATGAAAATGGTCCCTGTAGACTCATAAGAACTAGTACTATTTGTTGGGGTAGGAGTGGCCTTGTTGGAGGAAATCTCTCATGGGAAATGAGTTTTGAGGTTTCAGAAGCCCACACCAAGCTTGGTGGCTCTCTCTCTTCCTACTGCCTGCAGATCCAGATGTAAAATTATCAGCTCCTTCTCTAGCACTATGTCTGCCTGCATGCCATCATGCATCCTGCCATGCTGATAATGGACTAAATCTCTGAAACTTTAAGGAAGCACTAAATAAATACTTTCCTTTATGAGTTGTCATGGCCATGCTGACTCTTCACAGCAATAGAAAACTAACTAAGATACATTGCAGCTCTATTTACAGATGGCTTACATTTCTTGTAAAAATACCAGCTGACAGTTTTGACAACAATTGGAAAGCTGAGTCAGCTTTATAGAACTTCTAAATGCCATGGGTAATAAAAACAATCTGGATAATGAAGAGCAATGTTAGAGGATTCATGCATTCTTATTTCAATAATTATTATACTTTCAAATGATAAATAGGATGTGGAACACTGTATGAGAATGTTCTTATAGGTCAACTGAATGTCTGAAAATATGTGCTTAGATTTATGTTCAATGATTTGTTTTCT
Source organism: Peromyscus eremicus (assembly GCF_949786415.1). Lineage (NCBI taxonomy): Eukaryota > Metazoa > Chordata > Mammalia > Rodentia > Cricetidae > Peromyscus > Peromyscus eremicus. The sequence goes on along the minus strand of NC_081439.1, from coordinate 73,672,140 downwards.
ATATAAGAATTCAGATAATTCACTGGGAGATAAAGAGTCTTCAACAAATAGTGCAGCATCAACTAGATTTCTACATGCAAAAGAATGAAGTTGTACCCCTCACTGACATTGTATACAAAAAATAACTATAAATGAATCAAAGCTGTACATGAAACAAAACTGTAAGTCTAAGATAAAAACACAGTAATAAATCTTTGTGACCTTCAGTAAGACAGAGCCCACTTAGTTTGTTACCAAAAATACACAGAAAAAAGAGAAAAAGTATAGATGAATGAGACTCCAAAAAAATTAAGGATTTTGTGGTGACAATGCTATCAAATGAAAAGGAAGCTATTATGATGGGAAAGTATGTATATGTAATATAATTGATAATTTTCTATTGTATTAAAACAGGAATAAATTTAGTGAAAGAAATTGATGTCTCTACAAGTGTGGGGCGTGTACCCAACCACCCCCACAGTTCCCCAGAGTTTTCTTGAGTGCGAGCAGCAGGAAATATTAGATAGAAGGATTTATTGCGGAGATAAACAGATAGAAAATAAAGGATAGCCTCGAGAGGGCCTGGAACCTATTCCAACAGGCCCGACTGTCTCTGCCCCAGGGTTTTTATAGAGACGCCAAGGGGTGGCGCAGAAGACCTCCTCCCCCAGCACAGCCAAGTGCAGACCATCTCAGACACCTGCACTCAGGCCCGTGGTCCTAATCATCCTCTATTCGGACCTGCTGGGTAAAGCCATGAGGAACCCGAGAACGGGCTCCCACAGGTCCCCCTTTCTTAATATATAAAAAATAACTACTAATGGCTTACAGCAATCTCCATAGCTGTTACACCTCCCAGTATGGGAGTAGAGGATGATATAGATGGCATTTCTCTTTTGAATTAGGTCCAAGGTGACTACAGCAGTCTTAGCTGCCTCAAGCCCTTTCTAAGCCAAAAACTCTTAAGGCGACTACAAACTTAAAGAGTCCCTTAGCTTCATCATTACCATTAACAAGTTAATATAAACATTGCTATACATAGCCACAATTCTCTCAATCTTACAACTCAAAGCAAACTCTTAACAGAGCCATTTGAATTAGCATATATGGTGCTAAATATAGTTAACAATTTTCTCCATCTTACAACTTTAACTCAATCATTTGAATTTTCTTGCTAACAGAACATAGGAAAAACTTCAATGTATTCACATCAAACTTAAATATTTCCTTAACTCCACAAAACCAGGGTGCATTAATATCAATAGGTTTCTGCAAACATAATTCAATCTCATAACTCCTCCTTTATAATTTTTTAAACAAAATCTCAAACCTAGTTAGAGGAACCCAAACTTATACAATTCCTACAAACCCATATTGAAAAGCAATATTTTCAATCTAACCATGAACACTTTGAAAACTTTTAGCAAAACATCCAAAAGCAGTTTCTTAATAAAACTCTTTACACACTTTAAAAGTAGTCTCTTAGTATACCTCATTTGCAATTCTTACTAACAAAAACATGACATTAATCCACTCAAACAACTTTTGAAATTAGACTAAGGAATATTAACTCTCCCCCTTTTCTTTATAATTTAAGTAAAATCTCAAGCCTAGTTAGAAAACCCAAACTTTTCCATTTAAACAGTTCCATTTGTAACACAAAACCAGTTCTGTAAGTAATTCCATTTTTACATAAACAGTTCCACAAAACAATTCATGAATCACCAACTAATAAAGCATATATGCATACACAAAACTGCATCTTGATTCTAGGTAGAAATAAGTTTCTTCATTTAAACAGTTCTATTTTTAACCCAATTCCAGTAACCAGTTCCTAGGTCATTACTATGAGTAAACTCAAAATTGTCCCATTGCAATGAAATCTCTACTGTTCATTTCATTTCTTAAGTCCTAAAATTCAAATGATAAATTCTAGTACGAGCCATCCAAATATGAAGAAATCCATAACCAAAATTTTTGTAGTTTTCTCATTTTAAGTTCAAAAAGTTCAAAAAAATAAATTCTGATATTAGGCTTTCACTTCAAAATACGAAGAGACGTTTTTCAACCGAAACTTTTTGCAGTTAACAATTTTTGTTCAAACAAGCATCTCTGAACTTACTCTTAAGCCAGAGACCTTTTTAGGTACAGTAGTATTCTAAACCACACCGATTTTGATGTTAGCTCAGGTTTTTCTGTGTTGCGTCGATTTTCCACGGATCTCAGCTGTAGATGCCTTGTGCTGGTTCTGGCGTCTGCCATTCTTAGCTTCTTAGTGGCTTCTGGAACTTTTGAAAACCACTCAGACTGCCTGCTTTGCAGTCTGCTAGGACACTAACTTCTGTATCTCTGGTTTTTTCATCATATACCTTAAGCATAGACTCACACTTAACATTTACACTTTTTTACAAACTCACATATAACCTTTTTTGCCTTGCAAAGCATTTAGACTCACATTCAACATTTACGTGTTTTTACAAACTCACATATAACATATTAACATCTACTTATTTATACTCCTTAAGGAAACTATAGAACTACTTTAGCAAATATATTTCTTATTACTTCTTACATACTTATCATATTTCTTATTTAAACTTACATTTAAAATTAGTATCTTTACTTCTTACAAGCTTAAAGGAACTCTATACATCTACTTATTTATACTCCTTAAGGAAACTATAGAACTACTTTAGCAAATATATTTCTTATTACTTTTTATATACTTATCATATTTCTTATGTTCATTCCATCTTATTTCTTATTTAAACTTACGTTTACAACTAGCATCTTTACTTCTTACAAGCTTATTACTCATGTCTTAGGACTACCTTAGATTCTTCTTGCAAGCTTATATTCTTAAAGGAACTCTATAGATCTATTTTACAAACTTATACAGGGCTACCATTAGCATATATTTAACTTAGCAAACACCTAAAGATTTCTTAACACAGATCTAACAAGAGAATTTTTACAAACTTACATATCTTATTTTCATCTTTTTCTATTTCTTACTCTTAATTATTATCACTATCTCTATTAGAAAGATTCTCTTAACTAGACAGGAATTATGTACATCATTTCTAAATTTTAGAGTTTATAGTCAGCTTTGTTATAAAACACTGGGATTTAGTGAGTGTTGTTGTTATGGAATTGTGATAGTTGTTGCTAGGGGACTGTAACCTTCACAGGATGACACCACACTCCAAAGTTGCCAGTTCTCTCAGCCCTTCCGGAACTGGCAGAGATGCACTGTCAGCGGTAACCGATTTTTAACTAGAGGCTGTCCCTTCACCCAAATTCATAATAGCTCCCCTAAGTGCTTCAATTCAGAGAAACGTTTCTATTACAGCAGTACTTTTGGTTTGTTCTACAGAAAAACTTCACTTCACACTGAGGGTGAAATTACCGTATTTAGCTGCTGTAAGGTCTTTGCCAAATACCGCACAGCTACTAGGTGATATAAAGTATTTTTCTAAAGGAGCTAGTAAAGCCACAAGCGGCACAGCTCCTAACTGTATTTTCTCACTGCCTGCATGAACCAGTGACAAAACCCCAGAAACACTAATCGAGCCACTTTCATTCTGGTTCCTTTATAGGAACATCATTAGAGCTGACCTTCCTTAGTTCCACGCTCCTTACCAGACGCTCCGGTAACCACCGAGCTTCATTCTCCTCTTGTGAAAAAACACAAACATGTCCTCGACCCCATATTAACACAGGATCGGGACCCTTCCATAATCCCGAGCAGGGATCTTTCCATTTCCCATTTCCCTCAGCTAAAAGACCAGGAAGATTGGAATGAGCTCTAATATGGCCCACAAAGCATGGCAGCTTTCTTTTGTGGAATAGCGTCTTCAATTTGTTGAAACATTTTGACTGGATTGTTGTTAGTTCCAGTATTTTTACGAAAACTGTTACTATTCAAAAGGAGTCAAGAACATAGATTTCTTTCATGAAACATATCCTTCATTAGCTTACTCTGAGAAAAAGCATTTTCAGGATTTGGTATTTTCACTTTATTAGCTTTAACTACTGATGTTATTAGCAGCTGTGATATTTAGCATTGATTTCTTATAAGGAACTTTCAGGTGAAGCTTTTTTTTAAGACAGATTTTTCTGAAGTTTGTTTCCCATCTATAAAGCAGTCATTTCTTTTTGAATGCCTGTTTCCTTGTCTCCTTATTAGATTTACAAAGGAATCACTCATTGCAGGCTGTTCATTCAAGGCAAAGAACTTAAACTTCAGTGTAAGTTTCTTTATATCTAAAACAACGTTTAGTGTATAAACTGCTTTCCCTTGTTTTCTTAACGATTTTAAAGTGGCTTGTTTGCTCTTATAGGTAGCTTTTTGTCATCCAACTACTGTAAAAACTTTGCACAGCTATTAGGGTAAATAAGGCATTTAACCAATGGAGCCCCAAACTGAAGCACCTAGTTCAGTACTTAAACTCTTAGATGATTTTCCTCCTTATTCTTTTAAAAGCTGTATTTTTAAGTTTACCTTGAACGTATTTTCGAGCTGACAAAAGTGTTTCAGGGCAAAGTCGCCATCTTTAACGGAAAAACTACCTTTCCCAGAATGCATTTCCCTTATATCAGTCCATAATAATATCAGTCCCTCATATCATTTCCCTTATATCAGTCATTTCCCATAGTTCTTTTCGGGTCTGAGAGTCAACTGGTTCTCTTTTACCAGACTTGCTTACAAATTCTTGCCCGGGAGGTTTGAACAAAGTTTTTGCTTTTGCAACGGGAGATTTGAACAAGCATTTTATATTTTCAGCTTTGGGACATTGGGAGGTTTCTGGTCTCTCAGCTGGCTTCAACAGGTGTCTGTCTCTCCTTCATTTGACACAGGCCCCCAAATCAGAACCGCACCTGCCTCGTTAGTGAACATTGAGGCTGGCATTTCTGATAGCAACTTTCCTAGGGGCTTGTGTTTGTCTTAGCCAGTCAGTGAAAAACAAGATCATGTACAACAGCTTTTCCATAGCTCTTTCAGAGATTTTCTCCCACTGATCTATCTCATTTTGCTTGTTCCTTCCCCCCAGATGCAGAGCTTCAGGTATCTGTCTGCGGCTCTGTACCTCTGCTAGCTGCCTTTGGAGGTAGGGGCTTCCCCCCCCCCCCCAATCTGCCTCAAATTCTAGCAGCTTTTCACAGGTCATACATTTTTGGGGGAGGATTATGTCCCTTCTCTGTTTCTTCAGAGTCTTTCTCCCAGACAGTTCCCAGTTTGGTCTCAGTTTATCCCCTCTACCCCAGAAACAGTTTCCGATACTACAGTGGCGGCTTTCCCTGCTACTGAAGGTAGGGGCTTTTTGTCCGTTTCTGTTTTCAGGGTCTGTGTGGTTTGCGTACAGACTGAAAATCTAACAAGGGAGGTTTTTGCCATTTCTAAACTCCCATTAGGACAGGTGTTTTGCCTCATCAGGCCTTCACCTGGCCCAGTCCCCCAGTGGGTTGCATTTGCTTGTCTGGGTGTTCATGGACAGAGCTTATGCCAGAGGTAATCACCCCTTAGGGCCACACTCCCCCATCTCATGGGAGTCAGTTGAAACAAAGCTTTTCTCAAAGAGGTGCTTTCTCTGACAGAAAAGAAAGCTTTACTCCTGGATAGTTCTGTTCTGCCCTGGCTGGGCTCTTTCCCCAGACAGCGTTCTGACTCAGCAGCACAACTGCTTCAGATACAGTTCAGCTTTACTGTTTTCCCAGAAAGGTCCTTACTCTGATAGGAAAGCTTTTTCTCAGATTTCTTTTTGCAGCTGTGGACCTATCAACCAGGACTTGTAGGAAAGCAGACAACTGTGCTGTTCCCACTGGCTTTAGTTTTGTTTGTTCATTAGCAATCTTCCCCTGGGTCCTGCACCTTCCTGCCTCAGCTGTGCTCCAGGAAGTTTGCAACTGCAGGAACCCTAGTATCCCTGAAATGCACCCCAACTCAGAGACCTGGCCAGTCACCTCTGGGTTTTTGCTCAGAAGAGAGGATACAAAGCTAACAGTTTGTATTGCTTCAGGGGATCTTTGCATTAGGACAATTAGGAGCACCTTTTCATTCTGAAATGCTCACTCAGACAAAACCCTTAATGCCTCTCAGCTTAGCTGTAACTGAAAAGCTTGGCTTTTTTGCTTTTCTCAGGTAAGGTTTCCTGCCCTTTTGGGCTCTCTGTAGCTCTTTACCCACACTCTCCCAGTGTTTCCCTCAGGGTACTCTGACCCACTGTCTTTTACTAGTTTAAAGAGACAGAGCTTAGAAGAGGTTTTTTAGGAACTTGTCCCTGCCTCCTGCATTGCAGGGAGGATTTTTAAAGCTTGAAAGAGAACTTAGGTTTTGCTGTCTTAAGAGGTTGGTTGTTTTCCCTTTGAGCTAATCACAGGTGGTCCTCATACTAATATCTTCAGGTGATTCTAATTTTTGTCCTTCTGAGAAAGTTAAAGGCTTTAGTTTTCAAGTTTAAGAGCTTTTGAGAAAGATGAAGGCTTTTTAGAGAGATTTTTCCCCAAAAAATTTTCCAAGAAAAGCTTTTAGTTAAGAGTTTTTTTTTCCCCAAGAGAGAAAGACCAACTTTTCCCAAAACTTCCCAATTTTTTGGCTTTTTACACCCCTATTATTGCCTCAGGGAGAAGTTACCTTCTCCTGCCGCTTAGACGTAGCATTACAGCTGTCCCCAGGTCAAAAGCTTCCATAGGAAACTTTTTCTTCCCCAAAAGCTCAAAGAGCTTTTTTACTACCCGTAAAGCCCAAAGAAAGATTTTCCCCAGTTTGCGTTCATAGCCCCCAAAGTTAAAAAAATTGAAGAGTTTTTCTGTCTAGTTGCCTTACTTATTTTTTCCTATACAATCTTACACTTCTAAGTTTTTCCTTCACTATATTACTATCCTATGCCTTATATTTTTTCACAGATAGAAATTGAGAAAGGGATAGAAAATAGAAAATTTTGACAGAAGAGAATTTCGCTGCAGCACCAGACATTCTTGCAGTCCGCTTTCCTTTTCTCTCAAGGATAAAACCCCTGCCTCTCAATATATATAAAAAATATATATTTTCCAAAGCACCGGCATGCTTTATCCACTGGCAGGGCTGAACTCAGCACTTTCGCCAAAAACTCTGTAATAAAACTATTATTTTCCTTTATCTTTAGTCCCTATTACTTTGTCTTTAGTCCCCCCCTTTTTTTTAGTCCTTTTTTTAGTCCCCCTTTTCTTTAGTCCCCTTTTTTTTCTTTTTTCTTTAGTCCCTGTTCATGGCACCATTCTGTGGGGCGTTTACCCAACCACCCCCACAGTTCCCCAGAGTTTTCTTGAGTGCGAGCAGCAGGAAATATTAGATAGAAGGATTTATTGCAGAGAATATCGCGGAGATAGATAGAAAATAAAGGATAGCCTCGAGAGGGCCTGGAACCTATTCCAACAGGCCCGACTGTCTCTGCCCCAGGGTTTTTTATAGAGATGCCAAGGGGTGGAGCAAAAGACCTCCTCCCCCAGCACAGCCAAGTGCAGACCATCTCAGACACCTGCACTCAGGCCCGTGGTCCTAATCATCCTCTATTCGGACCTGCTGGGTAAAGCCATGAGGAACCCAAGAACGGGCTCCCACATACAAGGAGAGCTACTACATACATTTCTGAAGGAGATTAAAAAAGATCAAACTGAATCTCAGAATATTCATTGATTATCAGTTGGAATACAGAATACTGTTAAAATTCAAACATTCTGAAATACTCAGCAAATACTTTAAAATTCCTGTCAATAACTCATATCTTTTTATTTACAAGTTCAATAAAGTGATCCTAAATTTTATGTAAATTCACAAGGTACAGATTTGCCAAAACAAAATTCAAAAAGAAAATATTCAAGTTACACACATTTCCTAATATCAAACACATACTCATATTATTTATGATAATCAATATATAGTGTTCACAACATAGGTCTAATGTTTTTGATCAGTAGATTTACCCCAACTGTCCTAAAACAGTTCTGTGGCAAAAAAAAAGTCTCTATTCTTTTCAGAAATGGTGCCAAGACACCTGGTGGTTTAGCCACAAATAAATGATTTTAGACCCTGACTAACACCATATAAAAATTAATATATGGATTATCATAGATAGAAATGTAAAATCTAAAATCATGAATCTGTTGCAGAATATATGTAAGTAAATCTTAAAGACCTTGGAATTGTCTTTTTTCTTATATATTAAAAAAATCAAGAATGAATAAACTTAATATAAAAATAAACAGCATTCATCCTTCAGTGGACACCATACACAAGTAAAAATGACCTCCTTTTGAGAAAAAATTTGCACATTGTGCATCTGAAAAATAATTGTGTTTGATAATATATTGATTCTTTTATTACTCAATAATAGATGGCTAATACAATTCAACAGTAGTCAAAGGGTATGGCTGGATATTTCAACAAAGAAGTTTGACAAATGAACAATGGGCACATAAAAATTGAACATATATGTTACCTGCTCATAAAATGAAAATCAACATTTATATGAAAAACAATTTAATACAAAATTCTGTAATAGTAACCAAAGCAACATTTAAAAAAACAATAGTAGGGACATAAAGGAACTAGAAATTTCATAAAGGGAACAGCTATTTTGGAGGACAGTTTGGAAAAGTCTCAAATATTATTGTAATTTAATTGTATTACTGTGATAAACACCATGTCCTAAAGCAACTTGAAGAAGAAATGTTTAATTTCACCTTATACTTCTAGATTATATTCCATGAAGAAGAGAATTCAGGACAGGAACTTAAGCAGTAACTGAATCAGAAACCATGGAGGAATGTTTCTCACTTGCTTTTTCTATGGCTTCTGCTCAGCTATTCAGTGATGGTGTTCCCCACAGTATACTGAGTTCTCCTGCATCAATCATAAATCAAGACAATTTCTCAAAGACAAGGCTATATAGGCCAATCTGATCTGTGAAGTTTCTCAATTGTGATTTCTTCAGATGATTCTGGGTGGTGTAAAGGAAGACTGATGACTCGTAACTATGACACAACATTGTTTATTATTTCCTTTTCTAATGTTATTACTAAAGTTAATTGAAGTAACCAGTCATTTTTTGACTTGAAGTCTACTCCATGAGAGGGCCCATATCTGGCACAGCTAAAATGGCCAAGAACCTGAGACTAAATAGGTTATGGCCCTAAGGGAAAAACAAAATGCTATTGTTCTGTTAAATGAACATAGAAATAAAGTTACTCATATTGACATATTCCTCTATCCATAGATAATGCCTCATTCAGTCATCATAAGCTTCCCACTGCATATGGGAAGTTGCACAAATCCCTACAACTGGAAAATGTACAGAGAATGAGACACCTTGGAACGTTCATTCACAAATGGGATATCTTCATCATAACTCTCGCATCAGGGCTCATGAATCCTTGTGGAATAATAGATTGGAAAATTATAAGATCCAGAGGTGTTGAATGATTCCAAGGAATCAATGTCTTCCAAGCACCATAGAGATGACTCTGGAAGTGAAATTCATAAGAGAAAGTAATTTCAGTCTAGGTAGCTACAAACAGAGATCATCAACTGTAAAAAACTTTGGAATTTGTAGCTTTGAGCTTGTAGTTAGCCGGTGAATCTTCCTCTAGAGACACTTATTTGCCCTTTACCGCTGTAGAGAATGAGAATGCTGAATCTCCAGCAGAGTATTCAACATCAACAACTGTATGACTCCAGTAAGGTGTCCATACTTAGGACGAATTGAAGGTACAAAGACCAGACCAATGGTTCATCTGCACTTATCTCAGTGCTTTTATTATGTTAATTGTTGTCCTTGTGCTGATGAGTTTGGTGGTATGATTTGTACTCTCAGTGTACTTTTTATTTTAATAATTATTGCTTCATATTTGATTCTCCAGTTTCTCTACTAGTTTCATTCCTCTCTATAGCCCATAAAATTGATTCTGTATTTACTTTTGGTTTGGTATGTTGTTTATAAATTCTTTTAGGATGTTTAAATTGTGAAAATTTTCATTTCTCTTTAAATTGCAGGACATAATTTGATGGATAATATTAGTCTAGTTGTCCATCATTTTCTCTTAGGACTTGGAATGCATTGATCCAGGCTCTCTTGGCTTTCAAATTTTCTATTGAGAAATCAGCTGTTATTCTAATAAATTTTCTTTTATATATGACTTGATTTTTTTCCTTGTAGCTTTCAATAGACTTTCTTTGTTATGTATACTGAATATTTTTAACTATAATATGGTGTGTGGAGATTTTTTTTCTGATGCTATTTGTTTTTCTGTGTGCTTCTTGTATCTTGTTGGGTGCTTGTTTTCTTAGTTTGGGGAAGGTCTCTTCTATTTTGTTGAAGATCTATTTTATTTCATTGGGAATTTATCTCTCTCATATCTGCCTATAATTAGGTTTGGTCTTTTCAAGATATCCCCCATTCTTTGCATTGTTCTTTTCCTGTTTTTTTTTCTTCATATTATCTTTTAGTTACTCTTCTATTGCTTTGATGAAACACCATGACTAAGGTAACTTATAAAATAATGTATTTACCTGGGATTTGATTACAGTTTCAGAGAATTATTTTCTCTTTGTTGCTTGGCTCTTTGGGGGGTCTGCCACCAAGCTCCCAAATACATCTAACGCTGAGGTTTATTCTTTGTTATGAATGTCTGGCCTTAGCTTGGCCTATTTGTAGCCAGGTTTTCTTAACTTAAATGATCCCCTCTACATTTTGCCTCTAGGCTTTTATTTTTCTCTATTCTGTATACATTTCATTACTTCTTATTCCATGTCTTTTTCTGTAGCTGGATGGCTGCCCCCTAATGTCCTCTCTCCTTGTCTTGTTCTTCGGTCTCTCTATCCCCAGATTTCTCCTCCTATTTATCCTCCCTACCTGCTATCCCTGCCTATACTTTCTCCTGCCTCACTATTGGCAGTTCATCTCTTTATTTGACCAATCAGATGTTTTAGACAGGCAAAGTAAAACAGCTCCACAGAGTTAAACAAATGCAACATAAAAGAATGCAGCATATCTTTGCATCATTAAACAAATATTCTACAGCATAAAAAATGTAACACATTTTAAATTAATATTCCACAACAAGTTAGTCCATAACCATCATAGTTTGGAACACGGTGGCAGGCAGGCAGGCATGGTGCTGGAGCAATAGCTGAGAGGTTACATCTGATCTAAAAGTGGAGAGAGAAAGAGATAGAGATAGAGACAAAAATAGCCTAGCTAGCTAGAGAGAGAGAGAGAGAGAGAGAGAGAGAGAGAGAGAGAGAGAGAGAGAGAGACCAGGCTTGCCTGGTGTGAGCTTTTGAAACCTCAAAGCCCACCCCCACTGATATGCCTCCTCTTACAAGGCCAAACATCCTAACCCTTCCTTAACACTTTCACCAAGGACCAAACTTCCAAACATATGAGTCTATGGAGTGCATTTTCATTCAGTCTACCAAATTTTGCTTATTTGACCTATATAGTTACTTTATCTTCAAGTTCTGATAGTCCATCTTCTGCTTGATTGATTCTATTTATAAGGCTTTCCTTTGAGTTTTCTACTTGAGATACTGTTTTTTCAAGTCCATCTTAATTTTAGCTTGAGTTATCCTTATTGAATTCTATTTCAAGGTCTGGATTGTCCTTGTCATTTCCATAAGTCTCATGTTTGTCATTTTTTTGGGGGGTGGCATCACGTGGGTGCTTATTCTAGACACTTTAATTGCATTGAGTTATTTCTTTCTGTCTTCTTTAAGCTCCTTGAATTCTTTGATCAAGTTTATGATTATTCTTTTAAATTATGTGTTCTAGGGTTCATATACATAATTTTTTTTTGGTTTTTCGAGACAGGGTTTCTCAGTACCTGTCCTGCATCTTGCTCTGTATACCAGGCTGTCCTTGAACTCACAGAGATCCATGTGGCTCTGCTCCTGAGTGCTGGGATTAAAGGTGTTTAATTGTAAATTAATGTATTTACAAACATTTATACAGAACTGGTAAGTTTTGGAGAGAATATACTGCCTTGGTCTTTCATATTGTTAGTATTCTTATGATGAGATCTGGGTAAGAAGACTTCCTTTGTTAGTTCTGGTTCTGATATGGACAAAGAAGCTTTAGGCAGAAAAGATGATTTCCTAACAGGATGGGTCTATAGGTTGGAAACAGCCAGGGTGGATTGAAGTCAGGTGGACAGAGGGGATTGGATTGATATTGAGGACATGTTTTCTGGTCCACACCTGGAGTGTGGGAGTAGATCTGGCTGGGTGGGGTGAAAAGTTTTGGTATGGTATGGTACAACCCTGTGTGTTGGAAGACAGGGAGGGTATTGACGAAAGCCTAGAGAACATTTGTGGCACACATAAAGGAGGTCTGACTAGGCTGGAGTACTGTGTGTGGGACCATGTTAGATCTGATGTGTAGCTGGAAGTTTTCCTGTGTCTCACCCAGTCCTGTAGCCGGTCAGACCCAAGTAAATACACAGAAGCATATATCAATTATGAATTGCATGGCCATGGCCTATGGCTCAGTTTTCTTGATAAATAGCTCTTACATCTTAAATTAACGTATTTCTATTAATCTGTATGTTGCCACATGTACTGTGGCTTTACCTGTGTGCCATTACATGATTCTGCTCACTAGTTGGCAGGATGGCATCTCCTGCTTCTCATTTCTCTTTTCATTATCTCCCTTGGATTTTCCTGCCTGGCTCTATCCTGCCCTGCCATAGGCCAATACAGCTTTATTTATTAACCAATCAGAGCAACACATATTCACATAGATTTTCTTTTCTTTTTTTTTTTTAATGACTGTGATACTTGTCTGCTTTTGACAGCACCAATCTACTTCAGAGAAAATGAAGGACATTGAATAAACTCCATATGAAGTTTACTTTCACTGTGGCAAAAGTTAGTCACTGGGAAAGAAAGTGCCCTCACATCAACTGCTGACAGTATGCTGTCCAAAATGGACAAGCAGGACACAAAAGAAAAGACTGCTGATCCTTGCCAAGACAAGGTAGGAAAGCTTTTTAGAAATTCCTGCTTTACAAATGAGTCTATCAGATATGCTAAGCATGTGGGCTGAAGTAGGTGCCCCAACATTGCAGAGAAACCTTGGGTGACTGTCCAGGCAGCCAGCTGTTTCTGTCATTTCTCACATTTTTGGAAGTCACTTGTTTGCACTTCCTGTTTTACTAGGTAATATTATTTACTTCTTGGATCTCTGAGGGAGTTGAAGATTAGATAGTTATAGTTACAGTATTCCTTATTAACAATATCAGAAAAGAAACTCCCTAAGAGGCATAAAGTGTATAGATTTCAAAGACATAAAAGATGGTTTTTCATTGGTAATACAAGTTAGGATAGAAATTGAATTAGGTACATTTTAGACTTACCAAAATAGGATAGGTAATGGAATATTTTCTCTGAATTTGTCAAATGCAAATGGACTAAACATTGTTGATGTATTTCTTTACATATTGTATATAGTTATTGTACTTATTGTATATAGATTTTCTTATGTTAGTTATTATTTAGATAAAAAAGGGAAATATGGTGATATTTTATCTATGTTCCCCAATAAAGTTTATCTGAGGATCAGAGGAAAAATCCAGCCACTATAGTAAACACAGAAGTTAGGCAATGGTAGCATACGCCTTTAATCCTATCACTTGGGAGGCAGAGATTTGTCTGGACCTATGTGAGTTCAAGGCCACACTGGGAACAGAGCCAAGCGTGGTGGCACATGTCTTAAATTCCAACACTAGCTAACCAATAAGTTCTGGAGTTCTGTACAGACAAACAGGATGTGACAGAGCTGGGCAGAAAAAGGAAGTGATGTATGTGGCTGGGTGGAGAGGAAGTGAGACGGCAGAACAGAAAAGCATATAGGTGTGGGAATACAGGAAGGTCTCTTTGGCCGAGAATCTCCAAGCAGGTAAGAACATGGCCGGCTTCTTTGTGCTTTTCTGATCTCTTAGCTTTTTACCCTAATATTTGGCTCCGGGTTTTTATTAACAAGATCGTTTAGCATTTCAGCTACACTGATGGGCTGCAGAGAAGGCTTAGAAAGGCAGGTCAGGGACACTCACTGAGCTAAACTTTGGAGAAAGATGTAGGAGATCTGTTTGGGTGGAGTGGTTGGATACAGTACAGAAAAACCTGTGGATGGTAGCAGGTAGGTCAGGTCCTGGTGAATACCTAGAGATAGGTTGTTGTGCAGACAGGGGAGGCCAGGGTAGTATAGGGTACTGGTTGTGGAGACTGAGATAGATATTGCCAGTTGGGGAGATTGCTGTGGGATGGTCTGTATGTCAAGTGTGTTGCTGATTGGTCAGTAAATAAATCACTGATTGGCCATTGGCTAGGCCGGAAGTATAGGCAGGACAAGGAAAAGAATTCTGGGAAGTGGAAGGCTGAGAGGGAGACACTGCCAGCCGCCACCATGACAAGCCGCATGGGAAGATCCCGGTAAGCCACGAGCCATGTGGCAAGGTATAGATTAATGGAAATGGATTAATTTAAGGTATAAGAACAGTTAGCAAGAAGCCTGCCACGGCCATACAGTTTGTAAGCAATATAAGCCTCTGTGTTTATTTGGTTGGGTCTGAGTGGCTGTGGGACTGGCGGGTGAGAGAGATTTGTCCTGACTGTGGGCCAGGCAGGAAAACTCTAGCTAAAGGAGATTGCCTGTATTGATAGGGTCAGGAAGACTCACTGGGCTAGACTCTGGAGAAGGAAGTGAGAGATGTAACTGGGTGGAGAGGATGTATGTGGTGCACATAAAGGGAACTGGATGTGGTGACAGGTAGGTCAAATTATCATGGAAGCTGAGAGGTTAGTTGTGGTGAGGGTGGGGATGGCTTGATTAGGATGGGGCATTGCATGTAACATCTGATCTAGATCTAGTATTTGAAGAGAAAGCATATGTGGGAAATTCATGGATACTCATTAGGCTAGACCCTGGAGAAGGAAGTGGGAAGTCTGGCTGAGTGAAGAAATTATTTTTAAAAAGTTAAGTCATTAAATACAATTTATAAAAACAACTAGTTTTTGTTAAGCTTATAATATAATTATAACATTTTCCTGCCCTTTCCTCCCTCCATACCTTCCCATATACTCTTCTTGCTCTTCTTCACATTCATGCTCTTTTTTTTGTTAATTGTTACTGCATGCATGGCTTTTATTCTCCTTAATACACTTGCACAGCTTTATGTTTTTGTATTTTTTTTTACTTAGAAATGTCTTTTCATTTCCTATTATTTTTCTTGTTTTCCCACTGTATTACCTCTCCCATACTCTACTACACTTTTAGTAGTATTTTGACTTTATCTGATTGGGATTTTTATAAGTGTATAGAATGCAAACTTCATGAGTTGATTTTTTTCTTTCTCTTCTTATGTTCATCTAAATTTTCCATTTTAAATTTTTATCATTATTAGGAATTTTTTGTTTCTCCTAATTTGGGGGCTTTAGGATTGCTTTCTAATGTCTTGAACCCTCTTCTTTTGCTCATAAGTAATCATACCTATTCTAATTTTACACTCTCACAACCTGCTCCATTTATCTCCTTTATTTTCTCCCAATAACTTAAAATGGGCTAAAACAGTAATGTAGGACCCAAAACACTGCAATAGCTTAAATAAAACACAGGAAAACCACTTTGACATACAGGAATAGGCAAAGAATTACTGAATTGTATTCAACAGCACATGAAATAATCCATGTAGTGACAATTTGGATTAAATGAAATTAAAAGCTTCTAAATATCAAAGAAAATAATCAACAATGAAGAGGTAATACAGAATGTGATAAAATCTTTGCCAAATGTGCATTTCAATTTTTCTAGTTCTTTATATATCCTGTATATATAAATCCACTCTCTGATACACATTAGTCAAAGATTTCCTCCTGTTCTGAATACTTTTAGTATATTAATGGTGGGAGAAAGAAGTCTTATATCCTAGTTAGCTTTGACTACCCATTTGACACAGCCTAGAGTCACCACAGAAGTGAGTTTCAGTTATGATACACTTTGATCAGATTTGCCATAGGACATGTCTATAGTGGATTGTTTTTATACCATTATTGATGTAAGAAGGCCCAGGCTACTGTGACAATCACAATTTTCTGGACTGGTGGTCTCAGACTTTATAAGAATTATTTAAGCACAAGTCTAATGACAAGACAGACAGAAAGCATCATCTTTCTGTGATTTCTGCTTCAAGTTCCTCCTTTAATGTCTACCCTAAAATCCCTCAATAATGGTCTGTGATATGGAAGTATAAAAAAATAAATCCTTTCCTCCCTCATACTTCATTTGGTAACAGCAATTTTTTCATAACAACAAAAATAAAATCAGAATATCTTCTAAGTATTTGAATTAAGGATGTTGAAAATACCAACTTTTGGGTATTAAGCATGGGTAATAGTGAAGCCAATTTTTACATTTTGATTGAAATATGTATAGTCATTAAAATGAATGATTTTGGTGACAATAGGTTTACAAAGATAAGTAATGTTATGTTAACATTTTAAAATGGAATTCACTGGCTGGAGAGTTGGCTTGGTGTCTAGGATTGCTTGCTTCTCTTCTAGAGTACCTGATTTCAGTTCCCAGCAACTACATGAGCTGGCTCAGAATCAACAGTAGCTCCATCGGCAGGCCACCTGTTTTATATATATATATATATATATATATATATATATATATATATATATATATATATATATATATATATATATATATATATATTTGTCTCTGTGGTCATACACTTATACAAACATATACAAATGCACTTACATAAAATGAAACATATTAATAACTTTAGCTCAAAATTATGTTCTCCATGGGATTTCAACTAAATGGGAAAAAAAGTCATCATGATAGTTTTGCACTTCTCTTTGCTTTCCATTGATTATGCCTGGTATATTGTCTCCTTTTGTATTAAGTAGGACTGATATGTGCAACCAGTAGCATACTGAAGACATGCCAATGGAGAATTTTGATGGTATTCCATAAAATACATTTTAGATTGTCTTTTGTTCTGCTCTATCACTCACCTAGAAGCCATAAAACACGGGGACACTCCTATGGATAGAACATTATGAGTAAAAACAACATCGTCTTTGCCATCATGAAGCACACAATTCCAAACCATATTCATGAGTCAGAGAATACACATTTTGACTGCTTTAGAGGGAGAATTATTTTTCTCTATCAATTTAGCTAAAAGCATTTGAAAATAAGGGGAGAGGAGAGAGGAAGCTGCAAGTTAGTTGAAAGCAGACACATTAACTAGACAAAAACTTATTTCTCCTGTATGGGGAACAATGAGAAAGGAAGGAATGACTCCTAAAACATTAGAGCTAAAGGCTTTTGCCTAAGGTTGTGGGGGCAGGAATTTAGCACTTTAGCTGAAAAGTTTGTAAGGTTCTATTGGGCTTCTTTAGATAATTTTTCATCCCAGTGCTAACAGGCAGTCTTTTTCCTGACTGAAAGCTACTTTGGAGGAGAACTTATGTAGTTATTTTTTTTTTAATTCTAATTTAATCATTAGTCAAAAGGACATTCAGATAAGGATTTTCCTGAACTTTCTTCTGGTCCAAAGTTTTCAGTTGGAAGTAGTCATGATGCCACTACGGTGGTTTCTAGTGGTGTTACTGGTTCCCCTTTGTGGGTTCTTAGTCTCCCTGATTAAAAAATAAAACCAAAAAACACAGAAAAACAGACACAGAACAAGGACCATTTAATTTGAGTTTGAGAGAACAAAACAAAACAAAAACAGGGCTGGGCAACTGTAAATTTGGATAGTCAATGGGAAGAGGGAGATGCAAGTAGAAAAAAAACAACATGCCTTTTTGCATATGAGAAAGAGGAAAGATACAGCAATGTGAGTCTACAAGCAACTGTATAGGATAGAGGTGTTTGAGAGTCGCATAAGTAATTTCATTAAGGGAATAATTATTTATGCTATCTCTTTAGCATTCCTTGAGGTTTTGTGTGACATTAATCCTGGAGAGACAAGAATAAATGCCTTCTCTCCACAGATAGGGAAGCCACAGATCAATGTAGGGACATCACCAAAGTTCAGATTAGTGATGCAATGAGTTTTAGTGGACTTATTTTGCATGAGCAGAAATGCCTCAAAGGCAGTTAGATTACTGGAAGCCCACCCCAGTATGGGTGATAGCTTAGGAAAGTTGAAAATCTGGAGCTCACTGAACAACTTGAAAGCAAACTCACGGTTTAGAGAGTATCTCTTCCAGGCCTCTCATTTGGTTTGTGGCTCTTGCTGCCAGTTTGGATGACTTGCCTTTCCAGGCAGCTTGGCTATTCTCTGAGTGCCTCTCAGTTATAGGCATTTCTTCAGAATTACCAAGACTCCCTTTCAAATTACCTGGATAATTAAAACCTTCCCTGCAGGATGGAACATTTCACTTTCCTTTAGAATATCCCAAATCTTAACAGCTACCATGAAAAATGGAATGTTTTAACTCCTTGAAGCATTGGAATACAACACTAAGTGAATTAGTTTTGCTTAGGGGTGTCTTAGCCACATGATTGACAGGCTCAGCTGAATTAATTATTAAGGGGGATAATAGTACATAATGCTCTAAACTTTATGGTAGATCAGAATATTCTGACTCTATTCAGAGCCAGAGGTAGAACTAAGTTTCTCTTCTTTTGATGATGAGGAACAGTCTATCATTAATGGTCTCCAAATCTGCTAATCTCTCTTTAGCCACCTAACAGTCTCTTCTTTTACATCTTCGTGAGATAATATGAGCCATTATTATTCAGCTAAATCACTTCTTAATATCTGATTCAGTGAAATCATATAATATAAAATGTTAACAATCATTTCCAATTCTTAAATTTTTATATGACTGATACAGAATTCAAACATGTGTTTTACTCCTGAAAATGCCCATAATGTGACCCTAAATTTATAGTGATGAGAAACCTTAATGAGTTACCCATTTTATTTTATTTACATACAAAATCTAATACTAACATCTCTTAAGTGGTTGAGAATAACATTAAAATGTTTAAAATTGTGAAAAAAATTCAATGAAAAGTATTAAGTACTTATTTTTATTCAACTTTTTATTAAGAAAACATTTATGTAAAATGACAGTGAACATGACTACTAGAAAACCCATACTTTAAACAAGAAAAACTACAACAAGAAGAGGGACATGTTTAAATATTTCAGTAATAAGAAACGTTAAATGTAGAATCCCAAAATATCAGTGTTAAAATGAAAAGAATGGTATTATTAGCTGTTTATGTGAAATACCAAACTATCATACTAAAGTTGCTTTTCAAGTATAAGATAAATTTGTTAGATATTCTTCACTCCTATTAAGAAGAGAGATTATGTCTAATCTTTAGCCAGTTAAAGAAACAATACATGAATGGTTTGAGAATATACTCAAGGAAATCAAGGTTATCTGGAATCTATAAAATGATTTTTGAATACATTCTTTTCATTTTTTAAACTTCCTTAACTTACTTTTTTAGATTAAAAGGATTCATAACAACCAGAAGCAGCCACAAAATATTGTAGTATGAAGGAACCTAATATGGGGAAAATGAGATAATAAGTGTATTCAATAATTTGAAATGAGGAAATGAGGTAATTTGAGTGGCTAGTCTGTGTTGACTCTTTAAAAAGGCAATCATTGTCATTTTTTCTTTCTTTCAAAAAATACCAATATAAAAATACAAGTTTAAAGTCACCTTGAATTTTTTCAGCTATTCTAGGTGAATTTTGAACACATGAAATACATCAAGAATTCATTATGCATCCAGAGGCATGTTAGAACAAGGAGCATGAGTGGGAAAGAGCAATCAAATTCTTTCTTTTCTGGGATCTATTCCTATTATTTAGAATTATTTGAAACTTACTGAGATATATGTCATATACTAGACAATGAAATAAAGGCTTCATTACATTTTTTATTTACCTTTTGATCATTTAATCAACTGCTTATATAAGCACATATTACTTTTAATACCATTTTAGAGACAATGAAATAGATTAAGTAAAGTAGTTTTGACAAATGGAAGTCATGTTTTAATTTACCACTGTGTGGGTTCAAAGCCAAATAAATACAATGTGATATAAAAAGTAAAATTTTTCTTAAAGATGATGCCTATCTACTAGAGTAGCAGGACCCAGTGATATGCCATAAATATCTCCATGCATTATAGAGTGGAAGCCTACTTAACATTAAAATGCATTTAGTATCCTTGATAACAGTTGTTGTGGGGGAATTAGAAAGTCCAGTAGTAATCAAAGAGTCTTCCTCTGAAAGCAGATGAGAACAGATATAGAGTCACACAGCCAGAAATTATGTGGAGAATTGAAATTGCAGGTCTCTATTTGGTCCCTCCCCTTGGAGATCAGGAGAATCCAATGGAAAGACTGTAGGAATCAGAGGGATGGTGGACACCAGGAAAACAGGCATAATGAATCAACTAAGCAGGGCTCAAACGGAGACTGAAGTGGCAAGCACTGGGCCTGCAAGGGTCTACACAAGGTCCTCTGCATATATGTTATGGATGTTAGCTTGCTGTTTTTGTGGAACTCCTAACAGTGGCATTGGTTATATCTCTGACTCTTTTGCCTGCTCTTTGGACTTGTTTCTTTCTATTGGATTGCCTTATCCAGCCTGGATAGAAGGGCTTTTGCCTTATCTTATTATATCTTATTTTGTGGTGTTTCATTGTTGTCTCTTAGAAGCATGCTTTTTGTCTGAAAGAAAACAGGTGGAGAGTAGATCTGTAGAAAAGTGGTAGTGGTGGGAGCATGTTGGGAGGAGTAGGTGGAGGGAAAATGTGGTTGCATTGTATAAGAAAAGAATCTATATTTTAAAAGTCATTTCTTATTTTGTATTAAACATTTTGTTGAGCTTCTATTTATACTAATACAAAGCCAAAATCCTCTCTTAGAATGGGAAAGTTGAAGATCACCAATGGATATTTTACTGTGAGAAAGTTCTCTTCAGCCACTTGGTTGCTCTTTACAGTGATTAACATTTAAAAAGTTTACAGAAGTTAGATAATGCCTCCATTGTTTGGCAAGCAGATGCAAATGGAGACTGGTGATAGGGAGTTAGGAAAGAGGACATTAGTGAGTCATAAACTGTTCTTGCACATGGGAAAGTGTCAGGAAGGGAGACTGAAGTAACATGGTATGTAGTTCCTAGTAATAAACTTTAAGTAAACTATAAACTCAGGTTTTTCAACATTATTACAATTCTAATCCTTTTGTTTCTATTCCCCCATACTGACGGCAATTAACTAGCACTTGCAAAGTGCCAAACACTAATCTGATACTCACTAAGAACAGAGCATTTAATCCTAAAAATGAGTCCTTGAAATAGGTATTAACGTTGTCTCCATTTTACATAAAGAGGGAAAAAAAGCACAGAGAATTTAAGTAACTTCCACCAAATCTCACAGCTATTAAGTGAGTAATCTAGAATTAAAGTTGACAATGTCTAGTGTTAGTGTCTACACAATGCCATACTAGTTCTCAGGTAAGGTTTGTTATGCTTTTACAGTGTAGAGTTAATAAAGATTTAGAACACTGCAGATGATGTATTTTCTCCAGCTGGAATGAAGTGACAGCAGAAAACACAAAGACACATGCAAAATATAATTGAACAGCAATTGTCTGGGTGAAGGATTATAAATAATAGGAAGGATGGATAGTTAGAGCATGTATTTCTCAGGCATAATTAGTCATAAAAGGAATAGCATTCTATAAAAGATAGGAATTCTTGTAGTCAGGTAGAAGGATACCCTTAGTTAGAAATGTAATTAAGAAAATTCCTAGGTCTTTACATTCTTTGTAATAGCGATATTATATAAATATAAGTTGTATTTATTATTTAAATGTTCCTGAAATTCATGTTGCCTGCTTGTTGATGCAGGCAACATGAATTTCTCCTTCAGTAAACTCTTTCTTATCCTTTTGTTTAACTCTCTGAACTTTCCACTTCTTCTTACCTACTGTAGTTTAGATCTGGAAAGCCCTCTAAATCTCAGGAATTAAAGAATTGCTCATGAGTCCATGGTGTAATTACTAGGAGATGGAGGAACCTTTAAAAGGCACAGTCAATGAAAGGTGGCTTAGCATTAGGTGTCTTTTAAATGGAATATTGAAGCCACAGTTCCCCCTCTTTCTGTTTGCTTGCTAACTTACATGAGGTGAATAGTCTACTTTATTAGTACTTCTACCATAGTGGATTGCCTCACCAGTGGCTCCTAAAGCAATAATGCTAGCTGAAAATGAGCTGTGAGGCAAAAATCCATGTTTTTTGAATCATATAAGTACTACCTTTTACTTATTCACCATGCAATATATATGTTGATTTTCTACCTAAAGTTCCATGTCAATATTGTCATTAGATAACATAGTAAGAGTTCACACTACTGATGCTTGTCCCTTTGATTTTCCATTCGCTCATTCATTATGCTTATTTGACTTAAATGTTGTGTTATATGTTTTTTCAGTGTGATGTTTAGAAATCTGGATGATTCCCCATTCAGTGAAAGAAGTGTCATTTTCAAGCTTTGTAATTTATATAAAATGTCTCTACTTAGGCTTATAAAAGTGAATACAAAAGAAAGGCTACTCATGATTCTCAAGGCTTCTTTTTAACATATTAAGCCAAAGTTAATTAATTTAATATTCACTACACGTTTCTTATATTCCAGGCAGTTTTAGCATGTGATTTCAAATTCCCAGAGCTATATTTCTAGTGGGAAGTACATGGTACTCTCATTTCTGAATTTATAGTTAGAATATGTTTTTGAAAACTGTATTCTGAGTATAGGTACAAAAGTCAATGAGAGAGTTAAAATTTGTACACTTATGGAAATTTATTCTCTTGAAGAGAATTGATACCAATTAATGGACCAACTAGTTAAAGAAAGCATTTCACATATTATAAATGCTGTGTGTGGAATACAAAACAGACTAAACTCCTAAATAAGTTAGCATGTTCTTATATAAGCAATCTCAGTCTCACTGACTTATTGCTGAAGTGAAAATACTACATGGGGAATTCTACACTATCATTTCTTTTAATAATTTGCTTATGGTTTGGCCTGGGAAATTTTTTGGATCAGATATGAAAGACCATATGAAAGCTTTGCCTTCACTGATTTTCTTTTCTTTTTCAACATTTTATTGTTTCTTTGTGGATTTCACATCATGCATCATGATCTACCTCATCTCCCCATCCCTTTTTATCAACAAAAACAAACAAACAAACAAAACCAAAAAATCTTGACATGGAAGCAGTGTACTGCAGTTAGTCTCACAGTATACCCTTTAGTCCATACATTTTTACTTGCAAGTGTTCATAACGATGAGTCATTGGCCTGAGTCAAGGCCTCTAGCTTCTGCTATGCTATTGCAACTGGGCCCTCACTGCAAGTCCTCTTGGATATTCCAGTTGTTGACTTGTGTTATGATGGAGATCCTGCAGCTTTGAATCTGAAGGTTTGGCCCCTTCACATGCTCCTGTGGCTCCTATTACCACCAAAGTCAGTGAAGATAGAGCTACAGAGAGTTGGTCCTGCCCCTCACTGGCTGCAGTACCAGAAAGACCAGATCCTGCAACTCATCCAGGCAGCACAGTAGAGCTGACCCTGTTGGTGGGGCACAGGACCAGAAGACCTGAACCTCCCCCCCCACCTCCTATGCCATACAGTGGCATGGGTGAGGGAAAGATGCTGACTCCCACATCCCTTGACACCTGCGGCAGTCAGGAGACATGACCTTGCTGGCATGAGAGTGGGAGAGCTGGCTTTGCCCCTCACCAACTGCAGCATTTGGGAAAGCAGGCCCTTCATCTAGCAAGGACAAAACAATAGAGCTGGACCCAGTAATGTGGGTGTGGGTGAGCTGGTCCTGACGAAGTAAGAGAAGGAGAACTGGCCCATTTCTTGCTGCCTGCTGCATTGGTTGAGCTGGTAAAGTGCTGGAGGGCTTGCCCTGGTGATGACAATGAGGGAAAGCTGATGGACTGACCAACCAAGGTATCAACCAGGTCCAGAACCAGGGCTATGAGTTTGCCCACCCCAACATCTACTTCATTGATCTCCTACAACAAAGACAGATACAAAAGAGTAATGTAAAAATATATGTACTACATGATATTCTAGGATTTCATGGCTTAATGTAGAAATAGTTCTCCTTGCCTACCAAAGAGGCCATTCTGGCTGGAACATACAGTCAGACACAAACAAATTATTATTTCTGATTTCCACAACTTATTTAATCATTAGGTGGCATCATTGTCTCAGAAACGATAGTTGAGACTTGAACCGGAGTTTGACATATTATGTGTCTTTTTTCAAGTGATGAGTTGTTGGATTGTCCAATTAGACATTAGCGGCACAACAGCTTGTGCAACTGAAGAGCATACACTTGCCAAAGAAACCACATTACAGTCTAATAACGAAATAAGGGTTAAATTATTTAGAACTCAGTGAGGCCATGATTCAAATTAGCAAATCCAAGCCAAGAAAATCAGTTCTTAAGTGGTCAGTTCCTTCAATTTGAAGACCGATTGTTATATATATTGTATTTATCTGAACTTAATACTAGACACTCTTTTGGCTACTAGAGAATCCATAGCTATTTACGTGTCCATTATTACATGTAGAAAAAGAATTAGACTTGTTTATTGACATTTGCCAAATGCAGAAGATCATTTATAACTCCAGATAAATTCATTGATGAACGTCCACCCATTTTAGAAATCATTATTTGAATAAAAAAATCAACCCAGTGATATTTCTGGATAATTTTCCATAAATATGTATATATTTTATGTAGTAGACTCATAACTCAATGAGAAGTAGCCCAACGTACTTACTTGTGCTGACAAAGTATCTAATACCCAATATATAACAATAAATTATATACCTATAAAACAAAAATCTTTACAAATAGATTTTAAAAAGACAAAGACCCCCAATTAATTTCGAGGTTAAACTGAAAATAATCCATAAATAGTTATGCCACTTCTGAGGAATCAGACTATTATATTATATAAAATAAACTATACAGATTTAATCCTAACCCCATTTTGTGTATGGTGAATAATTACTTTCACAGAAGTGTTTTTCTGTTGCATCACATATTAAGCCAAAGTTAATTTAATATTCACTACAAGTAGTTTTGACATGTGATTTCAAATTCCCAGAGCCATATTGCTAGTGGGAAGTACATGATACTCTCATTTCTGAATTTACAGTTAGAATATGTTTTAAAAATCTGTATTCTGAGTATAGGCACAAAAGCTAATGTTTTTGGTGACTAGACATTGAAAGTGAGAATATATCTATTATTAAAAGTTTCAGAGGACCCGGTCCCACTGCCTGGATGCCTCCCAAACAGATCAAGCCAATCAACTGTCTCACCCATTCAGAGTTGGCTGTTCGAAACCTGGGGCCTATGCAGGATCGCTTGGCTCGGCCTGAGAGGAGGGGACTGGACCTACCTGGACTGAGTCTACCAGGTGGATCTCAGTCCTTGGGTGAGGCTTTGCCCTGGAGGAGGTGGGAATGGGGGGTGGGCTGGGGGGAAGGTGAGGGGGGCCTGAGGGGGGAGAACAAGGGAATCTGTGGCTGATATGTAGAACTGAATTGTATTGCAAAATAAAATTAATTAAAAAAAGAAAAAAGAAGTTTCAGAGGAAAAAATATTACTCTGCTTATTAGAGTGTCATGAAAATATAATTTACAAATAAAGAAACATATTTAAGAAATTTGAAATTAGAATATATTCATATGACTAAGAACAAATTCAAGAAATGGTAGTCAAGCCTGAAATGTAGTGACTACCTTAAATCCTACCACTTGTAAGTAGGAAGATCAGTGGTAGCTCAGGGCCAGTTCTAGCTAGACAATGAATTTAAGGTGAGATTGGGCTATATGAATCACTATATCATAAAACCATCCAACCAACCAACTGCCACCACCATCAACACCTCCTCCCCCAAAAAAGCAGTAGTATTTGAAATATAATTTCATAATTTCCCTGTGTTCCCTCCTAATCGTTGTTCCCTCCAAGGATAATAACATTAGATAGTTAAGATAAAGTGAATATTCAGTTGAGGCAGGTCCAAGCCCCTCCCCTCTACATCAAGGCTGTGCAAGGTATCCCACCATAGGTAATGGGCTTCAAAAAGCCAGCTCATGCACCAGGGATTGATCATATTCTGCTGACTCCCCATGGGAGGCCTTACCTTTTCCGAGGAGGGGGTGGGGGTGGATTGAGGGGAAGGCTGGGGGAAAGTGGGAGGAGGGATGAGAGGAAAACCTGTGGTTGGTATGTAAAATGAATGGAAAATTTTTTAATAAAAAATAAAGTAAATAGTCTATGCTCAAAATCACTTCCATTGTGGAATCTCAACTGCATTCTTTTTTTCCTCCTTCAAAAATAACCATTTTTGTGACTGACCTGATTTGGCATTAGTTCAAATTTCTTGCCAGTCTTTTGGGTGTATTACAGTGTGTAACTATGGACATTACTGACTTAATATTCCCATTAAAGTGGTGTTTTTAGAAAAGGAACATTTGTACACCACCATGACCATGCTATTACACTTAACAATCAAGATAATGGGTGAAAAAAAAGTCTGTACAGAATCGCTTTGTTGGGAAGCTTTATATTTTTGAAATAATGGAAATTAAATACAATTACACATCTTCTTTGTAGCAGCTAGGCACTCCACCAATGTGCTTGATTGAGTCAACAAATCTGCTGTCACGTGTAGCTTCCCTGTCACTCTTCTGGCTCTTCTCTCCTGCTGACTTTTGTTTCTTGACAGTAATTATGACATTCTGTGACTGTCATAGCTATTGATATGCTATAACCATAAAAGCATCCTTGTCTCATTGTTTAGCAAGGGTTTGACCTCTACTACCATGGGGCCAGAGGCTCTGCTTCCAAAGTTTCCTCTTTTTTTAAGGTCCAAGAGTTGAAAATTGTTATAAGTCCCAGAATCATCATAGAATCTACAATCTCCAAAACTGTGTACATTATTACTGAATCCACCAGGGCTATCCTTACTGCCACCATACCCACAACTCTCATAGATGACACCAAAGCCACCAAGGTCATTGATGTTTCCTCCATGAGCAAAATTGTCATGTTGCCAAAAGCACTTCCACGATCACCACCAAAGTTTTTAAAACCATTTTGGCTAGATGAAGCACTATGTTATTTCCACAGGACTTTCTTCAGAGTTTTGTACATTATTTACATTATGACAATTCTAAGTGACAATCTTATTTATAAAATCATAGTCGTAATAGCTCAAAAATGTAGTTATTTTCTCGACTGTCTCAATCAGTCATGATTTATACCACTTAAGTTTTCCCATACTGTCAACATAATTTCATAAGTGATGTTCTTTTGGTGTCTTCTTTAAAACCACCAACAAAGATCTTTTTCACAGATAAATGGGCAACTGGTCTTTGAGAATCTTCTCTTGACACAACTCTCCTTGGTTCCACATCTCTACTATACACCTCATGTGGTTCAACATTCATGATTCCATCTACCTCCTCCATGGAGGTGTCAGTGACAAGCACAAAACTCTGGATCTCTCATTACCACTGTTCCAATGCTGGTGAGTGTTCCATATTGCTCAAACTGGCTCCTCAGATTTTCACCAGTTATTTTTATTTTCATTTTTTATTTAAAACTTTTTCTTACATAATTTTTTCATGGAATATGTTTTGATTGTATTCTTTCTGCTCCTCACAATTGTTTTGAAATTCAGAGCACTACAGAAGAGCTTCCACAGCTATTCAGCTTCTTTTGAAGACTCTGACTTAAACATGACAGGAGAGAAATAAGAGCCTTCTATGATGCTTCCTCATATCAGCAGGAAGAAAGGAATGTGTTAACAGACATCTTGATGATATTATTTTTAATTCACATTCAATAAATAGAATTGCACAATCTTATTCTTACTTAAAATGTAGCTGATATGAATATTTTGATTTGTTTACATATGCCACAATCTGAAGAATTTTTGTTTGCTTTTTTTGACAATGTATTCATATTGCAGTTCAGCATTGGCCAAAGACTATCATTTAGATTCAGAGTTAGATGTAGTTGTTATAGCTAAGATCAGTGGTGGTGTTTTCATCTTTATCAGAGGCACAAACCTTTTTTCATAATTAAAAAGTCAGGATAATTTGATGTTCATTGTACAGAATCTTTGGAGGAGACAAATGGATACATTTTAATTTTAACATTTTCTCATTGTCGATAATTTTTACTTATTTTGTAAAGAGGTATGCTTTTTTTACATAACTTCATTTTTTAACCACATGAATTGTTTATGTCAGAAATAAAAAATAATTGAATTTTCCTTCATTTTGCTTGTACAGTTTTCAAATAATGATTTTTTTTTTTTATTTTTTAGGGGGCTGTGGAGAGAAGACAGAGGGGAAGTTGACAAACTATTTCAATATTATTATGAAACTGAATTGAGATGCATTTTATATTTTAAATGTGTTTTGAATTTTGTATCAAGGCCATAATAATATTAGTTTGGGCATGGGATCCTGTTCAAGTTAGTTCATACATTATTGACATGATCTTCATCATTTTTGCATGTTTTCGTAGCTATATAACATTTCACAGGGTTTTAAATTGATCTTTCATTTTCTGTTATATGCTTAGTATTACCATTGGAGAGAAATCATGTGTTATTTGTCTGTCTTAGTCTGTCCTACTTTGATTACTATAATAATTTCCAACAGTAATAAAGATTAACCACAGTACCCTGCACTGGGAAAATGGAAAGGGAGCCTTGAGAGCAGACCCCACTCTTTGAAGGTTAAAGCTCATAAAAATGCAAATTCATTTCACTGGAGTGTGATTGAATAAAGAATTGCTGGTGGAGTAGGGCCACCTCTTAGATTCATTCAGCCAGGAACTCAGAGGCTTTAGCTACAGTGGTAAAAAGAGCCCAGGCTACTGT
Organism: Peromyscus eremicus; assembly: GCF_949786415.1. Taxonomy (NCBI): domain Eukaryota; kingdom Metazoa; phylum Chordata; class Mammalia; order Rodentia; family Cricetidae; genus Peromyscus; species Peromyscus eremicus. The sequence goes on along the minus strand of NC_081439.1, from coordinate 73,643,135 downwards.
TACTAAAAGTCCTTCCCTGGAGAGGATGTAAACAACATTTAACCTTCCTCCCACAGTCCCAATAACAAACTTACATAGACGTCACTAAAGTTCACCTTGGGGAACAGAAAGATATTTTAGGCTTACTTACAGAGCGATGAGTAAGGGGTTCTGAGTAGGAGCATGAGTGACCTTAAAGCAGCCACCCTAGATGGTCTACACCCAGCATTAATGATGGCTCCTGCAATAACTGTGTAGATGGAGCCCCTCCTCTAGTATCATTTGTACCGTATATTCTAGCCCTTCTCTGTTATCCCAAGGCCACAAGTAATTAGGAAAGAATTGCATTCAACGGCTTGGGAGTGGTGGCTGGATATTCAGGTGAGGATCTCACGGCACCCTCTCTTGCTCCTTCTTTGAGGAAATCTCAGTAGTCAGCAACACAGCTGTGATGATCTTTTGAGTTGGATCCTTGCTGAACTCCATGAGATGGAGGCAATATGGCTCAGAAAATAAACGTATACAATAGTCACATCTCAAAATGACAAGTTTTTGGCATTGCCCTTATGGTGCTGATATTGGCAGCATGCAAGATGCAAGGTGTATGTGTGTGGTGTGCGTGTGCGTGTGCGTGTGCGTGTGCGTGTGCATGTGCGTGTGTGTGTGTGTGTGTGTGTGTGTGTGTGTGTGTGTGTGTTTATGTTAAGTGTAGGTCATAGAACTCTAAAAGGGCCACAAGAGAGGCAGAAGAGGACTGAGAAGAAAGGAAGGAGAGAGAAATGTGTATCTGTCAGAATAACAGGAACAAAGTAGTCCATAACCTATTATAATTGTTGAGATATTTATAGAAATATCCATAAAGGAAGGGAAGCACATTTAGGTAAACTGACATTAAAGTTTGATGAAGCACACATTAAACAACAATAAAGGAAAGGCATCAAGCCAGATGTCTCACATTTCTTACTGAAAAGCTACTCTCTACTCCTATCTGCCCAATTTCATTTCCTAAAAAATGAGCCATGTAAACTCCAGTAGATATGCTGCTTTGTATATATGTAGGTCCAGGTTTAGACTGTATAAATGAGTTTCAATGACAGCAAGCACAAAAATAAGATAAACTCAAGAAAGGGATATTTGGTTCCTGGTTTTCCACTTCTTTTTACACTCCAGCTATGCCAAGATTAGCAATGGCTCCATTAATCTGACCAGAGCTGCCAGTTATCAGTCTTCCTGTGTCTTCCACACCTAGTTATTCTGGTTGAAATAAGAAAGGGAGCCGGGCGGTGGTGGCGCACGCCTTTAATCCCAGCACTCGGGAGGCAGAGGCAGGTGGATCTTTGTGAGTTCGAGGCCAGCCTGGTCTACAGAGCGAGATCCAGGAAAGGCACAAAAAAAGCTACACAGAGAAACCCTGTCTCGTAAAACCAAAAAAAAAAAAAAAAAAAAAAAATTAAAAAAAAAAAATAAGAAAGGGAGTTCTTGGGTGCAAGACTGGTACTTGGAGTGTTACCAGAGTGGTTACATTAAGAGCCAGGACCATGCCATTCCTAACAGTCTAGGCTCAACTACCTATGCTCAATAGATCAAATAGTAAGACAAGTAGTAGTGAAAAGTGGAGCAATGGTATTTATTCAATGTATTATGTGAAGAGAAACAAAGAGATCAAATCATACTCCTAAAGTCATTTTTAGGACCCTAAGATAAAGTTTAGGTTTTAATGGAGAACATGACTTATGCATAAGCATGCAGTAACAGTCAAGGTGTTTGTTTCCTTTCACCAATCACTGACCCATCAGTCTCCAGTGTCTCTTACAAGGCAGTCCAAGAAGTTACCAGAACGGTGTAGAGACTCTTTGTAGGAAATAAGCACCTGTGGTTAGGATCAAGACACAGGCCTTTTCTTTCCCCTATTATAATTTTCCTAGGGAAATTTCAATTAATTGGGGATCTTTATTCTAATAATCTTTTAACCAAATGGATAGAAACCAGCATCTCTTTACAACATCTTTATTTCTACCAGGGACATTCCACTTTCCCCCTTTGAAAGTTTGTTAAGAGAGTTACAGTGGAAGGGCAGAGGATGACAAAGAGGAGAGGAGCACAAATGAAAGGAAAATACACGTGATAATGCCATAATGAGATCCATTGCTTTGTTTGAGTTGCACATTCATCATGTCAGAAAATAGATTGCCATGTTTGTGTTTTTCCATAATTTTAAAATATATGCAATAAAAATAATTTCATAAGGTTTTTGGTTTCATTGGTTGCAGTTGTCCAAGTAGTCCAAGTTCCCCTAATACTTATCCATTGGCAAATGTAAATTTCTGTATTTCAATCTTAGTAATATTAATGATCATATCACACTTTTTCATCAAATAAAATACACAGGTTAGAGGATGACTACTAATGGATAAAAGTCCTATAGCAAGAGTTCAAGGAGTTTGAAGAGGTCTTTCTGAAGACAAAAGAAGAGGGCAAATGCATATAGAAAGAGAGTAACCACAAGGGTTAAATGGGTTAGACTGTAAATCCAGAAACACTAAACTAAAATTCATCAGTCTTGAGATGGACCTCATAGTTGTAGAGGCAAGGTATATAACAATAAAGAGTATAAAAGTTTGGCGTAGAACACAAGACTATGGAGACAAGGTGCAAAACATGGGGTGGGTAGAAAACTGGATCAAAGTAGAGGTGGCAATTTCAGTAGGGGATGTCAGTAGTGAAAATTTCACTAAGCTAAACTGTGAGGAATATTTTGGAGTCATCTGCATGATGCTTCCTTGGCAAAATTTTATCAGAAAATAGATAAGTGGAGGTTGATGCAATATTAATATTAGGGGTCCTCTTTATAGCGTTCAGGGAAGCATGTTGCATTCTTTCTTAGTCTCTGTATATGGCAAATTATAGAGTCTGATTTTTCTTATTTTTTGTAAATGAACCCATGTATTCATATTGTTCCAATGTGCTCTGATAAGTTGTATTAGCTGCTTTTCTGTTAGTGTGATAAAACACCATGACCAAGGTATCTTTCATAAAAAAAGAATTTAGTTTTGTTTGTATATCTAAAAAGTTAAAGTCCATAATGATAGGACAGAGGCAGCGAGCATAGTGGTATGAATAGGTATTTGAAAGCTTACATCTTGAACAAGAACAAAGCATAAAGCATTAATTGGAAGTCTGTAAGGCTTGAAGCTCTCAAAGCCCCACTCTAGTAACATACTTCCTCCAGCAAGGCTACAACTCCTAAACTTCCCAAACATCATCATCATCAACTGGGGACCAATTGTTCCAATGCCTGTGATGATAGGATATATTTCTAATTAAACAATCATATTGTACTCCCTGGTGCCCATAGTCTCATAATGTAAAATATACTTAGTATACTTCAAAAATCCTCATACTCTTTAATAATTTTAACACTGTTTAAAAGTCCAGTCAAAATTATTCTCTGAGACCCAAGATAATTATTTAGCTGTAGCCCCTTACAAAATTAAAATGCAATTCACATACTTCAAACTTATAATGATACATAATGTTCATTTCAGTCACAAAATGAAGGAGTGAGGGTATAGTGTGGAAATAATGAGTAAATGCAAGACCAAAACACTGCAAGGCTAATACCAAGTCCTGTAGCTCCATGCCCAATGTCAGGAACTTGAATTTCAAATGGCTTAAATGGTTCTGCTTCTCCAGCTTTGTGACCTGCATCGTGTAGATTTTTTTCTGCATTGGTTCTATTCCCTGTATATAGCTCTCCTTGGCAGGTATCTCATGGTTCCTACATTTCCAACATCTTAGGGTATTCAGTACAACCTAAGGTTTACTTTCACAGCTTCATATAGTAGACTCTCATAGGCTTTTGCCCACTTAAAGATTTTAAGTAGGGAATTCCTTGCCACCTGACACCTGCTTCTTGTCCTCAGTAGCTTTCTGAAGCCACAGAGGAAGAATACATACTCCCTTCACTCTCGCATCATTCATGCCTCTAAATCCAGCACCTCATAGAAGATACTGCTGAATGTTGTTGCCTGCTAAAGGTGGACCCTAATCATTTCATTCAAGCTGGGAGGACTTACCTTAAGAACATTCTTACATTTGTTCTGCTGCTTATTAGGAGGCATTTCCTTAATGATGCTAATCTTTTTATCTCTTTCAACACAATTCTTGGCTGCAACATTAAGTTTCTTGGTGTCCTTATTCTATTTAAGTTATACATTTTGTATTTGTTTCTGTTACACTTGAATTTTTTGTAGACATACGTAACAGTAATTAATAATAACCATACCACATATTCAATATTACATTGCCTTGAAATTGTCACTATCAAATAAATTAGTAGATTACTTTTAAATTTAGTCTCAGGCAAATTCTCATGACAAGAGAAAGCAGACAGATTCCTTGCCAAATTTCCATAAGAAAGATGTCTAACCAAGTTGCTAATATTTTCCCCTCTGAAACCATTTGGGCTAGGTGTCCATTGTTCTCAATTCTGTCAACAGTACTGTCTTTCAAGTCCCTACTAGATTGAACTGCTTTTTTATTTTGAAAGTCTTACATATTCCTATATAACCAACGTGATCAGCTTCTTCATAGCAACATACCACCTTCTGATACTAGCTTCTTTTTTGTTACTGTGATAAAATTCCATGACCAAGACAACATGTAAAAGAAAGTGTTTATCCTGGATTGTGGTTCCAGATGGTTAGTCTACAATGGCAGGACAGAGAAAGCAGGCAGCAAGCACAAAATCAAGAACAGGAAGCTGAGAACAAATTTTGTTAACAACAAGCAGGAAGCATAGAGAACAAACTAAAAATCAGATGAGACCTGAAACTCTCAAAGCCTTCCCCCAGTTACATACTTCCTTCAGCAAGGCTATAAATTCTAAAGCTCCCCAAACTGTCCAACCAATTGAGGAACAAGTGTTCAAATGCCTGAGACTGTGGGGCATATGAGGTACTCTCTGCCCCTGCCTCTGAAACCTCACAAGGCGAGAGTCTTTACTGTCTGTAATTCTATTAGTGTTATAGACTTCTGAATTCCAATTATAATACATGGTTATATTCATATAGTACTCTTGGGATTCTCTAGTCCTAAATTCAAAAATCTCTAATACTCCTCCCTCAAGCCACTTCAGAAACACACGAACATCATGATAAAGTTAATAACAGCACTATTCTCAGCTTGTTACCAATTTTTTTTATTAATTACCATCTTTACCTCCTTGTTACTCTGACCAAGTACTAAGAAGAAGAAAGTTAAGGGAAGAAGGAATTACTTTGGCTCACAGTTTTGGGATGTACACTCCTTCATGCCAGAGAAGGCATGCTGGTAGGCAGCTCCAGGGCACTATAAGCATACAAATCCAGAAAGAGAGACTGGAACTGACCTAGGACCTTCAAAATTCATGCTATCACTGATGCAGTTTCTCCAACCAAGTGCTGTCTTGTAAACTTCTCAAAATCTCCTAAAATAGTGTCATACAAAAGCCCACGGAGCATAGGCACCCAAAAAATTGGATGGTGCTTCCTCACCTTAGGAAGGACAATACAGTCTATTTTACTCCATACTCTATATATTATCATAAAGAAGTAAGAATAGACAATATTTAATCTGTATATGCTGTATTTCACTGCCATTGACATTGTTCATCTCATATTCATATCTACTGGCTATGTTTAATTAATACTATAATAGTAGTATGCATTTCTTTGGGACCATGACCTATCTAGTCTCAAATTCTTGGCATCATTAAGAATATAAAGTATGAGATCCATTTTATGGTGTGGGTTTCAAATTAATCAAAAAGTGGTAGATTAATCCCCTAGTATTCTTACACCCATCATATCAGTGAACATATCTTACAGACAGGTCATTATTATAGCTCACAGTCATAGCTGTATGATATTGATGATTACTTTTCTCCTTTAGTAGCATATATAGTACGTCCAAGATCTATGAACACTAGTATATATTGGTGAAGCTTCTAGCTGTGCAATACCTTGATATCTTAATGTTTGATGATATAAGTATGTGGTGTCTTCAGTAATAGGGTCTTATCGTCATGTTGTGTAAGGTAACCAATAACATTTGCAGTAGCCTGTAGTATTTGGGAGCATCTTTTATTAATGACTAAAAACTTTGTAACTTATTTCTGGTACTAGGATTTTTGATAGCATATGATGTCTGGTTAGGAAATTATCTCCCATATTATACTGTGACTCCATTTACATTAGTTTTATATATGTGTATATTTTAGGAAGATTCTCTAGTAGTAGGCACTCACATGGCTTTTGGTGTTAAAGTGCCATTGGTGTTAGTTGTCATCCCCATCTTCTCCTCTCTACCCTTCTGTCCCATGCCACATCCAAATTAATCTTCCTGTTCTAACTTCCTTGTCATTCCTTTATAACATTAAATTCTATAAACCCTTCCTTAGAAGATCTCCTCCTTTCACTTGGTCATTTACTACCTACCAAACTTCAGTTGATATTTTAAATGAAGCACATATATCTAAAGCATCATAACTAACATCCACATATAAAAGAAAATATGAAATGTTTATCTTTCAGTGTCTGGGTTACTCACTCAGAATGCTTGTTTCCAGATCTGTACATTTAACTTACATTTCATCATTTCATAAATATACTACATTTTCATTACACATTCATCACTTGATTTATATCTAAGCTGTTTCCAATTTCTGGATATTCTGAATAATGAAGCAATGAACATAAATGAGGAAGTATTTCTGTTGCAAGATTCAGAGTCTCAAAACAGGAAAGGGGAAGGAAATATTGGCGTGCTTTCCTTGCACTTCTGTTTGAACTGGAGTACTTTATGTTCTCCTGCCTTTGTTTTTCAGGCATTGGACTTGGATTAAATTATATCATGTATTTGGTTTCACCAGTTCACAGGATAGGTGTGTGGAGAAATGTCACCAATCCCATGAAGAGATTTGGGCTTTGACCATTCCTCTTTGGCCTTAATGTAATTTTTAAAGGAATTTAAAAATGAGTTAGAATATAATGGGGATAAAATATTATTCCTAGATATCATATGCTAACAAATGAAACTCAGTTTTGGGAATGGGTTGCATATTTTTTTTATTTGTTGGCAAAAATAATTCCATAGACCCTGCCCCCCACATATTTACAGGCTATTGCCAATGTTACTTGTTGTTCTTTATACTGATAAGACCCTATTTCTGAAGACATTGCATGCTTATAGAATATAATATGGAGAAATTGACCTACCACAAACCTGGAAACTTCACCCCCTCACTGATTAGTGTTCATAGTGTTTTAAAATACTATACATACTATCAGAGGGAAAAATAATCATCAATCTCATTGAGGCACAACCCCTATGAACTGTGTAATGATCTGACTGAAAAAAATAACCTCTGTTTTAATAGTGGCATGCATGTTATAGGAGTAGGCAATCACTTTTGGATTGGATTTGGGTTTGCCATGAGCTAAAACCCACACTTAAGATTTAATGATGCTAAGAACCTGAGACTAGATAGATCATGGGCTCTAGGGATAAACCTACTAGTATTTTTCTACTAAATGAACAGAGCAAAACAACTCCCAGTTACATATTGCTATAATCGTAAAACAGTATATTGTTCAACCATCATCAGAGAAGCATTTTCTTACAGAAGATGAGAATTAACACAGAGACTCACAACTAGCCAATATGCATGGAGTTACTTTGAAATACTCAGGCCTTAATAGGATGTCTTTTTAATATCCCACCCCTAATGACTCAGAGATGTATATTGACAAGGAGACAGAAAGATTATAAGAGCCATATGTGTTGGATGAGTCCAAAAAACCTGTGTCTTCCAAACACAACGGGACTACTATGCACATGAGCTCACAAAGACTGTGACAGCATGCAAAACACCTGTATGTTCTTATTCATGTTCAAGCCAGACAAAATATCAGCATGGAAAAGGTGAAGTGAACATAAAATCCCATGCCTAGCTAAGAAGCTGTTTATAATGGATAGGTCCTGGGAGATGGAAAAATCCATTTTCTATGATATAGTAACACACAATATATCAACTACTATCCAGGGTAGGCTTCATGCTCATGAGTACTTGACCAACACAAATCAGATTCATGCTTTTGTTCCAGGTTTTAATGAAAAATACATAAAGTTGAGTGGGCAGAGATGAGGCATCTAGGAGGATTTGAGAGAGTGTAAAGAATATGAGAAAAACATTATATAAAGATTTTAAAAAGAAAAACGGGAAAAATACTTTTATTTGATTCTGTCAGTCTGTGTGCCTGTCTCTCTCCCTCTGTTGTGTGTGTGTGTATATGTGTTTGTGTGTATGTGTGTGTGTGTGTATGTGTGTGTGTGTGTGTGTTTTGTGTGTGAATGTACACAAACACATTCATGAGTGTATGTGTCTCTGTGTCTATATATCTGTGTGTGGGTATGTGCCTGTGAATACAGGTGGTGCCAGAGGTCAAAAGAGGGCTCCAGATCTGGAGTTACAAGCAGTTCTAAGATAGTTGACAAGTGCTGGGAACTGAATTCAGATCCTCAACAAGGGCAATATGTGTTCTTAACTATCAATCCATTTTTCCCTATGATATATTTTTAATTGAGATAATTTTGGTGAAATGAAACATTCTTTAAACTTTCCACAAAAATTCTACTCTTTCCTTTTCTTGTATTTTGTAGAACCAAGATTACAATTATTATTATTGTCAGAACACATATAAAATGGCATATTCAGATTTGACTGATAACTCAATATGTTGATAGTGGTCAGCTGAATATATTGCTCTTCATTGTTTCTTAACTCCCTTGTGAAAAACAGGTCATCTATAACAGCAGTCCCAATAGTCTGTGGATCCAGAGAGTTTCTGTGTGAAGTCTAACACTGAAATGGGTTCAAGAAAAACAAGCTTTTAAACATTCAGATAGTTACTTGAGTCTAAGTTTTTCCAATAAAAGATAATGGTCTGACAATTCAACAAGTGATTTTAAAGTTTTTTTGGTTGAAATTTTGTGATTCTCAGATGATTATATCTTATACATAGCATATGGTTCCCCTGATCTCAGCTTAAACAGCTAAGTGAAAACATGTAATATCTCAAGGAAACCTACAGAACTTAGGCAAAGTTTTTAGTCTAAATCTGGAGTGCTGTAATGAAATCTTTTAGGGTCCCTACATCATTCAAATCTCTCTCTTTAAATAAACACATATACTTATGAAAGAGTACAGCCTATAACTGATTTAATCTTAGAGGAACAATATATTGCCTAAATAATCGTTAAATAATGCTTTTCATAGATGCTCTTAGTACATAAATTGTCTCTGGTCAGTAGGTCTTTGGGTTCATCGACTTCATGAGACGAGGGCGGATAAAACTATTATGGTCTGAGAGTTGGAGTGTCCTGCCCAGGCATAGCATCTAATTGACTTCAGTAGTTCAAACTATAAATAATACATTGTTAAAGAAATATTTTCTGTACATAAGCATCTTGTATAGAACTTGAGCCTCATGATTTATGAAGAGAAAAGTACGTTAAATAATAAACTTTAAAAAAAATTCTACTCTGAAAAAGATGAGGAAGTATAAGTGGCTTTTGAGGAGGGATTGGATGTGATTTAATTTACATCTTAGATGTATCAGTCTAAAAGTTGTGTTTTTAAAAGTGGGAAATGTTTGAGGTGTGTCTGTGAGGACCAAAATATGTCATAATCTAAGGGTTTAATTGTTGAGCTATTTATAAGAATGTAAGTATTATTGGAAAAAAAAGGTAAACATGAATAGGTGAAGTATATGCTAAACAGGAACAATGGAAAAAACATTCCATGATGCATGTTTCCATTTTGTTAGTGCAGAGAGAGGCACTCTCTACCCTTCTCTATATGAACCATGAGAACAACAATAAATAGTCTGCCTTGCCAGAAGGCCATGTTTAGGTTTTGCAAACATGTGCCAGTGGCAATGACCTGAAAAAAATAAACTAACTATAAGATTAGATATTTTTTCTTATTGTCTAGTCTTTCTTCCCACTCCTGCTATGCCAAGCTTAGCAATAATTCAATTTATCTAATCACAGTGGTTTATGAGTCATTTTTGGTTACTTTTCTTAAATCTTGCTGTTATGGTTTGAATGTCTTCTCAAAAATGAAAATTAATTGATATTATAAAATACTATAAATATCTGCTTAAGAGAAGAGTAGATCACAAGGGTTCCATTCTCATGTGAATGATTTGTGTTAGTACAACAGGTCAAGCTCTTCCCTTCTTCTCTAAATTTTAGTCTTTTCCTTTCATGATATAGAAAGACAGTCTTTAACAGGTCTTACATCCTGAATCTTAGTTTTCATTTATCCAAAGTCAAGAGCCAATAATTTCTGTTTCTTGCCTGGCAGTGGTGGCATATGCCTTTAATCCCAGCATTTAGGAGGCAGAGCCAGACAGATCTCCGTGAGATTGAGACCAGCCTCGGCTACAAAGCCAGTTCCAGGAAAGGAGCAAAGCTACACAGAGAAACCCTGTCTCGAAAAACCATAAACAAAACTTTGTTTCTTGTGAGATGGAGAATAAGTAGGATTTAATTATATAACAAAAAAGTTGACTAAAATATCTAACATAACGTTTGTGAAAGTTAGTATTATTAATCATCTTTTAACGAATTTTGCCTGATGAATTTTTTGTTGCATCTCTAGCCCTAAATGGAGAATAGTAGAAAGTCTATTAGTAGAACCCAGATAGAGACACAGATATTGAGAACTGCAATTTTAGGTAAATGTAGCCACTGTTAAAACTCTGGAATATTAGAAAAAGGGGAAATGTCTATATATTCTGGTTGGTTTCTGCTACCTTAAAATCTATTGCTAATATCTTCCTTTAGTTGAATCCAAATTAAAGTTCAGGGTCAAAAGATATCATAAAATGTAATCCATATAGTTTAGTCACCTGGATTAATAAACTGAGCTCAGAAATTAGGAGACTGACTTTAGGATTTGAGAGTATAAATTTATATTTTCATTATTGTTTTATAACACCCTGTATATGAAATACACAAAACACTTATAAGTCATGATTGGAATTACAATTGAATTAAATCAGGGAGTATTTTCAGAAAAGATGAACCAATAAGGTCTTTATGGTAGATGATTCTTTTGCTAAGATTCCAATGATGAGTGTAAATAAATTTTGCATAGACCATGAGTGGTATTCTAGGTAGAGGAAAATGTAAAGACAAAGCCAGGTGTAGCAAAAGAGTTGCAGCATTTAAATAACAATATAAAAGCTCTAACTCTTGATGAATCCTAAAAACTAAGCAGTAGAATAAAGTTTTGTATGCAAACATCTATGTTCTCCATAAGGATATAGAAATCGATTTTTGATACTTAAAAGTCATATAGCATCCTTTACATCACAGTCTTAGGTTGCACTAAATTCAAGAAGAAAATATGCCTCTCTTTCTGGGAGCAGTCAATCTCTAACTAAATGAAGAGCTACAATATTAGAAGTCTTGTTGAAGCAATCAAAAAAACTTATCTCAGTTTGTCAGCTGGTGGCAAATAATTTGACTTCATTTACTATATTTGATACAAACAAAATTATTTGATCATTATAGTATCATAGATATTTATATACACTTTCTGTTAATAGAAAATAAAACATAAGTGATGTTGTGATAGTTCAGCCATCAAATTTTCTTTCCATCATGAGTAATGGCTCCAGTTTGATCTCTGACATTGTAGAAGAAAGAAAACTGACTCTACAAAGTTGTCCTTAGACCTTCACGTGTACTTATGGCATGCACACCAACACACATGCACACATGTGCACTTACACTCATGTGCACATGCACAAAAATCTAACAATAAGAAAAATATAGAAATATATCTACCTTTGTTTTATGACATAAGAAATATTCTGTTTTCTGTAATATATTGGTATATTTAAATATAACATTTTAATAATCAAGATATTTTGAATTAATAGAGAACACGAAAGCAATCTAGAACTCAGACATAAAATCAGTTTTTGTACAGTAAGATAACTTCTTAACCTTATAATGAAAACTTATCTATCACTCTACTTATTCTCTGAAACAAAAACACACTTGCTGTTAGCATGTTTCCAAACTAAAATTAAGGTTAATATAAAACAGCTCCACTTATACCTAATGCTTATTTAATATTTAGTGAATGAACGCTTTGTTAAATGAAAATAGTTAGTTGCACATACAGCTAATAATATGTCAAAGGAAACAGAAAACCTTTCCTTACCAATACTAAAATTGCAGAGTAACTGCAACTCCATAATTGTTATTTATCCTAAAATATTTATTATCTGTGATGTTTTGGGTTCCCCAAGATGTAGTGGTGAAAAAGCATAGCTCCTCTTTTCATGAAGGATGATGTTAAATAATGAGCCATAGACATTAGTACTCTGCAAAATATTAGCATATAATAATTGGATGGGGAAGAGGGTCTCCTCCCACACTCCCTTTGATTCAAACACAGCAGTATTATTGTTGGTGTTTTTGTTCTCAAAGAACCCACGCCAAAGCACAGGCATAGAAAACAAGTATTAAGATTTACTTTAGCATGTAACAGTGAAAAGGCACAAAATAAGTACACTCTCCACATAAGAGGGCAGATCAAGCCTAGCTACTTCAGTTTTTTTCTGGATTTAGCAGTTCTAGTCCATTATTTTTCATTCTTTTCCCACCTCTTGTGTGGTCTTTTGTGATTTACTTCCTCATATAGGTAGAGAATTTCTTAAGGGCTTGTTAGTAATTAGATTCATTAGATGTGTGCATAAAGATATAACTATTAATACCTATAAAACTCGAAATTTTACTACAGTTTATTAAGATTCAAATCTTCTTGCCTATCTTTCTATTATCCTTGTCCATCTTGAGTTTATTATTTGGATGTTGAATTTTGTTTAGAACTAGAAAAATTTGCAATGCTCTACAAATCTAAATAGTCTATATTTTGAAAGAAGATCCATGTTAACTTTCAAGAGAATTTGTGAATCTGTTCTTCTTCACCCATACTGAAAACTGCAGAGTCCAGATGGATAAAGCATCATTTCAGGCAAGTCATCTGCCACACTTACAGCGTGTGCAGCTTTCAAATTCTAAATTCAAATGCTTAGTGAAAAGTGACTTGAAGAGAGGCAGCACCTGGTTTAAACTTGCATCATTAGATATAACTTTCTGAGTAATTATTTTAATCAGGCAGATGACAGAAACTAAATAGAATCTAATATTCCTGTGGGTTGGAGGAAGAGACGGATAACAGCTGTTTTTTTTCTATACTTTTGTTAAACCAACACATTCATTGAAAGCATTTTGATATTTCAGAAATATACTCAGGGTATATGATGAAATAAAGTAAACCAGGCAATCTGTTATTAGAATCTGTATTCAACTAAATGCTTACTGCCAAGTAATAACAAAATATATTTTAAGGTATATTATGAATACATCTTAAGTAGTACTTCCAAAAGACAACATATGATTATTTTGAATGAAAAGAAACACAGATCTCTACAAATTTTTTTTGATATGAAAATATAATCATTCCCAACTGTACCCAGCAGGTCTTAAAAATATTAGCTCCAAACTGTAATTATTTTAAATTAATAACCTTAAATGTTCAAGATAATTTATTGAAAGGAAGTCTTTTCATTCTTTTTGTCCTTTTAAACAATTTTTGAGCTTAATTAGTGAGATGCTAAGTTATCCCCTTTTAAAAACAATGTTCGTCTCCTGGTATGCAAACGAGACATTTTGTAAGTGAGCAATTTCTTTTCTTTCCACTGATCTATCTAGCAACTACTGTTTTATAGATTTATTGTCTACAAAATGTGTCCAGAACATTATGCTAAACACGTCATTATATCACAACCAACATATATTGCTTAGAAATTATTCTACTATTCTCTCACAGTAATAGGTATCTCTATGAATGCAAGTAACAATTACTAAGCATCTACACATTTCTATTATTATTTTATAATTGGGGGTGCTAATACAGAAATTTATCTTTATAAGGTCACATAGCAAGTCAGCAGATGAGGTCAATATACAAATTGGGGTCATTTAGATCCTGAATCCCAAAATTCATGTCCTGCAACTATGTCACACTATCCTCATATCTATTTTTAATGCTACTGGCCAGGGCAGAGGTAGGATTGAAAAAGAAAAAAAGGGGAAGTGCTGTGGATATCGCTCTATATAAATAAAGCACTGATTGGCCAGTGACCAGGCAGGAAGTATAGGCGGGACAAGGAGAGAGGAGAATTGAGGAAGGAGGAAGGGAGGAGAGACCGACTGGAGCCATCGCCAAGACAAGGAAGATGTAAAGTACTGGTAAGCCACGAGCCACGTGGCAAAGTAAAGATTAATAGAAATGGGCTGAATATAAAAGTGAGAGCTAGACAATGATAGGCCTGAGCTAATGGCCAAGCAGTTTAAATAATGTAAGAGTCTGTGTGTTTATTTTATAAGTGGGCTCCGGGACTGGCCAGACTTGGCGGTGGGAGCTAGAGAAAAATTCTCCAGCTACATTGGTTCACAAAATTGATATCTAAGTTACTTTAGGTATAATCAGTAATATTTCCTTCACATACGAATTTATTGAGTTTTAGTATTTATAATGTATATATTTATTTTTATTATTTTTATTTTATATGTGTATATGTTTGGCTTGTACTTATGTTGTTATCCTACATCCATGTCTGCTTAAATCAGGTGCTATTTTCTGGAAAGGATGATTTGGGGGTCCTCTGGATGTGTAGCCAGTGCTATTACATAATGAGCCCTCTTTACAGCTCCCATATGCATTAAAAGATGACTATTAATGAACGATAATTAAAGACTGCTAACAGATAGAGAATCAGCATTTCCCAGGGATGAGCTCCCTGGTTATCCATTGCAAAATGGTCAGCACTCAAATCATATGCACACAAAAAACAAAAATTGGAAAAAACCCAAGACACTTAAGAATTTGAAATACAGAGAACACACAGAGATATAGTGGGAGAGAAACAGAGAGACAGACAGAGACAGAGAGAAAGAGACACACCGATACACACACATATAAAAACATATCTGCTGGGTGGTGGTGGCGCACGCCTTTAATCCCAGCACTCGGGAGGCAGAGCCAGGTGGATCCCTGTGAGTTCGAGGCCAGCCTGGGCTACCAAGTGAGTTCCAGGAAAGGCACAAAGCTACACAGAGAAACCCTGTCTCGAAAAACCAAAAAAAACAAAACAAAACATATCTGCCTCAAAATATGGTGAAGCTTGAACTACTGCAGTAGATAGATCTGTTGGTAGATCAAACTACATCTCCATACAGTTTTATTTGTATTAATGACTGAGAAAATTCTTCAGGAA
This sequence comes from Peromyscus eremicus, assembly GCF_949786415.1. NCBI lineage: Eukaryota > Metazoa > Chordata > Mammalia > Rodentia > Cricetidae > Peromyscus > Peromyscus eremicus. The sequence continues at coordinate 73,627,752 of NC_081439.1, read as the reverse complement.
TAGAATTTTGACAATTTAGTACTTCTCCTGGTTCCACTAACCTGTTTTGACTGAACATGTTCTGAAAATAACTAGAATTGGATTTCATGGTATATATGCATACAAAAATTGAGTCAATCATTACAAATTGAAACTGTATCAATCATTACTATTTTCTAATGACAGTAGGCCACCACATGCTGCAGCATCATGTTGGTCCTTCAGAAAGGTTTTCCTATAAACAAAGTAGACTAAATATGGATTAAATATTTACCGTGATTATTGATAAGATTTAGTAACAAAGCATTTAACTGTGGTTTATATATTTCTAAAATTTTCAGAAAGAAATATTGAAAATGTTCACAAGGCAAAGTAATAAAATGTGCCATAATGGATCTTTCAAAGTAAAATTATTGTGTGAACAAAAACACAACCATATCAATTTAACTTTGGTGAATTTGTAATACATTACCCACCAATCATACTTTTTCTTTGTTATCTCATATTTTGCTTTTTCAAAATTCCATGCAGTTAACAGAAACTTAATTTTTCCTTTTATATTTTCTCAAGTTATTATGAAATTAGTCCCTGTGTATATGTAGAAAACCTACATTGCAAATTTTATTTGAAAAATGTATTATATTGGTAGCACATTTCATATTTTAAAAATCCACAAATGAAATGGAGTGTACTAAAAACTTTATGCATTTTTCTCTATCATTTTCACTTCTTCATGTGGTATAAACATTATTATTTGATTTTTGTCATTCCAGATATATTGAACTCATACAAAAATCTTGCTCATATATCTTAATATCATCTCCCATCCTTTACAGAAGTGATAGTGCACTAATCGTATCCTTCCTATTCTGCATCTCATTTTGTCTACTGAACAATATATTTTGAAATTCTTTCTAGTTACATATATAAGTTAATTCTTCATTATTTTTTATTATTGTGCAATGTTCCAGTGTATAGCACTGTTATAATTTATTTGCCAAATCCTCTCTTGATGGATACAGTGAATGACCCTTTATATTAGGCATTTTACACATGTGTAAATGTCTCTGGAGAATAAATTCTTTATAGGGAAATTAACAGGTATAATTTTAACTGCAACTATAACTTGTGAAAATTGATCTCCATTAATACTTTCTTAGTAAGTTATGAGATTATTTTCCTCATCCTGAGGGCAACATATATTTGTCAGTATTACAATTCTTTCTAAGATTCACCTAAAATTTTGGAATAAACTTCAACAACTCTTACATTTATCTTCTACACTAAATTCACCAGACATTCTCATATTTATTCTAACCACTTAAAGCACAGAGACAAATAGCCAAACAAACGGAAACACATGAAATATGAACCAATGGCTGAGGGGTCACCAACTGGATCAGGCCCTCTGAGTGGGTGGGACAGTTGATTGGCCTGATCTGTTTGGGAGGCATCCAGGCAGTGGCACTGGGTCCTGTGCTCACTGCATGCGTCAGCTGTTTGAAACCTGGGGCCTATGCAGGGTCCCTTGGCTCGGCCTGGGAGGAGGGGACTGGACCTACCTGGACTGAGTCCACCAGGTTGATCTCAGTCTGTGGGGAAGGCTTTGCCCTGGAGGAGATTGGAATGGGGGGCGGGCTGGGGGGAAGGTGAGGGAGGGGAGGGGGGAGAACAAGGGAATCTGTGGCTGATATGTAGAACTGAATTGTATTGCAAAATAAAAATTTAAAAAAAATGTAGCATAAATAAATAATAACAAAATTAAAAAAAAAAAAGAACACACCACAATCAAGTCTTACTTAGACAAATGCAATTGAGTCATAACTGGTTATTTAATCCTGAACACTTCTTGCATCCTCCCTTTTTAACAGTGTCTGATATTAGCTTTGCTATATCAAAGTTTATTTAATTTCTTGTTAATACTTCTTACTTCGCTTCTAGTAGCAACCAAAGCAAGTCAATTTTTAATATAGAAGATTGTAGGCTTAGAATATTGAAAAATCAAGGTGTTTATCATGAACAAAGTATCTGATATCCTTCTCTTCAGACATATATTTTTATGTCATCAATTCATTGCTTCTGATTCACCAATGTACAGTTTCTATGAACTGATATGTCTTTCTTGAAAAAATGATTCTCTAGTTACCATTCTCTAGGTTGTTTAGTTTAAATTGTAAGGAAATCATCTCTGCTTATCTGCTTTGGCATAAGAAATGTATTGGAAACACTTCTTCAGCTGGAGTGGACTTCCAAACAAAGGATATACATCTTGAGAATATCCTTTTCATGTCCACTCAGCTAGTAATGTGTTAACACAAGGCAAATCCTTTCACAGTTTTAACATCTTTTCAGCTAAAACTTTCACGTATCATTATAGCTTTCTCATGAAAGATTTTTCATTTCAGCATGTCTTTATCTTAAAAGAACAATTTAAAAAAAAACAAAGTTCCAAATATATATTTGGAAAAGAAACACTAATCTTGAGGCTAGAAAAGATTTGTTGAATATTTTATCACTGCCACTGACCATATGAACTGATAGCCACTAAAACTAAATATGCTGTGTGTTTTATTTTCACAAAATGTACAAGAAACTTATTGGCTTGTTTGGTTTTGGTATAATGCTACCTAAGGTGGGAAAGGAAAAAAATTCAAACCATTACTGATTTCATTATTTTGGATGCCATTTAAAAGACATATTATGAAATATTCAACATATACTAAACTATAAAAAAAATGCTTAAATGATTCACCACTTACTAGTAGAGAAAGTAAAACACCATGGTAACAGCTGAAAGCACCTGCATTTAATTCCACAATCACTTTGGATTTTGTTCCTACTTTCTGTGAACAGGACACAAAGGGCAATCACTGTCATAACTGGCACTTACTACATTCTTTGTGAAAAAAAGATGATTGCTCATTAATATGAACTTGTTTTCTTCTGTCTCTATTTCATGAAACTATACTTGTCATTTTTCTTCTCAATTAAATGTTTCCAAATTTGCATTTATCTATTTATTTTTATTCTTGCCCTAAAAAGTAAAGATATATTAAAATACTTCAGCTTTAAGACATTGCATTCTTTCTTGGTTATCACAACTTCAATGAGAGAGGAATAGGCTGAATAGTCATAGGACTGACTGATATTCATCTTTTCCACCTACTGGGAAATGTGTGCTAACTCAGAAGAAGCAATCTTATGAGGCAGTATTTGAAATTTGTGTGTCCTGGGGGATAAATAAAATTTCCTATTTGAGTTTATATATATATATATATATATATATATATATATATATATATATATATATATACATATATAATAAAAATCTTTTACAAAGAATAAAGTCTTTATGACTTTATTCCTTTCACTTTTGTTGATAAAATCAGTATTATCTCCTTTTAAAGTCATAAAATAGTTGAAGATTATATTATATTGCATAAATATTCTATAGTTGTAAATATTTGATTATTGTTTTCCTGAATGGTTTAGTATAAAATAATTGTAAACAGCCCTTGCATTACTTCTTCAAAATTTCCAAATTTGTCCACTAATAATTAATATTTTCTTTTTATGGAAGGGTTATTGAATTGAAAACCAAAGATATTTATTTTTATAAAGTGACAAGCTGTGTTTTCCAAAATTAAGATAATTTCTAAAATTATAACTATGTTCTTTGAGAAGATAAAGTATAAATATAGGTTATACAACCTGAATAGGGATTTCCACAGGGAACAATTTCATTTACATTTTCAAGTTTCTTTACAGCTCTGAGAAATAATATTGCATTCTGGAGCCTTTTGACATGTTTGTATTTACAAAATTTTCTGATTGATTCCTTGTCATTTGGATAAAAGTGTTCAGTTTAAATTTGTCATTGGAGTACAGACTGTGGTTTGAATATAAGGAGCTGAGAAGTTAATGCTACTTCACAGTGAAAAAATACTAAGATAAATACACTGAAAACTCAGCTTCTCCTACATTATCTGAAAAGTAAGTTACATGTAAGACAAACCTCTGCATCGTCACAGTTGAAGCAATAAAACAGGAAGGCAGATATAAAGAATCACAGCTTAACTGTAGAATAAATACACTAGCAATATTTAACACAGAAACTAGGATTGGGGAAGTGAAATCACAGACACCTTTGGTAAATTACTGATCATTAACATGAAGAAATCTTAGAGTGGATAACTTCATAGGAGCCACCTAGTCCCTCCACCAATGTTTGTGAGTTTCTCTTACTAGAGCTATTAAATGTGACAATGAAGAATAGAGAAATTTAGTGCACTGTGCTTCTACAATGAGGAGGTAAAATAATCATTTTGGAATATACCAAAATATCTTGTGTTTTTATATATCTGTCCTCTAAAAATCTAGATTATCAAAGTAAAATATCAAAATCTAACCAGTAATAACCTTGCACTCAGTAGACAGGAAAGAGAATTGAGTTATATCCAGGTGTCCCATTTTACCTATAGTGTGAGAAAAATCTAGTAAAAACTGGTTGATTCCACAGCTGAGTATTACAAGTTCACTGAAAGTTTGGAGGTTAGGCAGAGTACTACAATGCGCTTTCTCCATGTCCATGATCTTTTGCTGTGGGGGCCCGTTCTCGGGTTCCTCGTGGCTTTACCCAGCAGGTCTGCATAGAGGATGATTAGACCATGGGCCTAAGTGCAGGTGTCCGGGATGGTCTGCACTTGGCTGTGCTGGGGGAGGAGGTCTTTTGCTCCACCTCCTGGCATCTCTATAAAAACCCTGGGGCAGAGACAGTCGGGCCGTTGGAATAGGTTCCAGGCCCTCTCGAGGCTATCCTTTATTTTCTATCTGTTTATCTCCGCGATATTCTCCGCAATAAATCCTTCTATCTAATATTTCCTGCTGCTCGCACTCAAGAAAACTCTGGGGAACTGTGGGGGTGGTTGGGTAAATGCCCCACATTTTGCCATACCACTAAGGGTCAATTTGCTTATCTTCTTTTATCAAGTGCATTATTATATCCATCTATCAATTGAAAACACAAGATACATTCACTGCTGAAACCATCATTTGTAAAGAATCAATAAACAGATACCAAGTGAAATATGACAGGGACTTAGGAATTTTTAGACTGAGAAATTTATATATATATGCCAGGTTTATTAATGAAAATGTAAGCAAAACATCAAACAGAAGGCTAATGTTTGCATAATCATCAACTCATAAGAAAAACATCAAAAAGTAATAGTAGAAAACAGTAATGAAATACAGAATGATTTTAAAAGGCTCAGTAATTTAGTGGATTTTGCTAAGGTAAGAATTATTTTATTTAAGATCATCATAGCAAACACTTCCAAAATCACAATATATAAAAGGATATGAAAATATCTCCTCATCCTGCCCAGGACCTACCATCTGGACAAGAGGTGAGTGCCTGGGCTCATTCCCAGAGAGGACTGCTCCATGTCTCATCCCTGGGCACCAGCCATTCCGGGAAAGACCTGCCCAACTTGGCCCCAGGTTCTAGCCATCAGGCAGGATCCCACCCACCCCTACCAGGAAGGTTCCCCTTCTCCAAGACCCCTGTCAGACCCTACAATCTCCATGCCCTGCCCCCACGCCCATCTGCCTTAGACCCCAGCCACTTCCTGAGACTTAGAGACCAGCCCCAAGCTCCCTTCCTGTGTAGGACCTCCCATCTGGACAACATGTGAGTGTCTGGGCTCAGATCCAGAGAGACCTGTTCCTAGATCCCATCCCTGGGCACCAGCCATTCTGAGGAACACTGCCCAACTTGGCCTCAGGTTCTAGCCATCGGGCAGGATCCTCTCCACCCCCACAGGGAAGGCTCCCCTTCTCCACGACCCCCGGGAGACCCTGCAATCTCCACACCATGCCCCAACGCCCATCCACCAAAGAGCCCAGCCACTTCCTGAGACTTAGAGACCAGCCCACAGCTCACATCCCACCCACAGCTCCCATCTGGACAAGAGAGAGAGGCTTCCTGAATCTGTCAGCTCTGTCTGGACCAAGAGCACTGATAAGACCAAGAACGAATCCACAAAGAGATGGGGAGACGTCAAGGCAGAAGTACACACCACAAAATGAAGAGCAATACAGCATCACCAGAACCTAGCCCTCCTCCAACAGCTAGACCTGAACATCACAAAATGGAAGAAGCAGAAGAAAGCAACCTTATGAATAACATCATGAAGAGGCTAGAGCCTTATATAGAAGAAATCACAAATGAAATTGAGGAAAAGACAAATAAAAAATGGGAAGAACGCTATAAAAAACTAGAGAAAAGGACAAATAAAGCAGAAGAAAACAATAAATCCCTGAAAGAAAATCATGAATAAGCAATGAAACAGATGAAAGAAACAGTCCAAGACCTGAAAAGGGAAATAGAACAAATGAAGAAGAAACAAACAGAGGGAATGCTGGAAATAGAAAATCTGAGTAAACAATCGGGAACTTCAGATGCAAGTATAACCAACAGAATGCAAGAGATGGAAGAGAGGATCTCTGGCGTTGAAGATATGGTAGAAGAAATAGATTCATCAGTCAAAGAAAATACTAACGCCAACAACGTCATGAACCAAAATGTCCAAGAAATATGGGACACCATGAAAAGACCAAACCTAAGAATATTAGGGATAGAGGAAGGAGAAGAACACCAACTCAAAGGCACAGAAAATATATTCAACTAGATCATAGAAGAAAACTTTCCTAACTTAAGGAAGAAAATGCCATGAAGATACAAGAAGCCTATAGAACACCAAACAGACTAGATCCCCCAAAAAAGTCCCCTCGCAACATAATAAACAACTAAACGTACAGAACAAAGAAAGAATATTAAGAGCAGCAAAGGAAATAGGCCAAGTGACTTATAAAGGCAAATCCATCAGAATAACACCCGATTTCTCAATGGAGACTTTGAAAGCCAGAAGGACCTGGACAGATGTAATGCAGACACTAAGAGACCATGGATGCCAGCCTAGACTAATATACCCAGCAAAACTTTCAGTCATCATAGAGGGAATGAACAAGACATTCAAAGACAAAGCCAGATTTAAACAATATTTATCCACAAACCCAGCCCTACAGAAAGCACTAGAAGGAAAATTCCAACCTAAGGAAATCAGATACACCCTTGAAAACACAGGCAATATATAATGCCACAGCAGTAAACCCCAACGAAGAGAAGTACACACACAATACTACCAAAAAATAACAGGAATGAACATTCACTGGTCATTAATATCCCTTAATATCAATGGACTTAATTCACTTATAAAAAGATGCAGGCTTACAGAATGGACATGAAAGCAGGACCCATCTTTCTGCTGCATACAAGAAACACACCTCAAATTCAAAGATAGACACTACCTAAGAATAAAAGGCTGGGAAAAGACTTTCCAATCAAATGGTCTTAAGAATCAAGTGGTTTGTAGCCATCCTAATATCCACCAAAATAGACTTCAAACTAAAATCAATCAAAAGAGATCAAGAAGCGCATTACATACTCATCACAGAAAAGGTCCACCAAGATGAAGTTTCAATTCTGAACATTTATGCCCCAAACACAAGGGCACTCACATATGTAAAAGAAACATTACTAAAGCTTAAACCACATATAAAACCCCACACATAAATAGTGGGAGACTTCAACACCCCACTTTCACCACTGGACAGATCTCCCAAATTGAAACTTAACAGAGAAATAAAGGACTTAACTGCTGTTATGACTGAAATGGACTTAATCGTTATCAACAGAACATTGCATCCTAACAAAAAAGAATATACCTTCTTCTCAGCACCCCATGGAACCTTCTCTAAAATCAACCACATACTTGGCCACAAAGTAAATCTCAACAGATACAAAACAAATGGAATAACCTCCTGTGTTCTATCAGACCACCATGGTTTAAAGTTAGATTTCAACAACAACAAAAACTACAGAAAACCTACAATCTCATGGAAACTGAATAATGCTCCATTGAATCACCAATGGGTCAAAGAAGAAGTAAAGAAAGAAGTTAAAGACTTCCTAGAGATCAATGAAAATGAATATACCACATACCCAAACTTATGGGACACTATGAAATTAGTGCTAAGAGGAAAATTCATAGCACTAAATGCCCACATAAAGAAGTTGGTGAAATCTCACACTAGTGACTTAACAGCACACCTGAAAGTTCTAGAACAAGAATAAGCAAAGTCTCCTAGGAAGAATAGACGCCAGGAAATTATCAAAGTGAGAGCTGAAATCAATAAAATAGAAACAAAGAGAACAATACAAAAAAATCAATGAAACAAAGAGTTGGTTCTTTGAGAAATTCAACAAGATAGACAAGCCCTTATCCAAACTAACCAAAAGACAGAGAGAGAGCATCCAAATTAACAAAATCAGAAATCAAAAGGGGGACATAACAACAGACAATGAGGAAATCCAGAGAATCATCAGGTCATACTTCAAAAACCTCTATTCCACAAAACTGGAAAATCTAAAAGAAATGGATAATTTTCTGGATAGGCACCACATACCTAAGTTAAATCAAGACCAGATAAACAATTCAAATAGTCCAATAACCCCTAAGGAAATAGAAACAGTCATTAAAAATCTCCCAAGCAAAAAAAGCCCAGGACCAGATGGTTTCAGCGCAGAATTCTACCAGATCTTCAAAAAAGAGTTAATACCAATACTCGTTAAATTGTTCCACACAATAGAAACAGAAGGAACATTATCAAACTCCTTCTATGAGGCTACAATTACCCTGATTCCTAAACCAAACAAGGATACAACAAAGAAAGAGAACTACAGACCGATCTCCCTCATGAACATTGATGCAAAAATACTCAATAAAATACTGGCAAACAGACACCAAGAACACATCAAAATAATTATCCACCATGATCAAGTAAGCTTCATACCAGGGATGGAAGTGTGGTTCAACATACGAAAGTCCGTCAATGTAATACACCATATAAACAAACTCAAAGAAAAAAACACATGATCATCTCACTAGATGCGGAAAAGGCATTTGACAAAATCCAACACCCCTTCATGATAAAGGTCTTGGGGCAATCAGGAATACAGGGAACATACCTAAACATAATAAAGGCAATTTACAGGAAGCCAACAGCCAACGTCAAATTAAATGGAGAGAAACTCAAAGCGATTCCACTAAAATCAGGAATGAGGCAAGGTTGTCTGCTCTCCTCATACTTATTCAATATAGTACTTGAAATTCTAGCCAGAGCAATAAGACAACATAAGGAGATTGAGCGAATACAAATTGGAAAGGAAGATGTCAAGCTTTCACTATTTGCAGATGACATGATACTATACTTGAGTGACCCAAAGATTCAACCAAGGAACTGATACAACTTATAAACACCTTCAGCAACATAGCAGGATACAAGATCAACTCAAAAAAATCAGTAGCCCTCCTATATATAATTGACAAAGAGGCTGAGAAGGAAATCAGAGATACATCACCCTTTACAATAGCCACAGGTGATATAAAATACCTTGGGGTAACACTAACCAAGCACGTGAAGGACCTATATGACAAGAACTTTAAGTCCCTGAAAAAAGAAATCGAAGAAGATGTCAGAAAATGGAAAGATCTCCCATGCTCATAGATAGGCAGGATTAACATAGTAAAAATGGCAATCTTACCAAAAGCAATCTACAGATTCAATGCAATCCCCATCAAAATACCAACACAATACTTCACAGACCTGGAAAGAATAATACTCAACTTCATATGAAAAAACAAAAAACCCAGGATAGTCAAAAGAATCCTGTACAATGAAACAACCTCTGGAGACATCATGATCCCTGACTTCAAGCTCTACTACAGAGCTACAGTAATAAAAACAGCTTGGTACTGGCATAAAAACCGACATGTGGACCAATGGAATCGAATTGAAGACCCTGACATTAATCTGCACACCTATGAACATATAATTTTTGACAAAGAAGCCAAAACCATATAATTGAAAAAAAGAAAGCATCTTCAACAAATGGTGCTGGCATAACTGGATATCAACGTGTAGAAGGCTGCAAATAGATCCACATCTGTCACCATGCACAAAACTTAAGTCCAAGTGGATCAAACACCTCAACATAAATCCAGTTACTATGAACCTGATAGAAGAGGAAGTAAGAAGTAGTCTTGAACGTATTGGCACAGGAGATCACTTCCTAAATAGAACACCAGTAGCACAGACACTGAGAGAAACAATTAATCAATGGGACCTCTTGAAACTGAGAAGCTTTTGTAGAGCAAAGGATACAGTCAACAAGGCAAAGCGACAGCCTATAGAATGGGAAAAGATCTTCACCAACCCCACATCTGACAGAGGACTGATATCCAGAATATATAAGGAACTCAAGAAGTTAGACATCAAAATGCCCAAAAGTCCAATTAAGAAATGGGCTATAGAACTAAACAGAGAATTCTCAACAGAGGAAACTCAAATGGTTGAAAGACATTTAAGGAATTGTTCAACATCCCTAATCATCAGGGAAATGCAAATAAAAACAACTCTGAGATACCACCTTACACCTGTCAGAATAGCTAAGATCAAAAACACTGAAGACACCTTATGCTGGAAAGGATGTGGAGCTAGGGGAAATCTCCTCCACTGCTGGTGGAAATGCAAGCTTGTACAACCACTTTGGAAACCAATATGTCGCTTTCTTAGAAAATTGGGAATCAATCTCCCCCAAGTCCCAGCTATACCACTCTTGGACGTATACCCAAGGAATGCTCAATCATTTCACAAGGGCACATACTCAGCTATGTTCATATCAGCATTCTTTGTAATTGCCAGAACCTGGAAACAACCTAGATGCCCTTCAACTGAAGAATGGATAAATAAAATGTGGTACATATACACAATGGAATACTACTCAGCAAAGAAATATGATGACATTATGAGGTTTGCAGGCAAATGGATGGATCTAGATAAAATCATCGTGAATGAGGTAACCCAGACTCAGAAAGACAAACATGGTATGTACTCACTCATAGGAGGATACTAGATATAAAACAAAGATGACTAGACTGCTACTCACAACTCCAGGGAGGCTACCTAGAAAAGAGGACACCAAGAAAGACACAGGGATCACCCAATGACAGAGAAATGGATGAGATCTACATGAACAACCTGGACATGAGTAGGGGTAATGAAGGGCAAGGGCCAAGGGAAAGAGAGCTTAGGTGAGCGGGAGATCCCAGCTGGATCAAGAACAGAGAGGGAGAACAAGGAATAGGAGAGCATGGTAAGTGAAGACCACATGAGAATAGGAAGAAGCAAAGTGCTAGAGAGGTCCACAGAAATCCACAAAGATACCTCCACAATAGACTACTGGCAATGGTCGAGAGACAGCCCGAACTGACCTACTCTGGTGATAGGATGGCCAAACACCCTAATTGTCATGCTAGAAACCTCATCCAATGACTGAGGGAACCGGATGCAGAGATCCATGGCCAGGTCCCAGGTGGAGCTCCAGGAGTCCAATTGGCGAGAAAGAGGAGGTTTTTTTTGAGCGAGAATTATTGAGACCAAGGTTGGAAAAAGCACAAGGACAAATAACCAAACGAATGGAAACACATGAACTATGAACCAATAGCTTAGGAGCCCCCAACTGGATCAGGCCCTCTGGATAAGTGAGACAGCTGATTAGCTTGATCTGTTTGGGAGGCATCCAGGCAGTGGGACTGGGACCTGTCCTCAGTGCATGTGCCGGCTGTTTGGAACCTGGCGCTTATACAGGGACACTTGGCTCAGCCTGGGAGGAGGGGACTGGGCCTGCCTGGACTGAATCTACCAAGTTGAACTCCATCCTCAGGGATGTCTTTGTCCTGGAGGAGATGGGAATGGGGGGTGGTCTGGGGGGAAGAATGGGAGGTGGGTGGGAGGGGGGAGAACAAAGCAATCTGTGGCTGATATGGAAAATTAAATTAAATTATAAAATAAAATTTAAAAAAAGAAAATATCTCCTCAAATATAACAATGTGCAATATTATACTGAAAGACAAAAAGCAAAAATATAAAATATACTATGAGAATATTTAAAGATATATGAATTAAGAATTTTCTCAAACTAATGTCAAATATAAAAAAAGCAAACTAATTTGTTATCCAATAACAAATAGTCAACTCTGAAAACACATACATCCAAGTAATCTTTATGGACTGAGCCAGTTAGGTTTATGTTTATTTAGAAACACACACACACACACACACACACACACACACACACACACACACAGACAATCACCACCACTACCACCAAGAAAACAACAATTAATGAAAAAAGACATCATTAATTTTAAAGAGATAATGATGGGGTATATGGAAGGGTTTAGAGGGAGGAAAGCAAAATGGAAAATTATGTAATTATAATACAATCTCAAAAATGTAAATTAAGATGTAATTACACACTTTCCCTCTTTCTTTTCCTCCATCAAACACTCTCATAGCATGAGAGGGGAGTGGAAAGATTGTATGAGCCAGAGGAACAGGAAGTGTGCTGTAAGGTCGAGTCTCATAGAAATGTTAGAAACAGTACCCATAAATTCTCATTACCATGGTTGCCTAAACAAGACCTGAACAAGATAACATCAATATACATGATAACATACAAGAGGGAAATCTCCTGGAGTCTCAACCCTAGACAAAGAACTCCAGGGTACTAAGAAATGCTGAGAATAGAAGAAAGTCTTCTCAAAGGAAACGAAAGCCAGTTGATTCCAATACCAAACGAATAGCCCTGGGGAAAAAAATGACATTATATACATTGAGAAGGTTATATTTATATATTTAGACACAACAAGAACCATTAAATAAAAAGGCCATAAATTTGAAAGATATAAAGAATGCATATATGGGAGGCTTTGGAGGGAGGAAAGGGAAGGGGAAATTATGCAACTACATTAAAATGTCAAAAGAATTATTAAAATACATGTCTAGAAAACAAAGACTACTAAGCATAAAAATATCTGACACCTATATGTAAGAATACACTACTCAAAGTACAGATAATCAAAGATAAAGAAAATAATATAAGAACAATTGATATAAACGGATAAAAACTTAATTGCTAGAAACAAACGCACTGTACTTATACAGAAGCAAAGATGAAAGTGAAACTAAACTCTTATAAATGATGTAAGCTTGAAGAGAATACAAAGAAACACAGTAATGAGTACAAAATGTCAAAATGTGGTATTGTAAACACTGTCAAATTATACTTTAAAAATTTGAAGAAATTGACACTTTCTCAGATAAACAAAACTAAATTTTTTTTCTTTTTTTCTTCTTTTGGCAAGTAGATTTTTTTAAATAAAACATTTAGGTGAGGTCATCTACTTTTTAATAAAACTTTGGTTGAGGTAATTTTAGTGGTTTGAATAAGAATTGTCCCCATAGGCTCATATGTTTGAATTTCTGATCCCCAGGTAATTGAACTGTGTGGAAAGGATGAGGAGGTGTGGCATTGTTGGAGAAGGTCTGGTGTTGTTGGAAATGGTATGTTACAGGGTGTGGTCTCTCCTCCGCCCAAACAGATCTCAACCTTCCTTCTGACTGACAGGTCCAGGATGCCCATATATGTTCAAAGCTTGTCCAGAACACGGTTAACTGAAGCCATAGGCTCTCCCCTTTTTTGTTGAAGTTAATTAACCCAAACTAAAGGGAGGAGATCAGCTCTATTAGCCATAAACACATTTGTTCCAAAGCTGTAGGCATATCAGCTTTCGTTATTTAAGCTAATAAATTTCAAATTAAGGATGGGAGACCCAGCACAGGAAATCCAAACAACTTAAAACCCCCAACCCTCCAGGGGAAATAGATTTTAGTTTCTAGTCTCCTCTCTGCAATATGGGAGTCCTGTCTGTTTTACTGTATATTTTTTCTTTCTGTAATAACCTTTGGAGCTTGTTGCTGCCTGCTGTGTCTGACATTTTCTTCCTGCTCTCTAATTCTTTAATGGCTGAAGAAAACAAACATGATCAAATGGAAACAGATACATGTCATAACACTTTTGTCATAATCCACATAATATGCAACATTAATCATGAAGTTTATTGTCTCTGTTTAATAACAGTTGTTAGTGTAGGCTTATCTGGTATAATAATTATACTATTGTTTTGCTAAATATTGATAGTGAGTGGAATTATTCATGTAGGGAGGGATGAATGGAAGTCTACTTAAGACTCAACTTTGCCATACAGCCAAAATTTCTCAAAATGATTGTCAAAAGTAAATGTAACAACTTTCTTTCTTTCTTTCTTTCTTTCTTGCTTGCTTGCTTGCTTGCTTGCTTGATTTCTTGCTTGCTTGCTTGCTTTCTTGCTTTGTTCTTTTTTAAAATTAATTGTATATACATGTTTATCTGAGTGTGGGTTTGTTTATGTGAGTAAAGTGCTCATTGATGCTAGGAGAGGGCATCAGATGTCTCTGGAGCTGGAGTTACAGGTGGTTGTGAGCTACGTGATGTGGATGGCAGAAATTAAACCAGGTCCTTTGCAATAGCTGTATATATTCTTAACCACTGAGCCCTCTCTCTAGGCTGAATCTTTTCTTTTAAATGGAATTTAGAATTACTAGAAGGTTGTATGATTGCAGCAACAATACATCTAGAGTCATGGTTTGAGAAATGATTTAAAAATATCATCTAATTATGGCATATATACAGACACAAAAAAGGAACATTTTTGTGTGTCACTGTGATACCAAGATCTGAAACAAGCTGGTTATACCACTGTGTCAAAACATCATTTGATTACTGCAAGTGCTTTGGGGAAAGTTTAATCATAGACAATGAAATAAAGTTAACTACTTTAAGAAGAAAGTGATGTAATTACAAATTCATTTGAAACTCTGCAGAAATAACCTCTAGATTGTATTGTTAGGCACAATTTCAGGAGTCTATGCTACCTCTCTGGACACTCCTCTCTGATTAAGAAGCCAACTGTTGTAGTTTCACTTCCATCCGTGGTGATGATCTCTCCAGTGAAAGCGGGAAATTAATTAAAAAAAAAAAAAAAAACAATTTGCCGGGAGGTGGTGGCACACGCCTTTAATCCCAGCACTCGGGAGGCAAAGCCAGGCGGATCTCTGTGAGTTCGAGGCCAGCCTGGGCTACCAAGTGAGTCCCAGGAAAGGCACAAAGCTACACAGAGAAACCCTGTCTCAAAAAAAAAACAAAAAAAAACAAAAAAAAATTAATGTCTTGTGGTCTAAAGAGTAGGCAACAAATGAACATTTATTTAATAAAAAAAATTAAAAACACAAAATACCAAGAAATTGCCAGTCAAACTGTAACTCATTCTGTCTTGTACCCATCACAAATAAGCATGAAAAAATGATAACTGTTTTTGAAGAACACAATTACAACAGGATTTTCCCTCATTTCTGTTTCTGGCTGGAGAAATATGATCTCTTCCATTAAATGAAGAATATAATCATTTCTTTGTCTTTGGTTCATGTACCTGATGCTGAAGCTATGTTTGAGATAATTGCAGATGTGAAGGCAGTTTTTTTTAATCATCCACATCCAAAGGATCTCAATTTTTGTGCACAATGCACTGAAAACTCCAAAGCCTCATACTCAATTTCCCAGTTTGCCTATAAAGTAGAAATTTTGTACTATGCCAAGAGAGCCAGAATTGGCAGGATAAAGAAGCAGCCTTTTCTTCTGAGTGCTTATTTCCAAAACCAAGGTTGTCACTTAAACACCCAGTTTTGGAGCTACTATTCAAGTCCTTTTCCATAAAAAAGAATTCAGATGCCTTCTTCAAGAAACTGATTTTTTTTTCCAATAGACAAGGAAGAAGTTCCAGCTTTGGGGTGTTCTCAAAAAGAGTTGCAACTGAATGGCAGATTACTGTATTCACTAGAGATGTTACTTTATCAAAGAAACCCAAAGAATGACACAATCAATTGTAATCATAAGCACAAAATCATAAACAGCTATTGGTATAGATTTTCCTTTTATATGTACTAAAAGAACCAAAGTTAGCTTACCTATTTAGATATGTGTCTACACCTTTTTTATTATTGTTAGGAGATTTTCTATACCAACCACAGATTCCCCTGTCCTCCCTCCTCCCACCCCTGAGCCTTCCCCCCCAACCCACCCCCCATTCCCACCTCCTCCAAGGCAAGGTCTCCCATGGGAAGTCAGCAGAGCCTGGTACATTCTGTTGAGGCAGGTTAAAGCCCCTCCTCCCCGCACCAAGGCTGCACAAAGTGTCTCACCATAGGAACTAAGCTCCAAAAAGCCAGCTCATGCACTAACTAGGGTAGCAACATATGAAATCAAGCTAGGTGCACTTTAATAGATAAGTGGACAAAGAATATATATATAAAATTATGAAATGGAAAAAATTAGATGATTTTTAGAAGAGTGTTAGGTAAAATAAAACAGTATTACAAAGACATGTGTCAACATTTCAAATCTGGTTCCCTATATGTACAACTCCAGAAAGAAGTGATACAGAGTAAAAGAGATAATACTCATTATTAGGGATATGGAAGAGGAAAAGTGGGAGGAGAAAAGAAGATAATAAAAGGCAATTGTGAAAGTAGATATGATGAAGTACACTATATGCAAGTATGGAAATACAGTAGTGAAAATTAAACATACTTTAAAGAGAATGAATTGTTTGGATCAGGTAATGGCACAGTGGATCCACTAGAAATTAGTGTACAGGTGATGGACCTTAACTATTGAATATTTCCAAACTATGAGACAGTCAACACCTACAGGCTTCCCACACTGGGATCTGAAGAGAAAACACACCCCACCCTGGCCCCTGGTACTGGTACTTTACAGTACCAGCCAGAAGGCCACCATTAGAGTGAGCAGAGCTCTGTATGATATTCTGTCTTGAGAGAGAGAGAGAGAGGGGAGGGAGGGAGGGAGAGAGAGAGAGAGAGAGAGAGAGAGAGAGAGAGAGAGAGAGAGAGAATGATTCAGGTCTTATGGACAGAGGCAAATCTGAAGAGATGAAAGAGGAAGGGAGTGGGCTGAGATGGTAAGGAAGCTGACCCCTTAACCAGGGGCAACACACTGGAAAGTGAGCCTGTACTTGGTCGAGGCAGCAGAGCAAAGATGGCCCTGTTTGGCACAGCCATGTCTGAATGCAGTGGCAGAAATCATAAAGGCAGCACAGCTGCTTGACAAAGATCCAGCAAAGCTGAGCAACATAATGGCCTGATGGCCGCCAGGCCACCTTTTGTTTTCATCTCCACCTGTTACATACTTGAAAGACTTTTAATATTTGTATAATTTGAGGATATTGGATTGATGGAAAATTCCTTATGAATCATTTGTGCCTTCTCCCAGGAATGCTGCTTCTAATTTTACCCAGGACAGTCCTGAACATACTATTCCCTGCCACTTTAAGGGAGTTATCATTATCTACTTGAAGGTCTTCCTTATGCCTTGGAGATTGTGACAGAAAAAGAAGCCAGAGGTGTCTTCATGAGGCTATGAGTCATTCTTGAAACACCTATTGCTGTACTTACACTGGAACAAGACATTCAGGACAAAGTAAACTCAAAAAGATCAACAAGATTTGGTAGGCTAGAGGAGTTGGTCACAGTTCAGATTACAAACTTTTTCCCACTGTACACTCAGATAATTACATGGCATACAACTCTGCCCTACATAGAGATGTGTTGATGAGCAAAATATGGAGTGGAAAGATAATAAAAGTATGAGGTGTCAGGACCCTTAGAACAGTTAGTTCATGCAGAGCCACTACAATGTCATATGACCAAGGAACAAAAGAATGCCAGGGTTAGATATATAGACAAATTCTATAAATATATAAATGTTAATACTGAATTATTATGCCAGAATTTGAATAATAACTGCAGCAGCTTTGGCTTGAGGATTTTTCATGGGCACTCTGAGCACTAAGAGTTAATAAGACACTACTTGGGACACGGCAAAATGCCCAGGGTAGCTTAAAGATTTTGTTTTGGTCTAGTGTTCTTAAAGCAACCAAAGCTACTGACCTGAGAACAGCCTCTGGATTCTTAAAAATGGGTTATGGGTTAATGAGTAAGAATGATAACTCTGTTTATAATGTCAAAACTTGAGGGAAAATGATTGGAAATGATAATTCTTTTCTGTCATAATTTATTGATGGTGACTAAAAGATGAGCAAAAGGAAGTGAAACACAGGTCCAAAACCAAAAATGATATGATCTATGTTTTGGAACATCATGAATGTATCCCTGCTTACTAAATTCTGTGTAAATAAAGAAACACTCTGCTATGAGTCAGAAAGGCTGCAAGATTCTCCTGACTACCATGGTCTGACTCACTTCCTGCCTCCTCCAATTCCCTACATCCTCTGCAAGACCCATCCACCACCGAAGACGGCTCCCAGCACCTGTTAATGCGAGCACACATGAGCCAACTCTGAGGACAGGATAGTGAAAGACCTAGCCCCAGCCCTCATCTGTCACATAGGGACAAGGACTGGGGGAAGATGCTTCCCGTGCTTATCAATGCCTGGGACAGGTGGTTAAGCTGGCCCTGTGGTCAAAAGACTGTCATCAGTTGCAAAACTTGGGAGAGTAGGCCCTGCAACCTGCCACAACAGCACAACAGTGCCAACTCTGTTTGTTAGTGGTGGTGTGGGTGAGCCAGCCCTGAATCTTGAGCATGGGACCTGCTAGTCTCTGCTCTTTCTTCTTCCTCCTTGCCTTTATTTCCCATTATGGCAGCATGGACAGAGGAGAGTTTCCCCTCTGCTCATCAATGCCTGATGAAGGTGGGAGAGCTGGGTCTGTGGTCATAAGAGAGGGAGAACCATCCCCGAACCCCACCAGCTCCAGCACTCGGGAGAGCAGGCCATGCACCTCACCATAGCACCACAATTGAATCAACACTTCTGGCACAAACATAGCAGAGCCAGCCTCAAAACTGTGACCATGGGAGAGCTGCCCCTATTACCCATCTGTCTTGTGGTGGGTGATATGGGTGGGGGAGAACCTGAAAAATGCAATGTACAGAAATTCTACAAAGAGCTGCTGATGAGGTTCATCATGTCAAGTTCTTGGCTAGAATGTATGAATGAATCCCTGGTTTACATCACCAGTGAGTTTTTTATACCACACTCCTCTAGATGAAAATATTTCTTAAAAGAAAACAATGAAGAGAAGACCTCCTAAGGAAGGGAAATTGAATGTATTCTCGGGGAGAGACCAAGGGCAAACTAGAATAAAGAGCTTAACAAGGGGAGGAAATAGTAGGTAAGAATAAAGGAGGGAATATCACATATATTCCATTGCCCTCTCTTCTTCCCCAAATCTCTTCCTTCCTCTCACATTCTCCTTTCTTTTTAATCACACACACACACACACACACACACACACACACACACAGAGAGAGAGAGAGAGAGAGAGAGAGAGAGAGAGAGAGAGAGAGAGAGAGTCTATGTGTTATTTATTTACTGTATTTACTGACGTTATTTACTGGGCATGAGAAGTGAACCATGAGGCACAAAAAAAACCCCACTATGAGAGCTTATTAGGAAGGGAGAAAGATGGGTATGAGTAGACCTGCTGTAGAGAATGTGAAAAGAGAGAGGAAATAGGTGGAGTCTGCTTTTAAGGGTCACCTCACAAGTGTACAGGGGCTTACACAGCTATGCCACACATGTGCATAGCTTACATAGAACTTAAGGGCCTGAAGTGACTAAGCCTTTTGCCTGACTGCTGACAGTGCATGCATGGTCACATGACTCCGGAAGTGGCTAAGAGGGTGTCAGGAATAATAACCTTCTACCTTTTCTGTTATTGTAAAATCTAAGGCATCAGAGGTGGCGGGTAAATAGGAATGGGGGCACCAGGTCTCTTGGAATTGCTTCCAATTGACTTGGTGGGTATCGGTTAATTGTTTTGGTGGGGCACTTTTCCTGAGGTAGCTGGTAATCCTGAGGTAGCTGCTTGTCTTTGCTGCTGTTTTGAGCCCCGTAGAGTCATCCAGTGCTGCTTGGATCTGATAGCTTGCATCTAACAGCTTGGACCAGATTAGATGCTGGAAAGGCAGAAGATGAAGTCCAGAAAAGAAATTTCTTACATCATGGTACTTGGTGGGGGGAGTAGATGAGGGTGTTCCCCCAGGAGTCCCAGGATGAGGGAGGGGAGTCCCAGGACCATGAAAGGTTGAGTGATACTTATCTGAAGTGAATCTGACCTGTACGGGTGGGTCCAAGCCAATTCCTGGAGCTCAGAAGAATTTTTAAGTTTCTGAAGGAGACAAATTGTAGACATATTAGGAAGCAACGAACAGGAATTTAAGATCCTGAGCTTGTAGCTATTATATTATAGTGTTCAGTATTCTGCTATCAGAATTTTATTGGCTAGTGTTAAAATTATGGAGTCTGATCCTATCTTCATCTGAGACAAACCTTAAGGCACCTGTTTCTTTTCATTATTGCAGTATCACTTCAGCATCCAAGAGACGCAGGTGATTGATTGCTGAGGGCTGAGGGCATTTAACAATAAAAACTGTTACATTAAAGTCTGTTTTGCAGAGTCCAGTCCGTTTTGAATTTGGGGGTATGAATACCTCTGGAGTGTTTCTGTTTCTTAACACCTGGGTATATTTGATGTTCCTTGTGCCTCCAGCTCTATGGCTGATGGTGGTCCTGTAACAGTCAGCTGAGTAGTTAATTAGAAATTTGAATATGTTATTAGAGACACAGAGAGAAACTAACGAAGCAGAATGTGATTGGTAGAGACAGGAGAATGTGGAGGAGAAATCAGGAAGGAAAACATATAGGGTTCTCAATCCAGTGGGGTTGAATATGGTTGTGAGATGAAGCCTCATTCTCTGGAATTAGAGACAAGGCAGTTGATCTCCATATACTCTGGAACTTATGAGAGAAGGTCCCTATATGTGTCAGTGTGTATGTGAAGGAATTACCCTGGGGTAGGCTGGGGTAAAAGGTTCTAGGTAAGATAGGTGAATCCAGTGAGGGAAGCCCTTGAGCTTAGCAGCTATGGGGGTTATAAGAATTACCTTGAAGGGTCCCTGCAATTTAGGGGAAATGGGTGAGGGACATGGCCTAAGGGGTGGGGGTGGAGAAGGACCTTATCCCTGATGTTGATTGGAGGTGGGAAGGGGTTGTCACATGGCTAGGGTAGGGAATGGTCAGAAAAATTTCATAGGAGGGAACAGAGGTGATAGAGTAAGAGGATGAGCAGGTGGTCAGGGAGAGGCGAAGGTTTGGATGGAAGACCAGGGGTTAGAACTGGCCTCCCATACATGAGTCTAAATGGTGCTATTGAAAGAGGTTGTTTGGAAAGAGCCTGGGGACTGAAAAGAGTCAGAGGCAATAGTTTTACCCAGTCAGGGTGAAGTTACTGTGACATCATAATAATATTTTTTGAGGAGCAAGCACTTAGTCCATTCTACCTTTCCTGAGGACTGAGGATGGCACAGGATATGGAAATATTAAGGGATGTTAAGAACTTTAGATGAGGTTTGGGAAATCTTGGAGGTGAACTCCAGGCTGTTATCAGACTGGAGAGAGGTGGGGATTCTGGGGCATAATCTCCTGGAGAAGGAGGTCAGAGACTGAATACATTTATTAGTAACTGGGAAAGCCTCCACCCAGCTCAAGAAGGTATCCCCTAGAACCAGGAGGTATTTAACCTGTCTGATGGTGGGCATATGCGTAAAATCAAGTTGCCAGTCAGTCCCTGGAAGGGAGCCACTAGCCTGATGGGTGGGGAAAGGGTGGCTCTGATATTTGAAACTGGGATCTGACTTTTGACAAATTTTACAAAAGGCAGTAATAGTTTTCAAGAACTGTAAGTCCTCAGGGGTTAGTTGTAGGTGATCCTTGACAAAATGAGACAGAGCCTGACTATTAGGATGAAAGAGCTGGTATAGTTAGGACAGAATTTGCTGAGTGTCAGGGTGTGGCTGTGATGATGTACATTGTCGTGTATGGATTCCCTGCAGCGGGTGCGATGGCTGGAGGGCTGCTGTCCAAGCTGCCTGGTCAGCTCAGTTATTTCCCTTAGAGATGATGGAGCTGTCAGTCTGATGAGACTAGCAGTGATTAATCTCTATAACTCTGGGGAGATGGAAGGCTTTTAGTATGGCCATTATTTGGCCAGAGTTAGATATGGACCCTTCTTTTGCTATAAGAAGCCCCCACTCTTTCCAGATGGCATCATGGGACAGGAGGATATGAAAAGCATATCTGGAGTCTGTGTAAACATTTAGGAATTTTCCCTGTGCCAATTAGAAGGCACAGGTGAGAGCTATTAGTTCAGCTTGTTGGTTAATAGTGTGGGCAGGTAGTGCCTGTGCTTCAATCAGCCCAATATCTGAAACTATGGCCTGCTTTTCCAGTTAATGCAGTTAACTTTGTGAGTCTCTATAACCTGCTCCAAGCCTTCAGGAAGAATCTACAACCAGCTGATAATCTAATCTTCGAGGATATTACATGAATGACTCTAGGTACATGAAACACTCCATACACTTTTTTTTCTTCTGAATCAGTTCTCTCTCTACACAGCCTCTATTCTGCCCTCATGCTTAGCTCCTCTCTGTTCCTTCTTTCCAGTCCTCTCATATTCCTAGTAATAACTAAGTTCTTATGCTCCCCATCTCATCCTCATCCTTCGTTCCTTCATCCTCCATCTTTCCTTCCTCTTCTGATCTGACCCAATCCCTACTCTTCCAAACACTCTGTCCTATTCTCCCTTCTCTGGCCATGTGATTCTGCCTGACCTTCACTCACACCTGGATATGCAAAAAACTCTTTTGTCCTGAGTCAATAACTCTGGAATGCCACTAGGCCTGAAGGAAAGGGATGGTCTGAACTTCATTTGCACAAGAAACAAAGTTATGTCTGCATACCCACCTGTCTTAGGAGACAGATATTGTCTCTCTAGGGGTGTTACCTAGTTCAGATCAACAGTAGGTCTGAGAAGCTTATACTGTTTGCTGTTAAGGCCTAGTAGTATATGAGTGCACAAGAAATTCATAGCTGAAGACAGCTGATATATTAAAAACCAAATATCATCAAATATTCCCTAATATTTCACTTTCCTCTAGAAGAATTCTTTGACTCTTCTAGGTTTAACTTTGTCATATACAACTGAATCTCTAGAACATATTCTTGCTGCTTGCAGCAACAGGTCCCCCCTCATGTAAAAGGAGCTGCCATCTGTGTACCAGGTATAAGTGGCCTGAGGTAATGTACCCTCCTGTATATGTGAAAGATGGGGGCAATAATTCCTCTAGGGTTTCAAAGCAGGAATGAGATGGAGAATAGTCAGTATTAGTTTGAGGGAGAAGGTTTGAGATATTAAGGAGAGGGCAAGATTGGAAAGTATGTGTGGCATCTTCCATTAGTGCCATTTGGAGAGAAAGAACTCGGGAAGGGGGTAAAGTTTGTAAGCCTTTTTAAGTTAAGAGATGGGACAGGTTACGTTTGGAGAAGATAGTGGTGGGTGACCCAAAGGTTAATATCTTTGATTTACAAAGAAGGAGCTCAGCAGCTGCTAAAGCACATATGAAAGGTGCCCATCCCTGAGTGGCAAGGTCTAGTTTTTTTGACAGGTATGCTAGAGGTGCAAAGGAGGGTCCCAGCTGGTAACCTAAGGCTCTAAGGGCATATCCCTCTTGTTCTGTTACACAGAGGGAGAAGGGATGAGTTAGATCTGGGAGATGGAGCACTTGAGCCTGGAGGATAGCCTATTGAAGCTTCTGGAAGGGTTTAATAATGGGGTAAAGGAGGGGTTCATGTTGGGAACCAAGAGTTGCCTCATATACAGGGTGAGCAAGGAGAGAAAATGATGGGAGCCAGGACAATAAAAATCCAGCTATTCCCAGAAATGATAAAATCTCCTGCTTAGTAGAGGGGACTGCAAGAGTCTGGATTAGGTACTTTCTAGCTAAAGTAATAGCCTTGTCAAATAGGTGACCTGAGGAGTGGACAACTGGACCTTGGAGGGAGAGACTATAACACTGGCTGGACAAGAAATTTAGGAGAGCAGAGTTGTTAGTTTGGCAAACTTGTAATGATGGCCTGAAAGTAGAGTGTCATCTACACACTGTATGAGTTCAGAATTGGGGAGAGGCAAAGAGATTTAGTCAGAGGCTAGGACCTGACCAAATAGGTGTGGATTGTCTCTGAACCACTGTGGCAAGACAATCTAGGTCACCTATGTGGATAGGTGAGTGTCAGGGTCAGTATAGGTGAAAGCAAAGATATTTTGAGACTGAGGGCTGAGAGTAATAGGGAAGAAAGCATCCTTGATATAGAGAACTGAGAAATGCAAGGTGCCTGAGGGGATAGCGGAGAAGAGTGTATAACGATTAGGGACCACAGGATTGGGGGGGCACTGTAGAATTAATGAGCTGGAGATCTTGAACCAGGCAGTAGGTTCCATTAGACTTCTTAACTGCAAGTATAGGGATGTTAAAAGGAGAAGAAGTAGGGTAAAGTAACTTTTTTCTTAGAAAGTCAGAGAGCATAGGTTTAAGTCCCCTAAGGCTCTGGAGTGTGAGAGTGCGAGCTTGGGTAATGTACTGGGTAGGGTTGTGTAACTGGATGACAATAGGGGAATGGTGCCTAGCAATAGAAGGGTTTTGGTATCCCAGACTTGGGGGTTCAACTGAGAGGCTGGCAAAGGAAATGCCATGTTAGAGCCAGTGGTGTGGGTGGCTAGTAGGAGGAGGAGAGGAGCTGCTAGTGCAGTCAGGTGAATGGGGGGAGCAAACAAAATAGAAGCTCCTACCTGGGCTAAAATATCTCTTCCCATTAGGGCCATAGGGCAAGTTGGCACAACCAAAAATGTGTGGGTAAGAAGGATACCACTGAAAATACCTCAACTGAGTGGTTGGGTCTGATGAGGTAGGTAAGACTGTCCCCCTACACTGACAATAGGGAGATGAGAAGGAGAGGTAGGTCCCCAAAACTCCCTTAGGACCGAGGAAGTGGCTGGCCCCAGTGTTCATGAGGAAGGAAATGGATTACCTCAATACAGTAATGGCTACCCGAGGCTCCCTGTGGGAGATGATAGTTATCAGATCAGAGCCTAGATACCATCAGTCACCCATGGCCAAGCCTAGAAAGTTGGCTGAAGGGTGGTCTGCGTTTGATGTTCCCATACTACAAGGTTCAGAAGCGGCCCACATGGGGCAGGGCAAGTACAAGCCCAATGGCCTTCTTGACCATTTAAAACAAGTCCCTGGGGGCCCTGGGGCAGTTGCTGCAGCTGGTTGGATGGCCTTGGACAGCATTTGGTACTTCTGTTTATGGATTTTCTCATCTCTCCCATGGTACACCATAAAAGTCAGCACTAAGACTTCTGCCTGTGGGGTCAGGGGCCCTTTCTCTAGACACTTAAGCTTGGTCCTAGTGTCAGGGAAACTCTGGGAAAAGAAATGGGTCATAAAGAGCTGGCTGCCCTCTGGGCTCTCAGGATCTAGACTAGTATATTGTAAGAGAGCCTTTATAAGTCATTCTGGGAATTGAGATGGATTTTCCTGTCTGTCCTGAACTATGTCTTGAAGTTTTTCATAGTTTACTGGTTTGAGGGCAGCCTTAGAAGACCTGCTAGGAGGCAGGCCATAAACTTATCCTGAGCTAGAAAGCCACCTGGGGTGTCATAATCTCATGGTGCATCCCAGTTGGGGACTGCCTCAGCTCTGGGAGGAT
This sequence comes from Peromyscus eremicus, assembly GCF_949786415.1. Classification (NCBI taxonomy): domain Eukaryota; kingdom Metazoa; phylum Chordata; class Mammalia; order Rodentia; family Cricetidae; genus Peromyscus; species Peromyscus eremicus. The sequence goes on along the minus strand of NC_081439.1, from coordinate 73,602,061 downwards.
GTGCTGCCTTTGTCTGATAGCCCTCATTTGCATGTATTCTAGCCTGTTCCCAGACTCATCTGCACTACTCAGGAAGTAGGTTGTTAGTTAGGATCATGAAAAAATCATAAAAGAGATATTGTAGGATTAAGTGATATATTGGAATTCTTTAATGAAAGAGGTAGAGTTGGATGTATAAGAACCCAGGTTTTTTTTTTTGTTGTTGTTGTTGTTTTTTTTTCTGAGAGAGTTCTGCCTGTTAGAAAGGGACATGTACCTTAACCAGTCCATCCATCCTGGCTACCTCCCACAAAGGGAGGATGGCTGCTGGGTTGATTTGACTGGTGTGGGGTTCCTTAGCAGCTCAAAAATGCATGACAGGGGGAGTAAAAGTGTGAGTCAGAGGTAGGCAGTTGAAGTGGCCCCGTACCAAAGAGGAGGAAGAAGCTGGAGGACCGAAAGGAGCAGTTGCTGGAGGAGAGGAAGGAGCAGGAGGTCACATAGCTAGGAGCACGTGGGCAGGTGAACAGGAATCAAGGAGAGAAGATTTGGAGCTTAGATAGAAAAAGGCTCAGATACAAGGTAACTCTTTCTATCTGCCCATTTTTGACAGAAGTTAGATAACTCCCACAAAATATTGGGGTCTAAGGAGCCATTAGGTGGCCATTTGTGTTGTTATCTTAGGGATATTTAGACCATTTTTTAGTGCAGCAGCTGATAAGCTTAGAAGTCTGTAAGTAGGGCATTAAGCAGAGGGTTTGATGGTTTCTAAAAGGCATCCCAGAGATGTGGGGCTTATGGGATTGGAGGGCTTATTTCCCATGACTGTGGCAGAGAGAAAAAATAAATAAATGAGATCCAATGGCTTTAATATCAGGCCTCTGAGAGACGAGAAATAAATGAAAACAAGGCCTCAGACCACAGTTGTGGGGAATGGCTTGGGATGATAGTCAGGAATGGGGGCCTACTGTAGCCATTAAAGCTGTGGAATGGGGGTTCCCCCACTTTCAAGGACACCAATGGAGGCACTGGTCAATCAGTGTCCATTTCCATGAATCAAGGAAAGTGTTTATACTGTCTGGTACAGGGAAAACTCAACAATCAAAGTAGCCAGTGTTGTGCAGTGATGCAGTGGCCAGGCAGATAGAATACGGGCAGTTGTAGATGAACCAACCTCAGTTCAGGATCCCAGCACAGGCGCACCTGGAGAACCTGCTTGGCACAGCACCAATGTTATTTATTTACCGACATTGTTTACCAGACGCCAGAAACAAACCATGAGGCACAACAAACCCACTTTGAGAGTTTGTTAGGAAGGGAAAAAGATGAGCATGAGTAGGCCTACCAGAGAGAATGTGCAGAGAGAGAGAGGAACTGGGCAGAGTCTGCTTTTAAGGGTCACCTCACCTGTGCATACAGGGGCTTACACAGCTGCGCCATGCATGCCCATAGATTACTTAGGGCATAAGTCCCTGCAGTGACTAAGCATTTTACCTGACTTGACAGTGCATGTGTGGTCATGTAACTCCAGAAGCAGCTAAGAGGGTGTCAGGAATAATAACACTTTGTTTGCAGGTATAAACTAAAGTTTCACAGAGAGCAGAAAACATGTGGTATTTGTAAACTTGGCAAATTTTTCCTAAAATTCTTGCAAATGTATTGATATCATTTTAATGATTCCTAAACAATCAACAAAAATATTTTGTTAAAACAAAATAAAATAAAAACAAAAAAATGAAGTAAAAATTCCAAAATATTATTGTTTGCTAATTTAAATTGATGCTACAGTTGAACAAAATTTAATATTACTGTTATTGACCCAAGAATATCATTTCTCAATCATGAAGAAGTGATAGAGAATGTAACTACAGAGAAGATATGAAAAACCTGGGACCTGTTCAAGATAGGACTACAAGACAAGAAAATGTAGCTCAAGGCTTCCATTCATAAGACTGGATAAGAAGGACCTTAAAACTCTTTGAACTTGTTAAGAAAAAAATGGGTCATCAATTATTTTATGAAGACTAAAGAGTTGGGTGGGAGAGAGTGAACTTGAAAGTTCATTTTTCTTATTCGCTGAGTCTGGGAGGAAACATGCAAGTTAGACATTCAAATTGTATGAAGTATTATTTCATACTGTTTAATTTAACTACAAAGTTGAAGCTGGCATTTGGACCCAAATGCATGAATCATGCATAATTAATTACAATGTTGTGTTAATAAGATTAGCATGGTAGATTTCACTTTGACCATTATGAATGTACAGTTTATTTTTGGAAGATATATTTTCTTTTCTTTTCTAGAATACTTTTTTAAAAAAAAAAATAAAACTTTTAAAACAGGATAATATAAACTGTCAGAATATTTGCCTTTCTTTAAACCATAAGGTATAGACACAACTATGATACACTATCTTGAATACTTTGCTCTGAGCTGTTTTAAACTATGCATAAGACAAAAGGCATTTTACGGTGTCATTGATCTTTAGCTACTGAAAGGTGCTGGATATACGCATAAAAACTGATGAACTGCAGAGCTATTTCAACTAAACTCACTCTCATTGTAATACTGTGAAAAACAACCTTATTAGATATTTCTTTCTCCTAGTGAAAAACCTTTACAATGACTAGAACTATGCTGACTTTCAAAGATCTGAACAAAAGAAGTCTTTAACAACAACATGAAATGTGAAATCCCACTGGTAGCTAGGGAAATTATTGCCTAAGATTAACTCTGCAGTCAAATTTGGTTAGTGAGTTATAGACTCGTAACATAATGCTTTAAATTATACCAGGCAAATTACAGAGTGATTCTTTTACGAGAAAATAACTAACAAGAAAGAGAAATTTTGAGCCCCTTGTGAGAATATCACTGCAGCATACTGATAACTCCTGGGAAAAACTAAGGTGGTTGCTGATAATGATCAAAGACTGAATTGTAGCTTCACTCTTCATTAAATGTGGCTTAGTGTCAGTTGAAAGCTGTCATTCAGAGAACTCACAATCACTTTCTCATTAATATAGACATTAAACAAAACAAAAACTAAAGTTATCATAGGGTATTGTGAGCTAATCAAGTCCGCCATCAGTGAAATATTTTTTCTGGACTTTTTTCCTGGCTGTTAACAACAAAAATCAAATAGTACCATAGATTCTGTCTGTAAAATTAAGTCACTTCACATGACTTAATTATCTCTAACAATGACCACAGTCAATTCAGTGTGCTTTGTTTCTTTGATCCTTTTCTTATACTAAGGCATCACATCCCCTCTGTTATCTCTTTTATTCCTGTTCTTTGGGACCTGTCTTTATGATATTTTTCTAAATAAACAATATGTATTGTAATGTGTTGAATGGACTGATCAACATCCTTCCAGGAAAAAATGTTTTTCTATGGTGATATACACATTTTTTTGTATGCATTTTAGTGGAAATGTGTGTGTGAATGTTTAATTTTTTGTGTGTGTGTGTGTGTGTGTGTTTGATGTGTTTAGGCCAAGAGTATTTGTCAGATGCCTTTTCTTGATTATGTTCTAACTTTGTGCATGTGTGTATGTGTGCATGTGTGTGTGTGTGTGTGTGTGTGTCAGAGAGAGAGAGAGAGAGAGAGAGAGAGAGAGAGAGAGAGAGAGAGAGAGAGAGAGAGAGAGAGAGAAACAGAAACAGAGACAGAAAGGAAGAGAATATCTCAATAAGTATGAGTTATCCTCAATTTGGCTAGGCTGGCCAGCCAATAAACTTCAGGATTCACTTGTCTCTAAACCCAGAACCTCAGTTTTACAATTACAAGAGGTATGCTGTCATGCATAGATTTTTATTGGGGAATCTAAAATCATGTCATCATATTGCATGTCATGCACTTTGCTGATTGAACTATATCCTTAGTCTAGGAATACACATACACATATATGTGCATACATTCATATATACATATGTATAGCATATGTATATATGTGTGTATATGTGGTATTCTTGTGTGTGTGTGTGTGTGTGTGTGTGTGTGTGTGTGTGTGTGTGTGTGTGATACCACCTGGAAAAAGAGTTTAGAAAAAAATTATCAGTCTCTGGCCTGAGAACAATACATTTTCTGTATACTAAGAGAATTATTAGAAATTTAGAAAATAGCTGGGCGGTGGTGGCGCATGCCTTTAATCCCAGCACTCGGGAGGCAGAGCCAGGTGGATCTCTGTGAGTTCGAGGCCAGCCTGGGCTACCAAGTGAGTTCCAGGAAAGGTGCAAAGCTACACAGAGAAACCCTGTCTCGAAAAAACCAAAAAAAAAAAAAATTTAGAAAATACATGAAAGAGATCAAGAAGGATAAGGAAAAGCTTGATGTAATTCCTGTGTTCTCTGCAACCTATGTGAACTTTGTCAATTTCTCCAATTTTCCTGAGTTCCCATAGCTAACAATTAATAATGTTGTTCAGTTATCTTAATGATTGTGATGGATTTTGTGAGAGCATTTAGTTAGATATACACTATTATTGTTTCCTGTTAGTTTTCTTTTTCACATCACTGAAAATGTTCAGGGAACAGTTGAAAGAATGTTAAGACATAAGTTGGGATCACAGTCATAGGAAAGAATTACATATGAACATCCAGCCTTAACTTGGCTTAGTTTCTAGCCAGCTTTCCTTATCTTAAATTATCCCATCTACCTTTTGCCTCTGGGCTTTTCCTATTCTCTTACTTCGTAAATCTTACTCTTTTTCAGTGGCTAGCTGGTTTTGTAACTGGGTGGTGGGCCCCTGACGTCCCCTTCCTTCTCTGACTCCTAGCTCTACCTCTTCCCACATTTCTCCCTCCTTGCTATTTGCCAGTTCTTTATTACACCATCAGGTGCTTTGCTTAAATAAATCAGAGTCCTTCACTAGAAAGAGCTGCTGAGCAGGTTTAGTCACAACTTACAGGGTGGCAACAATTTTTAAACTTTTCAGAAGCACTCATCTTAGCATAATAAACACTGACTTAAATTCTGTATCTCTTTGGGTCTTGCTGTAGTAATCCTTCACTGCTCATGACATTCAATCTCATATTTATGACTATTACTAAGCACTAATTTAGCTGGCCTGATTCCAAGCTCTGATGCTAGAATTGTTACTCACATTCCCTTGAGCACTCTTTTTAAGCATGATTCTTGCTTATTTTCTGCTTTGAAAGTTAATGATATTTTCATACATGTTTTATTTTTTCTTTATTAAGAAATTTTTTATTCATTTTACATACCAACCACAGATCCCTCTCTCTTCCCTTCTCCCACTCCTCTCCCAGCCTTCCCCACCCAACCCACCCTCTTGTTGACCTTCATCACTGGTTTCTCTGTTGTATCCACACTCTACTTCTGCTTTCATGTATAATATGTATTCTTCTAGCCTAGTATCCTGTCTTATTTTATAACCAACACCATATATATGCATATATATGGGTAAATATTAAAATCTGGTATCCATCCATGAAATGGAATACATGGTATTTATCTTCATGAGTATAGAATAGTTTGCTTAACATGATTATTCCCAATTACATTCATTTTCCTTAAAATACCAAAATTTCATTTTATTTAGGGCTGAATAAAATTCCACTGTGTATATATGTACCACATTTTCACTATCCATCTATTGGTAGCCATCTAGCTTTTTACTCTTTAATAGCTATTGTGGATACTGCAGATGCACAGAAACATGGATGTACATGTATCTTTTTGATAGGAATTAGGAGTCTGTTAGGTATATACACAGGAGTGGTATAACTAGGTAACATGGTAGTTATATGTTTTGTTACAAATAGTCAGAACATTGTAGTTATAAATTATTTTCTGAGAAACCTCCATACTACTTTCCATAATGGTAGTACTAATTTACACTTTCATCAGTAACCCATGGAAAACTAATTTATAATCATATTAAATTGTGTTGTATTGTTGTAGTGGGTAGCCATTCCAGCTTTGATATGGAAGTTCCAACCCCCATTGAGACTTCGGCAACTGTCACGCCTACAAGGCGGGGCCAAGGGAGGCGCCTGGAGACCCGAGATCTGGATCGGCCAGCGCTCTCTCTCTGTTCCGGGACCCTGGACGGTGGAGGTGGGCCAAGCAGAGCTCCAGAGAACACCGCCACTGGACTGCGATACACCTTCCCCAGACCCCGCAACCTACCTATCCCTTAATTTGTAAGTTACGCCATTAAATAAATCTCCTTTTAACTATGTGGAGTGGCCTTAATAATTTCACCAATATATTGTTGTAGGGGGAAAGAGGGGAAAGCAATACAAAATATACATATAAATATTTAAGTAAATTATATGGAAAGAGTGAAGAACAAAACCCACATGATAATCTCATTAAATGCATGAAAGGTCTTTGATAGAATCCAACACCTCTTCATGATTAAAATACTGTAAAGACTAGGGATTCAAGGCACATATCTCAACAAAATAAAGGCAATTTACAGTAAGCCTAAAGCCGGCATCAATCTAAACAGAAAAAAAAAAAACCCTCAAAGAATTTCCATGAAAATCAGGAATGTAACAAGGAAATCCACTCTCTTGATGGCTATTCAATACAATATAGTACTTAAAAGTCTTAGAGTTATAAGAAAAGTAATGAGATTAAGAGAATACAAAGGAAAAGGAGTCAAAAATATCCTTCATTTACAGATAGTAATATTTTCCACCAGGAAATTGCTACAGCTAATAAATACATTCATCATAGTAGCAGGATACACAATTCTGTACTGAGAAATGAACCCAGGGAACAGTACCTTTTACAATAGCTTTTTAAAAAGAAAGTATACTAGTTTATGAAACTGGCAGTAGTCGATGCTCCTCTAGGATCAACAACCTCAGTAGCCATTATTTATTAGCTAGGATTTTAGTTTTAAACATTAAGCTACACCTACTGAACAGGCCTTAAGTCAAATGAGACAGCTATTGGTTACCCACAAAATATAAGTGCTACTATTTGCTACACTCTGTGGATATCTCACCATACTGGTAATCATGATTCGTAGACTTTACTATGGTAAGGTAGGTAAGACTGTTGATTGCTTTTCTCTCTTGGCTTTCACAGAATCGTTTTGTGGCACAGAAGATTTAATGATTTCTCCTAAGTGTAGTTATAATTCTATGGATGTTTAAATTATATGTAGATATTCATGTAAGCCAATGGAAGATTAATTTTGAATTTTAACTAGTGAATTAATTTATTGATTCACTGTTTTGTATTTTTCACTTTTACGTACAAGAACAAATTCAACCTGGCATATATAGATTTTGGTATTTGTAATTTACATTCTATAAGTAACCCAGATGAATGAAAGGAATATAAAGCTGAATATAATATTAAACTAGGAAGCCTTTTGCATAGTGACAAAGCATTTGGGTATACACTTGCTTCTTTACCTTAGGAAGTATTCTCTGTGGTCACTGAGATGATAGAATTAGAAAGAGGAGTAAGAAATATTCATGATGTTTGCATATGCTGGCCTCTTTCTTGCTATTTATAACATAGTCCTTAGTTGATGTAGATGAGCTCAGACTAGAGTTAGCTATTCTGAGTGCTCTGTAAGAGACTTCAAGGAGTAAGTATTGCTGAAGCATGTGATGTAAGCTGACAAAGACTCTCACTCTCATCATCTGAAAGTTTACAATATTACAATGGTTGATTGTATCTGCACCACAAACAAAAAGTTTTAAAATGATCACCACAAAAGAGCAGCCTTAGCATGAGGCAGTATACTGATTTTTATCTATCGTTTTCCTATGCCAGGCCTGCATTTCTTATGAGTTTTAAATTTTAATTTATTTAAACTTTTTCTAATCTTTATACAGTATTTATTTACATCAATTCACTCTAATTTTCCTCTCTCCAACCTTCCCAATACCTCCATGCCTTTCAATGTTATGCTGATCAATTTTTATTTAATTATTATTTTTACACACACACACACACACACACACACACACACACACACACACATATGAACCACCTGTTGTATCTGTTTAGGCCTACTAAACAGAAGGGAAATCTTGCATGGTATTCTAAGCCAAGTCAAGTACCCACGCTAGTAAAATCATGTATTTTAAAGAAGACTCTAATATTAGTTCACTAAAATTGCATAATTTCTAATTGCATTTTATTTATCCTTATAACCATAGATCATAGTAGCTCTCACATTTCATCAAAATTGCTTCTTTTTAGAATATTTTTAAAATTTTTTGAGTTATCATAAAATAATACAATTTTCTGTTTTCAAATCCTTCTTTCCACTGCAGCTCCACTACTCACTATCTTAAATCCATGCCCTCATTTTCTTTAATTGTTGATTTTATATATATATAAAAAATGATTGCTGATATATATATATATATATATATATATATATATATATATATATATATGTATATAATGATCTCAGGGCTGGCCACTTAACATGGATAAATAACACAGTGCCTGCACCTAGGCTTAGGGTTCATAACAGAAGAGGGGGCAGGAAGATTGTAAGAACCAGAAGAATGAGAATTTTGCAGTGAGACTTTGCCTCCTAGAAATGTCAGATTGGCTAGACACATAAGGCCTTATCAAAATCTGTACAATGATGATACAAATGAACATGCTAATATGGAAGAGGAAAATACCACTGGGCCTCAACCCTAAAAAGGAAGCATAGGCAACTGGGAAATTCTTAAATTGAAAGAAGCTAGTTATTCCAGCACACCTAGAACATTAAAGAAATCCACAACTGGTAAAAATGCCTGTAGTAAGTGATAGTGAGTTATCTAACCCCAGATGAACTACAAAAGAAACCCTATATCTAAGGCTTATGGAATACCATGAAAGAGGAGGTAGAAATAGTCTAAGAGCCGTAAGACCAGTATAGTTTCTTTTTTTCTTAAAATTTAATTCAAGTTTTAACACTTTCTAGAGTGATGCATATTTGTGGAATGTAGTGTCCTAATTTATAAATATATATTATATGTAATGATCAAGTTTGGATAGCTAGCTTTAATCTCTCTTTAAATATGTAATTTCTTCTTTTCACTAGAAACTATCAAAATAATTCTCTTCCAGTATTATACAGATTACAATAAATTGGCGTGAGTTAAGTTCACCCTGCTATGTTTAGAATGTTAGAACTTACTCTTGCCACCAAATGGTAAGCTTCTAAAGCATCTTCTTCTGTTGAGCCTTTTCTGACAAAATTAAAAAGTAAGGTTCATTTCTCATGTTCATATAACCATGTCTAATTGAATTTTCTAATTGACCATTTCATGTGAAGCTAAAACTATTTCTTGTATGTTAACATTGTATCTAACCCATTCATCTTTTTTCTAATTTTCTCTTCTTTTTTGTCTTCATATCTTTTTTTTTAAATGTTGGGGACTGAAACTAGATCCTCATACGTACTACTCAAATACTCTACCACTTAGGTAGAGAATCTTGAACATTCCTTTTGTTATTTCCTTAACTAGACTAGTACTTTAGATATTGAGTAGTTTTGTTACTTAATACTCCCTTGGGATCATGATCATTTCTTGAAAAATATCACATAGAAACTTTTAGAGATTACATGTGAATTTCTCTGTCAGATAGTTATCCATTCATTAAACACACCTACTTTTCTCTTCATAAACTCTCCTTCAGTCTAGTGTTGCTTTGTCATTTTTCAACATATGGGACCTGAAATTTCTGATAATAATGAGCTGAATATGAATTCATAGCATATTTTCTAGCAATATAAAAAAGGGTTTTAAGTAGTTTCAAAGCAATGAATAAAAAAGGATGTATTTCAAACTCAGATTCATTTTTTTTTTTGCTTCACAGAATAATATATTATGCCTCAGAGTACAAGCACTGTGGTTATAAGCACTTTAACAACAAAAGGCCATTTATACAGAATTATTGGCATAGTTTATGAAAAAGAGCTTAAATCAGCCCTTGTGACAGTTGAAAATCTTATCAACTATGTGTTTGTGGGATTAGTATTCATTTGCATACTCTTTCTAAAATGTACTCATATATCTAGTGTGAACGTGCACTAATTATACAGCTAGATAATAGAACATAAGATAATATTGTGAATATACTTTCTAACAACACAATTAAATTATGCAAACATTTCTTCTTGTTTTACCCCTTCCCAAATATTATTTGTTACGTGTATTTTCCTTGCTATTTTCTCAACTTATCTCCTAGCATTTTCTGTTGGATGGATTTGAGTAATTAGGTCACTGGAAACCTGAAGGGAGAGCAGAAATTAGAGATGAGTTTACATAAAAAAGGAGGCTGTCTTGAGCTCTTGTACATTTAGAAAAAGAAGATGTTTTCTTTTAATTCAGTTTTTTTCATGTGACTACAGTAAAGTTTATTCCAGTGTTTGTGTGCATTCTCTCATAGGAAGCTAACCATAAAATACATTTTTGGTTCTTCTTTGATAGTCCTACAAGTGATGTAGTGAATTAATTTTTTTTAATGAAAATCAGAATAGTACAAATGATATTACATGTGAAAGACACAACAAAAATGTTATTTCTTTGCCTTCTTTGCTGACCTCCTGCCAGAAGAGAAAATAGGTGACTTATCTTGAATGGATCCCTATGTCAATTACTACTAATATTTCAAAGTTTTCAAACAAGGCCCTATATTGCATACTATCATCTCATTATCTTCTATCATTCTCCATTAATCAGAGAAACAACCATAAACAGCAGCAACAACAAAACATTGCTCTCCATAGGAACTTAGGTTCCATGCTCTTACAATTTCCTTACATGAAAATGGATATTAATTTTTGTTAGCATTATGATTAGTGTATAAAAAGGCCTTCAATCATGAGATTAGCAAAACAAATGTACACAAACAGTATAGTAAATCATGCCCTCCTAAGCTGAGGTTCATAGTTAGGAAGAGGTTCAGGAAATGCTCAGTGTTTTCAAGGACTGAGGTCCTGATTTTCTGTAGTCTCTGTTGTGTCATGGCCAGTATTCTAATGTATTTACATTGTGTCAGCTTAGGTAAGCCTGAATAATTCACCCCAAATTTCTTCCCTACACATATCCTAGTTAGCTGGGGTCAAAAG